>NC_041737.1:42470449-42775586 GCF_004115215.2 Ornithorhynchus anatinus | reverse complement strand
ATGACTTGCCAATCAGGAGCCAATCAATAGTGCTTTTTCCCAAGTAACTCAGTCCCCCTGGCAGGTAGATAGGAGACAAACTGCATTTTTCACACAATTTAAAGAACCATCATTTCATCACAGTGCCAAAGTAGGCCTAATTTGATGTTTTGATCTGTGTGAAAACTTGGAGACATGCTTTCAAAAGGAAAATGGGCTTCAAAAACTTAAATCTTAGCGAACCATTCATCCAGCAGCTGTTAAGTTAGCCTAATGTTGATACTGACCTAGGTGCGTTTACTCAAAGCATTATGTTAGCTGTTCCAAGTAGCCTTGAACTATCAAGATAGGGTTAGTCTTTACAAGTCACATTTTCTGTGAAGTGGCTGTTGGAGACAAGCTGCTGTCAGATAAATGTTTCTAAAGGAAGAATTACTGTTTAAATGGATGTGTCTTCACCACATAGTGAAAGCCCCTGGCTTCTGCTCATTTAAGAATGGAACTCTGTAGTATTCTCAAAAGAAAGGAAAGAAAGTCTTTCAGATTTATTATAAATACATCATTTTTGTATTGATTGGACGGCGTCTTTTTCTTGAGGAAGCAGGGCTGGGACCGCGGAGGAGGGGCTGCTGTTTCATTATACCTTTTATGGCCTATTAATTTGTTACCATCCATTCAGCTTTGTTGATGAAATTTTAATTTTGCCCTTGCTTGAGCATATTGTACAAATTGTATAAACCGCTGCTCACTGTGCTCACAAAAAGGCCCTTTTAGGACGAACAATTGGTCGCTCATTTTATTTCTAGAGCACATTTAAAATAACTTATGAATGAGAGTTGTCAGACATGAAATGCTGTATTAATTAAATCTTTTTCTAGTCTTTTTGCTTCTCCAGCTAAACCAACCCTTTAGAAAAATACACGGCCACCTTAATTATAGAGGAGAAGACAAAAAGTATCCTTCGCATTCCTTCGCCTGAATAAGAATAAGAACTCAATTCATCTAAATAATAACCCCATTAGCTGCTTAACTCAACAGTGTGCATGGGAAAATTTTCAACCCAGAATGTAAGAAAGTGTTGATTGGGTATATCGTTTCCAAGGTTTTGTTCTCCTGATGTTAGAAATGATCACTTTAAGTACATTTGCACTGTCAGAGTTAGCGGCTTTAGAGCATTTATGACTTATGACAAATGCTTTGTGTTGGTAGCCACACTAAATATATCTTTGTTCTTTAAAACCCAGCAACAGTACCATTCGAAAATCGACGATTTGATTGAAGATACAGTGAAAGAAGTCATTTCTCTCCTAGTTTCAAAGGTAAGCAAACATACTATTTATTCACCTCTCATTGGGGTGAAACAATGAACTTCGAATCCAGAATTCTAAGAAAGAATTTTTGCTCATGTTCCTGAAAATCACAATGAGAACCTGTGATTTTCAAGTGAATTCAAGGAAATTTAAAGGAGTGTGGTCTTCTTTGGCTTATAGTAAAGTGACCAGTTTATTTTTATATGGTTTCAAGTGGGTGCTTCTTTCAGAATTATTGTGGCATTCAGGACCCAGGGGCTAGTTCCTGGTTTTCTGCTGCTCCGGGCACCAAACTGTCAATTTCTTAAACTTAGTGTGTGCCCAGTGGCATTTAGAGGCAGTATTTCTGGACACATTGGCACCCAATATTCCCGGCACAGGCTCCCAACAGCCAGGGGCATTATTTGATGAGTCACACGGGGGAATATCAGCCCTCTCTGGTCCCTTCCTCAGTCTCTTTTTCAAAGGAAGCAGAAGTGATTGTGGTGACGACTGTGGTATTTGTTAAGCACTTACAGTGTGTCAAGCACTGTTCTGACTTCTGGTGTAGTTACAAGATCCCTGTACCACATGGGGCTAACAGTCTTAATCTCCATTTTACAGGTAAGGTAACTGAGGCATAGAGAAGTGAAGTGATTTCCCTAAGGTCACACAGCAGGCATGTGGTGGAGCTGGGATTAGAACCCACGTCCTCTGACTCCCAGGCCAATGCTCTTTCCACTAGACCAAGAAGGGGAATCATTGCCCTGATGGCTACTCTGCTTCCTTCCAAAGCAGATCTGTGAGCAGAGTTGGGAAGACAATCAAAGAGAGGGGAAGGAACAGTGACTATGCTGAAGGCAGGATCTCAGCTAATTACCTAGGCAGAAACTGTGTCTGTTTATTGTTATATTGTACTCCCAATTATTTAGTACTGTGCTCTGCACTGAGTAAGCGCTCACTAAATACGATCGACTGACTGATTTTGCCTCTGTATTTCCCAACTAGCGCTCTCTGTGCTCAGGTTCAGGGGAGGGTGCCCAGAATGGTCACACCACATCTAGCTGAGGAGAATCCAGAGTGGATGGGGTACATTTTCCTTCCCCCTTCCAAGTCAGAAGAAGCATCTTCCCATAGTCAGGATTCCTCTGTCCCCTCTCCTCAAGGGAAGGAGTCTAGCTTACCATTTACACCAGTGATTGACCAGGGCCACGCAGAGTTCATTGTTTGCCCTCAGGAAGCTGTTGCCTTCAAGCACGTCTGAAAGTGGAAAACAAAATGAGAGTGGGAAAGAAACCAGGGAAAGAGGGTAGGAAGAGCTCTGCCCTGAATTCCATCTGGCTTCTTGGACGCCATCTTGAACAAGAGCCAACCATGGCCAAATGCAGCGACCAGTCTTCCTGTTGGAGACCATGAAATGAGGACATGAGGGGAAAGACTAGGGGGTCAAAGTTTTAACCCTCATAGTGGCACTGCTCCTGTCTCCCTGGTATACCAGCAGCAGCTTCTGATTACGAGAGGTCCCAGAGGGTGAAAGCCCAACTGGGTCCTCCATATACTGTTCACAAGGGAGCAGTAATGCCAAGGTAAAAAGATATTAGTGACGACTCAATTGGGAACTTTGGCTTCTGAAGGAGATTCACCTGCTGTTTTCCCTGTCTTGTTAGTAGTTGTCCTTGGAATAGAGTGGTATGTTCCAAATAGGGGACAGAGCCTCAAAGGGATTGTGAAAGTATCCTAAGGACAGAGTGAACAACTTCCTCGTCACCTGCAAGGCTCTGAAGTGCTGTTTGGTGGGAGCAGCAGTGAGCTATATGCTCTCTGAAAAGAGGGAATGAGACACTCCCTCTTCTAAGGCCTCCCTCCATTCCCCTCTTTCCAGCTTTCAATAATAATAATAATAATGGTACTTATTAAGCACTTACTATGTGCCACTGTTCTAAGTACTTGGGTAGATACAAGTTAATCAGGTTCGACACAGTTCCTGATCTGCTGGGATACCCATGGTTAGAAGATCCATGAACATTGCTTTAATGGAGGAGTAATTTGGGAAATGAGAGACAAGATGCAGAGAGAGATGGTACATGGGAGGAAGGGAAGGGGATCAGGGGAGACCTGAGCTGATAATGTGAAACCCCCTGGCTTGGTTTAGGAATAGCAGAAGAGCAGGAAGAAAGTTTTTTTTTTAATTATTATTTTTATTTTAAGCCCCCTGCTGTGAGTGCACTGCATCCATGAGCAAGCCTTGACAATTCATTCCTCTGCCTGTATTTGGCCTTAATTATTGCTTTTGTCCCCTTCTAGACTATAAGCTCACTACAGGCTCACTGTGAGTACAATTCTGTTGTATTGTACTCTCCCAAACACTTTACAGTGCTCTGCACAACAGTAAACACTCAATAAATACTATAGATGATGATGATGATGATAATGAAAAAGAAGGAAGGGCCTTGGATAAAAAGTAAATGTTGTGTAATAATTAGTGAAATATCACAATCTCCTTAAAACTCCAGAGGGTGTCCTACTCAGTAGCCAGGAAAATGAGCAATTTGCATGTCCTTTAACCAATGGCTAACAGTGATGATATTACAGACTCGTCATGTGATGAATTCTATATGCTATCCAGATTGTTTTTGGCCCTCAAGGATCAGTTCAGAGAAAGACAACTTAAATGGAAAAAGCAAATAGGCTGAAAAAATTCAGGACTCTCCATTTTGGAAAGAAGAAGGCTGAAACTTGAGAGGGGGAAACAAATGAAGATTATGAGATCATGAGACAATGGACAGAGCAAACACAGAGTTGTTGGCCACCAAATCCCAAAACGCCAAAACTAGTAAGGCACCCACTTAGGTTTTCAGGGGGTAGGTTCAAAATAAATAAAATGAAACACTCCTTCACCCTAGGTTATGGATTTGTTGTGCAAGAAAAATAATATGCATAGGTTCAAGAAGAGTTTGAATAAGTTCAAGAGTGGGAAGTCTAAAATGGCTTATCAAAGGTAAAAGAAATATTCGAGGGCAACCTTAAAGGTGTTGAAAGAAGTAAAGATTTAGATTCATGAACTATTGGCCCATGGTGAGTTATTCTCTTTTTTTTAATGGTATTTGTTAAGCACTTACTATGTGCCAGGCACTGTACTAAATCCTGGGATAGATTATAAAATAATCAGGTTGGACACAGTCTTTGTTCCCCAAGGGATTCACATTCTTAGTCCCCATTTTACAGATGAGGTAACAGGTACAGAGAAGTTAAGTGACTTGCCCAAGATCCAACAGCAGACAAGTGACAGAGTTGGAGTTAAACCCAGATCCTTCTGACCCCCATGTCATGCTCAATCCACAAGCTGCTTCTCAGAAAAGAAAGAGATGGAGGAGGGTACATCCCTAACAAAGAGGGTGAATGTCAGGAAATAACCATCACCCTGTTCCTCCAGATGTATTTGGTGTCACTGTCAGTGATAGAATGTTGGGCAAAGTAAGCCACAGGACTGACCCCAGGTGGCATGTTTTTAAAAAAATATAGAAGGGGTAGTTAGTTGGTCACATGAGATACCTGTTTGAACATGCAGAAGAATTTGAGGAAAACATTGAGTTAAAAAGGCTGTTCACAAAAGCACAAATCTGCTTGAAAAATCCATTTTTACTGCAACAGGATTTCCAAGCTGAAAGAAGAGAATTTTCAGGGTTCCACCCTATGTAATCATCTCATTTTCTGCCAATCCCAAAAGTGAATCCAAAGATCCCAGTCATCTTTAAAACAACCTAATTAAAACCAGAACAGCAGCAGAATTAGCAAGAGAAGCATGTTCCAAAATTCCAAAATGTCCTTCCTTCTGCATTATTAATTCTGTAGTGGCAATGGTAAATATTGTGTATTGTTTCGGGAAGGACGTGGGTCATGGAATAGGAGCAATATATGCTGGTTCTTAAGAGAGCAAAAGTTGGAGAGCAACAGTGTAACTTCAGAATTGACTGTCAAATTACAAAAGTCATAAATGATCACGGTGAGATTCAGTAAGGCCAGGGCTTAGCAATACTTCTAGAGAGGAAGTATGAGCTGAACACTTGTAGAAGTGGGAGAGGTCTATTTACGAGGACACAAAACAATTACAAGGAGAAGGATTTAGTGTCAATTTCTGTACAGGTAGTGGATTACAGCATCTGTTCAACCCTTGAGAGGGGATGTAGAACGTTTATTGAATGCTCACTGGGTGCATTTCACTATGTTAGATGTTTGGGAAGTACAGAATAAAGGGATGGTATAATTTCTTCCTTCAGAGAGATGACCCAATAAGAGAGGATGTGGCATCTTCTCCTCCAGGCTTCTGTTTTAGGTGTCCTTCCACCTTTGATCGAGTTTAGGGCATTTCACACCTGGTGACTTGGATTTGCACCCTTTATTCATCCCTCCCTCAGCCCCACGGCACTAAATAAATTATCCATAATTTATTTATGTATGCTGAGAAGCAGCCTTGCTTCGTGGCTAAAGCACAGGCCTGGGAATCAGAAGGTCCTGGGTTCTAATTCCGACTCCACCATTTGTCTGCTGTGTGACCTTGGGCAAATCACTTTACTTCTCTGGACCTCAGTTAGCTCATCTTTAAAATGGGGATTAAAAGTGTGAGCCCCATGTGGGATAGGGACTGTGTCGAACCTGATTAATTTGTATCTACCCCAGCCTAACCATCCTACCTACCCTAACCATCTACCCCAGCACTTAGAACAGTGCTTGACAAATAGTAAGTTCTTAACAAATACTATTATTAATTATTATTATTATTATCTGTCTCCTCCTCCATACTATAAACTTATTGTGGGCAGGGAACATGTCTACCAACTCTGTTATATTGTACTCCTATAAGTAGAGTGTTGTGCACATAGTAAGCATTCACTAAATATGATTGACTGAGAGAAGGTAAGAGATAGCATGCACACTGTGGTCCTCCCTAGCTCCTTGGTCCTATGGTTCTATGTCCATAGGAGGTGGCTTGGAAACAACAGGTTTTGCAGATGAAAATAGTGAAACAAAAAACTGGCAAAATCCCAAAGGCATACTGAGAGCAAGAGGAAATATCCAGTGGTATTTCTAGTCACCTGAGCCCCATCCTTCAGGTCCCAGTACTCTCTCTCAGAGTTAGCTCTGGGGAGAGACTCCAAGGTAGAAAATTGGTGAGGGTTGACGCATGGTTGCGAGGGGTAAACAGAAAGCTAAAGTGCATCTTGTGGGTCATCCCATTGTTCACTCCAAGGCACAAAGGACATTCTTTGCCAGAAGACGGGAAGGAGTCATAGTTATACTGATAGTAATGGTGAGAGCGGTAATAGTAGCAGCAGCAGTAGAAGTGGTAATAGAAGGAGTAGTATCAATAATAGTAGCAGCAGTAGTAGTAGCAGTAATAGTATAAGAATATTAAGTGTGTAGTACACTTTTGCGTAAGAGAAGTAGAAATAGTAGTAGTAAGAGTATATATTAAGTACATAGGACACCTTTGCCATGAGCAGCGTGGGAAGCAGCGTGGCTCAGTGGAAAGAGCCCGAGCTTGGGAGTCAGAGGTCATGGGTTCGAATCCTGGCTCTGCCGCTTGTCAGCTGTGTGACTGTGGGCAAGTCACTTAACTTCTCTGTGCTTCAGTTACCTCATCTGTAAAATGGGGATGAAGACTGTGAGCCTCACGTGGGACAACCTGATTACCCTGTATCTTCCCCAGCGCTTAGAACAGTGCTCTGCACAAAGTAAGCGCTAAACAAATACCAACATTATTATTATTATTATTATTATGAGAAGGAGTAATGGTTGTAGAAGTAGCAATAGTAGAAGTAGTAGTAAGAGTATTTATTAAGTGCCTATTGTGGGCAAGGCACTGTACTAAGTGTTTAAAGAAAGTACACAGGTGAGAATTAGATACAGTCCCTGGCCCCCAGGGGACTGGGTAGGGTGGGAGTTTGGAGGGGGCGATTAGCAAGAGGCACCTGAGGAAAGGTGAAACAAAACAACATAAAAACAATAGAAGAGGATGATAATAAATACCACTGGAGCAGTAAGGCATTGTGGCTACAGGAGCAGAGTTTCCGATTCCTCACGGTTAAATCCAAGCCCTAACAGCCCACAGCTGCAGCTTCAGTCTTCCCTTTCCAAGAAGAGTATCCTGAATTCTTGTAGCTAGTAGAGATTTTATTATCCATCTCAGTCACAGGGCATTTAGGAGTCTCTCTAGTGATCCTGGCGCTTATTACAAAACAAAGCATAAAGAACACAAAGGAAAGAGCCATAGTAGTTTTTCATATAAATTTTGTTTATTTCCTCAATGATACACATAGAAAAAGATCACCTAGCCCAAAAGCAAGAACTTGTTTCATTTCAGTGATTAGTTCCAAACAGCTTTTTGGGAATTGGGGAGAGTGGGGTTGGGGGTAATCTCAGGCAAATATCAACTATTTTTGCTCCCCGTGTCTTTGCATCCCAATTTAGATTATTGTGGAACCCTGAAACCGGAGCTCCTATAAACTTCTCCTTCACATGCTTTTACAAGTATGCTCTTGCCCCTGATTGAACCCTTTCTGATCTAATCAAAAATGAAATTTCCAAAGTGGTTTTCATTTGATGTGTTCTGCATTTCACTCACATCAGAACTCTTCCTAGAAGAGTAGAGTTGCTTGTTACCCATTCCACTAAGACCCAAGGTAGCAGATGTAAAGCACGTAATTGCCTAGGAAGACTGTAGCCACTAAAATATTATTAAACAAACCCGGTAAACTGCATCAACAATACAGACACTGAGACAAAGAGACCGCAGTGTTTCATTTCAGCCCGATGTCCTCTGGAGAGCAGCAAGCCCAAGGCAAACCCAGAAGTATTTGTATATTCCCTGAGCTGTACAGAGAAAATTCACAGGAAGCAGTTAAAGACACAGTGACAGAGCTGAGGATTTATTTGAGCTCTCGAGGCTCTGTACCAACATGCATTGGTTTAAAAAAAAATTTTATTGTGGGATGGGATAGAGCTTAGTTCTAAAATTATCTCTCCCTTCCATAAGTGCTTTAAGGATAATCTGGGGCAGAAAAGCATTTGTGAGTGAACAGGAGGGCAAAGCCGGTGTTGTCCTAGGGGAAGCAGAGCTGTTCACTGCCATGTAAGCAATGAGCGCCTGCTGCGGCTGGTTCACTCTAGGGACCATTAGCAGCACAGAACACTATGAGGAGATGCTCTCAACACTCAGAGAGGAAAGAGCGTTATGACACGCGGATCTAGCAGTTGAAGCTGGCTATTCAGAGACTGCCAGTCAGAGTCCCTCTGGCAGAGCATCCCGCTGCCTTCCCACACCAAAGATGGTTGGTAAAATAGGGAAATTGTGTTCTTGAACCAGGTTTTCTTGGCACCTAGCAAGGCTTTTTGGCACCTAGCAGGGCTTTTTGGCACCTAGCAGGGCTTTTTGGCATCTTCTCCTTCCCCACTGGATTCCCTTAACATGCTCTTTAGCACCATTCATTTGTAATTTAACTAATTTAGATTAAGAGCCCGCCTTTGACAACTTTTGGATAGTGGCTTTGCTTTTAAAGCCATTCAGGGATAAAAGAGTGTATTTGTTTGTCCGAAACAACCACACTGTGCATACATACGTACATCACTTACATGCACATGTGCTCATCAAACTCTTTCATTTGACTGTAGGGCAGCCTTATGTGAGTTCATCCAGCCTTATTCTGGTTACTTAAAGATTGTCTTTCTCCTCATGACAAATGAGATACCAACAACATGCTTGCTCTGAAGATTAGAGTTACGTGAGACACGATGTTTTCCACAGAGGGCCATTAGATGTGGAATCCCCTTCCCCTGACTGGGCACACCCCTGGGGTAAAAGCCTTCTGGGCAAGGTACATAGCTCATCAGTTAGTCTGGCTGGCCATGATTGGGTGGGAATCGCAATGGGTAGGAAGGAACTGGAGTTCAACTTTTAATTGTGAGTGGTTTTGGATTTTATAGTTTTTACCATTCTGGCCCCTTAGGTCTGCTGTTTTGGACAAATCTTTTCTTCCTCTTTAGGAGAAATTCAGGGCAGGAACTTTAAGTGAGAACCTCTTGTGACTCCTGATTTCTGTTTTCTTACATCATCTTATAAATACTGGGAGGCCATGCATGAATGCTTTTCATTTCTGTGGTGCTTAAATGTGAATTTAACATTAATTCAGGCACTATTGTATAGCTCTCATAGTTCTGCAGCTACCTAAGTCTAATAAGCCATAACCTTAGGACTGCTCAGGTCTCGATGGTGATGCTGCTGTGTGAACAAAAGATCAGCAAACTTCTCATTTCTTCTCTGTATTAGATTTTGGGACACCTGAACTCCTGCTTTGGGAAGTGGAGGGATATTGATGGGAAATTACATCTTAATTTCAAAGAGAGGTGTTAATATAAGCTCCCTGTGGGTAGGGAACATGTCTACCACTCTGTTGTGTTGTACTCTCCCAAGCGCTTAGTAGAGTGCTGGGCACAAAGTAAGTGCTCAGTAAATACCATTGGTTGATGGGTAAGTAGCCATTAGCATGATCGGGTATTAAAAAAAAATAATATTGAATTATGCCTGAAATTAATCACAAATTTCACACTCTTCCTCAGTTTTCTTTCTTTCACTTCCTCCACTGTAGATGCCAAGAAGGTTTCCAGAAAAATTATCCTTTTGTGGGCATGCAGGAAAGGAATAGGAGCATGGAATCATTGAGTTTAATTTCACTCTGCTATCTCGGTGGAAGTCAGAGGGTCTAGAGATTTTTTAAGGATTTTTCAGTCGAGCCAAGAGACTCAATAATCATTTGAAATGCCCCACTCCATTTAGAGAGCATTTTGTGTTCCATTCCAGGCTTGTTTTTTCTGTGGTATTTGTTAAGCCCTTAGTATGTGTCAAACACTATTCTAAGCGCTGGGATAGGTACAAGTTAATCAGGCAGGATGCAGTCCATGTTTCACATGGGGCTCACAGTTTAAGTAGGAGGGAGAACAGCTATCCCATTTTAGAGTTAAGGAAACTGAGCACAGAAGTGAAGTGACTTGCCCAAGGTCACACGGCAAGCAATTGGTAGAACTGGGTTTGGAACCCAGGTCCTTTTGATTCCCAGATCTGTGCTCTTTCCACTAGGCAACACTGCTTCTCTTTGAAACGGGAAGTCCTGGATGCCGCACATTTGAAGTGGATGATTAAGGGAGTAATAGGGAGTTTTACCATGGAACCGAGTCAAGGTTCAGTCTGTTACCAGCAAGTGGGGCATGACTCAGAGTGGAAGCTGACACTTCTCTAGCTGTTCCTTCTCAGCCCAAAAATATTTTCTGGCAGGGTGTGGGCAGAGAGAAAGTGTGTGTATGTGTGTGTGTGATATTTATTGAGCACTTATTGTGTGCAAAGCACCGTGCTAAGCACTTGGGAGAGTATAATATAACATCAAATACATTCCCTGCCACAAAGAGCTATACAATAGTGGTGGTAGACACAATGCCTGCCCACAAGAAGTTTATAGAAGTGGAGAAGGACATTCAAGTGAATTACGTAGGAGAAACGGTAGAGTCTAAGGTTATGTGTGTGATTCTTTGTAACTATCCAAATAGACCTAACCACCTTTACTTTCATTTTTTTCATAGTTAGTTTCTGTGTTAGAAGGGGTGCTGTCCAAACTGTCCAGGTATGATGAAGGCACTTTTTTTTCATCCATTCTGTCCTTCACGGTAAGTATTAATGACTTTTCTTCCATTATATTCTGTTTCAGCGCAAAGCCAACAATTTACACTAATTATTTCTCTCCTGTTTAAGGTGAAAGCAGCTGCAAAATATGTGGATGTTCCAGTAAGTATACATATATACATATATATATATTTTTTTTACCCCTAATGCTTTCTTTAAATGAGTTTTTAAATAATGGACTGTAGTGCATTTTTGTTGTCTTTGTTTTGTATTTAGAGAAGGTGCATGAGAGCTTTGGTTCAGATTGTCCAGTAACTACCGTGGCCCTTAAAGAAAACAGGATCTCCAACGTGCCTTAGTGGAAAGGGCTTGGTAGACAGAGGACGTGGGTTTTAATCTCGGCTTTGCCACTTTGTCTGCTGTGTGACCTTAGGCAAGCCACTTAATTTCTCTGTGCCTCAGTTACTTCATCTGTAAAATGGAGATTAAGACTGTAAGTCCATGTGGGACAACCTGTTACCTTGTATCTACCTCAGAGTTTAGAACGGTGCTTGGCACATATTAAATGCTTTACAAATACCATTACTATTATTATTATTATAAACAACTACTAATCCTCCAAACAAAGCTTAGAAAAGTTATTCTCATTGTGTTTTTCCAGCTTTGAGGCAGAAACCTGTAACCTAGAAACTTTCAGGGAGATCATGAGATCAGGGAGCCTCAATTACCCCAGGATAAATATGTAACAATAATAATAATAATAATTGTGGTGTTTGTTAAGTCCTTACTATGTGCCCGGCACTATACGAAGCACTGGGGTAGTTACAAGCAAATCAGGTTGGACCCAATTCCCGTCCCTTGTGGGGCTCACAGTCTCAGTCCCCACTTTACAGATTAAGCAACTGAGGCAAAGAGAAGTGCAGTGATTTACCCAAGGCCACAGAGCAGACAAGTGGAGGAGCTAGGATTAGAACCCATGAGCTTCCAACTCCCAGGCCTGTGCTCTGTCCTCTAAGCCATGCTGATAACTGAACTCAGTTAGCTAGTGTCTGGGGAGTATGAAAGCAGGGCACTACAGTATTGATGTGAAATCAAAGAATGAGATGCAGTACTGCTAATCATACTAATAATTTTTCTTGCACAAGTTTTTCATCAACTGGGTGTACTTCAGAGAGCCCATGGATACCCATTTGGAAAAAAGTACTTCAACTGAAAATTAAAACAATGAGGGAAACATATGTTATTTCCATGCTCTGTGGTTCTTGCCATGTGAACAATCCAAGCATTATCAAGTCTTCATCCATCAAGAGCTTTTTCGAACTAAAAAAGCTAAAGATATAACTCATACCTCTGACAGGTCATTCCATGCCATCAATGATAATGCTAATAATCATTGTGGTAATTGTGCCAAGCACTCTGCTAAGTGCTGGGGGAAGTTATAGGATCATCAGACCAGACACAGTTTCCTCTCCCATAAGGGGTTCACAGTCTGGGGGAGGAAGAGCCAGTATTTAAATCCCCATTTGACAGATGAGAAAACAGAGGCACAGAGAAGTTAATTAACTTGCCCGAGGTCCCAGGCAGGCAAGTAACAAAGGCTAAATTAAAACCCATGTCCTCTAACTCTGAGGCCCATGCATTTTGTACTAGACTACATTGCTTCTTTATGACACTGGAGGGAGGCGAGCAGAGAAGAGTGGATATTTATCAACATGGAACCAAAGGACCCCCAAAATGTTGCCATATTTCATTTAGGTCAATCAGTCATGTTTATTGAGCACTTACTACGTGCAGAGCATTGTACTAAGCTCTTGGGAGAGTACACTACGAAAGAATTAACAGACATGTTCTGTGCCCATAACAAGTTTACAGTCTAGATGTCACCATACACACCTAGCATACAGTTGCAGTTGGAGCAAAGATATTGCTCCTTCACTTATTTACTGATACTGTTTGCCACTTGGGTATGGCCAAAAGTACATTCAGCCCTTTACGTCAGAATGAGAGCCAGACTGAACATGGGGACCAGATAATCCTGTCCCTGGTGATTTAGTCTCTGTAGGCACATAGGTGTGTATATAGCTCTCCTCTCTTGCTCTCCCTTTTATATTCTCACTTTCTCTCTTTCTCTTAACACACAATGAGGAAAAGATATTTGAGGTTATGTGGAGTGAGGAAATTTATAATGTATAATGGTTGGGGAGATATAAGTTTCTGTTACTCTTTAATGCTGCTAACAAATCACCTCTTCTCTGTGATCTAGACACATGAATGCCTTCTGATGCTCACAAGAGTGAAAGTCTAACTTATCCACTCTTTATATCCAATTTATATTTAAACCATAAGCTTGTGGACCTGGAATGGAAAATTTACTTAATCTCAGCTGAAAAGAAATCCACATGAAGTTTAATGAAGATCCCAGTGTAATCCCCACCATTCGCTGAGAACTTTGTCAACCATGGTCACAGTTAACCCCACCTCTCCATGTCCTTGGCCTGGCAGTGTTCTGGCTCCCTGATCAAGTCTCTTGGCCCGCCCCACTCCTCTCTGCAGTGGAACTCTCCCCAGAATCTGCTCTGCCATTCTCCTCTCTCCACCTTACCTGACACCTCCAAGCTCTGAGACCCCAGCCCTCTTGCTTCCCTGGCTCCTTATCCTCTTCCCATTCCTCTTCCCCCTTCTTGACCCTCCCTTTGTCTCAATTTCTACTTTTGGCCCAACCCTCCCAGCCAGTCCTCTCCTTGAGCCCAACTCTAAACCAGTCAGAACCCTCAGCAGGGTCACAGATAACTTTCATTTTACATAGGAAAGAAACAGCACCAGAGTAGGGAAACAGAAGGGGAGATTTGGGTAAATGAGGGAAGGACTAATAAAGCTTATCTTTTCTGGACTGTAAGCTCCCAAACAAGGGGTATCCATGTAGGCTATTAGAATTCACAGGCAAAATGGGATGGTGGAAATGTTGCAGGTTACTAGGAATTAGGGATAGGAAAGACTACCAAGGGATAAGAAGCATTGCGACCTAGTGAATAGAGCACAGACTGCAAGTCCAAAGGACCTGGGTTCTAATCCCAGCTCAGCCAATTGTCTGCTGTGCTTGGGCAAGGCACTTCACTTCTCTGTTCCTCAGTTACCTCATCTGTATAATCAGTCCATCAGTTAATTGTGTTTATTGAGTGCTTACTGTACAGTACAGAGCACTGTACTAAGCACTTGGGAGAGTACAATACAACAATATAAGACACATTCCCCGCTCACAATGAGCTTATGGAGATTAAGACTGTGAGCCCCATGTGGGACATGGACTGTGTCCTACCTGATTAGCTTGTATCTACCCCAGCTCTCAGTACAGTGTCAGGCATGTAGTAAGCACTTAACAAAAACCAATTTTAAAAATTGTGGAGATCTAGGGATCGCTGTCCATTCAAATGAGCATTTCACTGCCCCGATAGAGAATCCCCAAGGCAGAATTCCTTCTGACTTGAATGGGTGTGGTTTTTTAAATGGTATTTGTTAAGAGCTTATTACGTGCCAGGCACTGTTCTAAGCACTGGGGTAGATACAGAGTTATCAGATTGGACACAGTCCATGTCCCACGTAGGGCTCACAGTCCTAATTCCCATTTTACAGATGAGGTAACTGAGGCATTGAAAAGTGAAGTGACTTGCTCAGGGTCACACAGCAAGCAAGTGGCGGATCCAGAATTAGAACCCAGATTTTTCTGACTCCCAGGTCCATGCTCTATCCACTAGGCCACTGGTTTTGAGAA
Organism: Ornithorhynchus anatinus; assembly: GCF_004115215.2. Taxonomy (NCBI): domain Eukaryota; kingdom Metazoa; phylum Chordata; class Mammalia; order Monotremata; family Ornithorhynchidae; genus Ornithorhynchus; species Ornithorhynchus anatinus. The sequence goes on along the minus strand of NC_041737.1, from coordinate 42,760,882 downwards.
GGATACACGCTCCCCTTCATCGAGGAGCTCATCCAGGATAACCTGCCTCTGTCAACCATCCACTGGTCCCCCAGAATGTCCGACATAAGCAGTAGTGCACTCTCAGACCCCTTCCCAGTGGTCGGAGAGTTACTGTGCCACCTATATGCCATATGACTACCAGGGCATTAAGGGGAGAGAGGGTATTCCCAGAAGCCACAAGTCTTGTTTCCCCCATCCTTATTCATTTACAGGCTTCTCCCTTTCCCCTGCCTCCACTCCCCAACCACCATCCCTCCAGCACTGCCCCAAACCCTTCTTCTTCCCCTCCAGACTTTCGACCAAAATGCCCAGGACTGTTTTAACACCAAACCATCTACAGTTGTAAGTCTTTTCATCATGGCTATCTGATAAACCAGGCTGAGAGTGTCCCTTGGGGAGAGTTGAGGTGAAACCCAGCTGAGGACCATCAGCTCTCCAGCCGAGAACCACAAAGTGTGTCTCATCCAGAAGTGATACGTCAACTTCAAAAGAGCTTCAAATGGCCCAGATAACACAGCTTGTCCCCCTCCTCCCACCCCTCCATTGAGTCCAAATAGAAGTTCTTGCAAGTGCTCAATAAATACCACTAAATGATTGATGTTTCCTAAAATATTGAAATCATGTAAGATGCTTAGTCATTTCATTGGATAATTTCACTTAATGGAGATGCATTTAATGAACCTTTAGAGGAAAAAGAGTCTCCCATGGCATTTAATTTTTGATTGTCTTCACTAGAGAAGCCACATGGTGTAGTGGAAAGAACACAGGCCTGGGAGTCAGAGGACCTTGGTTCTAATCCCGGATCCACCATTTGTCTACTATGTGACCTTAGGCAAGTCACTTCACTTCTCTGTGCCATAGTTTCCTCATCTGTAAAATAATGATTAAGACTGGGAGCCTCATGTGGGACAGAGACTGGATCCAACCCAATTGTCTTGTATCTACCCCAGCACTCAGTACAGTACCTGGCACAAAGTAAGAGTTTAACAAGCACCACAATTATTATTATCATTATTATTTTTAGTGCTTTTGATGTTTACCAAATCTGTTATATTGCATTCTCCCAAGTGCTTAGTACAGTGCTCCGCATTTAGAGAAGCAGGATGACTTAGTAGAAAGAACACGGGCTTGGGAGTCAGAGGACGTGGGTTCTAGAGAAGCAGCGTGGCTCAGTGGAAAGAGCATGGGCTTTGGAGTCAGAGGTCATGAGTTCAAATTGCGGCTCGGCCACTTGTCAGCTGTGTGACTTTGGGCAAGTCACTTAACTTCTCGGTGCCTCAGTTACCTCATCTGTAAAATGGGGATTAAGACTGTGAGCCCCACGTGGGACAACCTGATTCCCTTGTGTCTACCCCAGCGCTTAGAACAGTGCTCGGCACATAGTAAGCACTTAACAAATACCAAAATTATTATTATTATCTTTAATCCCAGTTCCACCACTTGTCTGCTGTGTGACCTTGGGCAAGTCACTTACTCCTCTGTGCCTCAGTTACCTCTTCTGTAAATGGAGAGTAACACTGTGAGCTCCACATGGGACAACCTGATGACCTTGTATCTACCCCAGCGCTTAGAACAGTGCTTGGCACATAGTATGTGATTAACAAATACCATTATTATTAGTAGTAGTAAGCACTCTATAAATACCATTTATTGATTGACAAATTATGTGTCCTATATTCGCTCATGAGCAATTATGTGGTACTACTAATTCTTAAACAGAAGAGTGGAAATATGGAAATTACAAGTAGCACATTAAACTATGTATGTTGAAAGAACATCCCCTATAAAACTAGCTATTTCGCTCTGACAATGGGAAAGCTGACTCTTTTGTGGTTTGATGTGTGTCTTTGAGTTATAAAACCCAACAGACACCCAAAAATCACAGTACCACAGCTATTGCTCTTGATTTGTTGCTGCAAGGCAAGCTTTTCTAGGTTAAGAGAAATGCACTTTCAAATTAAGTCAATTGTATTGTAGCTTCTGGTTCATCTTTGAAACTGGAAGAGTGTATTTAAAAATTTGTCTCCTCGTTAAATAGGCACTATGACAGTGTTTTTCTAGTGTAATATTAACCTCTAGAGGAAGGTTAAGCAGCTTCTTCTGTATCTAAATCTGTCGCTGGAAAAATGACTGCAGAGATTGGACCCACCTCCCTGTGAATGGTGAAAGAGAAGAATTGCACCTGTGGGATTAGGTGCAGCAGCAGGAAGTAAGAGCATTTGCAGCATATAATTAAGAAGGATTTTTTTTTCCTTTTTACTTTTTAAACAGCATGCTCATCTTGCCAGGTTAACTAGTGATTAACCCGAGAAAGAATCCACTAAAGTCTACACCCGTACTTAAACTCTCTCACTTGCCAGTGTGTTGAGTTGCTTATGTTGCCAGTGAGAAAGAAATCTAGCTCGATGTATTTCCTTGCCTGGAATTTTTATTGGCAGCATTATATTTGGGCTTTATTTTTGGCCTTTGTGCCTCTGGGAAATTGGAACAATCAATCCCTTGTTATTCCTTCCAGAACCTAATGAAAAATTACAAAGGTATCGCTGGCTTTGCACAAAGATTTATCGCTGATAAAATCTCCCCAAAATAGAAAAGTTAAGATACAATGAAATGGAGATATGAAAAGTGGAAGCAGAATCTAAAAGAGAGCAAATGTGATTTAATCCTTCAGGCTTTTAACTCTTGCTTTTTGTGAATTAGGTTATATACTAACATTTCAGCATTTGGCTTTAAATGTAGTATCCACTGTAAAGAATTGGGAGCATGAAAACATGTCCTGGCACATCAATATGATACTAAAGAGGAAACACTCCCCTTTGTAGCCACCCAGCCTCTTCTGAAGAACAAATATGTCATCTCAGTCTTTCCTTGAAGTATAGAAGAAAAAACAACTTGTGTTCAAAAGTATTGGGTGAAAATGAGCCTGTCTTCCTAATGAATTGATATTCATTAAGGGAATCAACAGCAGTGACTCTAACACTAGTCTGGAAACTAAGTCTTAGAGAAAGGTGCACCAGAACTGCTGAAAAAGTTCCTTATCTACACTCATTTGTATTGTAAGTAGAAACTGTTTCAAGGGAAAATTACATCTTTTTCAGCAATTTATCAGAGCTAATTACCTTTTGTGCACTAAAGGAAGGATAAAGTGTTTTAAAGAACCATAATTCTAATTGGTAAATGTCACCAGCTGTTGCAGTTACTCTTACTTGTGTATATTCTTTTAATGATTATAGTCTCATGCCACAAGCTACATGAAAATATATTCACTAGGTGTGAAATTCCCATATGTCACAGTTTCAAGAATAGGTAAACAACTCAAAGATAAAGGCAGAAATGTTGCTAATGGGAAATGTTATAATTTCCAGCTTTGTTTTAAAGGCAAGTGTCTCTTCACCCAAGAAACTTAATTTTTGCAGGATGTTGGTTTTCCTCTCTAGAAAAAAATCTTCAAGAACAAAGATAAGTCTTTTATACAAAGTTTCACTGGTGGTTTTTAGTTTAACTTCCAGATTTCATCCACCCCTCAAAACTGATGTTCATATTTCTGCCTGTTAGATTGGGACTAAAGAGCATGACCCAATCTTGGTCTGAGAAATGATAAAGTGGTTTGGAATGGATTTAACATATATCATTTTTAGCGTGATGAGTGAATTGGGGAAGAGTATACTCAGCCTAGTAGACCTATCTTCTAAGTTAAGCATTATCTTTTGCTTTGACTTATTTTTTTAGGTATGATGCTATGATTGAGTAACCAAGAATGTGTTTCTTTGGAAAGTTGAGATATCAACAGGCAATCTATTCAGTTGTCCTACCTTGAAGGTGTAAATTCAGTTTTGTTTCCTTTGCTCTTATTTTTATCTTGGTAAATTGTTTACAGGACAGTGGTGAATTCACACACCTTAAGGTTTACAGATTTATTTATTTATTTTAAAGAAAAGATTGCATCCTAAATTATTTTAGGTCTTGCAAAAATTTATTTTCCCATTTTGACCACTGGTCTTTGATAGTTTGACTAGCACAGGAGAATGTCATTGTTGAAAGACTTTTTGTTATCTTTAATGGGAATTGGCAAGAATTATAGGAAACTATCCCCTCCCTGTCTCCAGATAGGTCCAAACATTTACAAATATATGTATCCAGTTCAGTTTGTTGAATTATCCTTTCAGTTGCAGACTAATTTTTTTTCCTCCCTTTGTAAGCTTCTTTGGTAATGCAAAATGAGATAATATTTGTGGGACTGTTCTATTTGGAAAAATCAGGATATTCTTTAAGGATAGGCCAGGGAGGACACATTTAAAACAAATTCAAACTGTGGTTTGTTGGCATAATATTTACCCTTTTAAACATACTTCAATTACATTTTGAAGGATGGCTGCAATTTGTATTCAGATGTGTTCAGATATGACTCATAATAGGGCAGTTAAATTGCCTTGAATGGGCCAATTTTGCATAATGACATTGGATTGCCGTACAAAAGAGATTAAAAATAAACTATAAATCTAACCAGATTTTTCCAGGATATGAGTTACACACTGCTTATAAGCAGCAATGACAATTTGGAAATGGCAATGACTTTTTCAATGCTTAAAAATACTGTCTGTTTAGCATGCTCAGACTATGAGCAGGATTTAGATTAAGTCCTTTATTTCTACCCTTCTAATGTCCACCCTCTGCTCCTAGATATTCTAACTCCTTGGTAGAAATCAGGTAGAAGACTATTTATTTTTGAGGCCTAAAATGAGAAAATGAACTATATCAAACTGTTGTCACTGTGCTTGTCCTTATACAAACCAAGGGAAGTGTACATGCCAATTATTCATTGTGGATCACGAGTTTGGTTATTTCAAGCCAAAAATACCACTCTTTACTCAAAGGGACTTTCTCAGTTCCTCCATTGCTTCCTCTCTCCATACCCCAAATTATTGAAATAATTGTCTCAGCAGTCTACCTTGCAAGAGTAAACACAGTGTGGGTGTTTAATTGATTTTGCCTTTATGTTGCTGAAGTTATTGATATTAACAGAATGTTTACAGTGATTGATACATGCCCCAATTCAGAAATATAGTATTACCCAGTTTCTTTAAAACCGGATATTCCATTGTTAAGCTTTGGAGTAAAAAATAGGCATGGTACAAGGAGAAATTTCAAACTGTGCGATCGCTTTACTTGGAAGCTCGCTTTGGATCGGGAACGTGTCTTACCAACTCTGTACTCTCACAAGCGCTTGGTACAGTGCTCTCCATTCACTAAGAGTTCAATAAATACAATTGATAGATTGTTATGTAGGCAACCAACATGCTCTAAGTAAGGATCTACTGACCTTGATCCAAACATTCCAAATCATTATATCTAATAGGGACATGTAACCCATCATTTATTCTAAACTGCATCCATTTTCACCTTCAATAACCAACTCTATGCATTTGGTTTCATTTTGATTGACAATGTCCCTCAGCTACTGGGCTCTGAGAAATCTTCAAGCATTCTAACAAAAAGCACAAAACAGCCCCTCAAAACTTTGGGATCAAATAAACTCTGAACCCAGTGACTCACCAATCGTTTTCTCTGTCTCCCCGTACACAGAAACCAGGAATGGATCTCGCGGATACCTATATTATGTTCGTCCGGCAAAACCAGGATATTCTCCGAGAAAAGGTCAATGAGGAAATGTATATAGAAAAGTTGCTTGATGTAAGTAACTTCCCCTGCAAGGCATGCTGGCATTAGGGTTATGTTACAAAGGGATAAGTTACATTTTGATTGTGTGCTGCATGCAGATCAGAACTTGTTTTTTTTCCATGTTGATCATTTTTGCTCTGCATATTTGATGTAGTTAATAATTTTTATTAGAGTTTCCGCAGCTACTGAGGGGAAGCCTTAATTGGCTGCCTCTCCTGCATGAGATCTGTCTCTGTCGGAATGAGAGGGTCTAAAACCTTCTAAGGTTAATTTTTAACAAGCAAGATTATTATCATTTTACCATTGTGTATGGTGTCACTTCATTCTGCATTCTGTTTTTTTCCTGCCACGTTTCATCAATAGAATCATATTGTAGTGGATTCTGCCTCGATTTTCAATTCTTTTTGTTTTGTATTTTTTCTAAGTATCATGTTTTCTTCACTGAAACAAAGGAAGACAACAAAATAAAAGCAGGCAAATCTCTGCCATTCTGCTTCCATTGTGAGCATTTTTATCTTTGTTTACTGTACAGCTATATGCTAGGAGATACAGTCCAATTACCTCTAAAGTCTTAGAGTAGGACTGGCAACTCTGTGAAATAGAGGATTATGATTTAGGTTTAGTGTGGTCACCGGTCTTCCCTTAACAAGTTTTTCTGGAAGCTAGACCAAGAGAGCAGTCGATTTAAATAACAATGTTGTCCATCATTTGTCATTACCAACAGGCCTATTCAGAGGAAGTCAAATTTTGCTTTTGATATAGTTTAACACAATCCAGGACAATACTGATTCTGAAATGTAACATACACTTTGAAGTGCATTTATTTATATACATCGACTCCACATTTTAGAAAGCTTTCCTGGCAGTTTTGTTTAATTATGCAAGTTACCACAAATGTTTTCATAACAGCAATTCACGGGCTTCATGGTGACACTTCAGCTGTGGCATTGCAGAAGGTCCCGTATTGTCAATGTCTCAGCCATGATCTGTCGTGTCAGTGTTTGCCATTTGTCATATTGGGTGGTCAAAATGAGACTTATCTCTCATATTTTACATTTCTAGACTCTTCCAGGCCATTTTACAATAAAAGTATCATCTGTTTTAACGAGCTAAGTGTTAATATGTGTGAAAAGAATGATTTCATAAAAGCTTTGATGCCCTGCAGGGGTAGAAAAATTATCATCCATCCAGCTGGCACTTTTTCAAAGTACGAAAACCGTATTAGCAACTTCTGCTTCAGTTTGGTATGGCTCAGAACCGACAAGCATATGTTTCATCTTTCAAGTTTCCTTTCGCTTTTTTGCTTCTGCTGTACTTTTCTGAACATTGAAAAAAAAGGGAAAGCAAAGCGGATGTGAGTGTAGTGTTCCATCCCAGGCTGCCTGCCTGCCTCTCGCCCGTCCCGGTCTCGGAGAGGAGAGGCGATTCCATTCTGAAGAGAAAAGCCGGTGGAGAGCGGCTGAAAATGATTGTCAGTTGCTGTTGCTCTGTTTCTTTTTTCTGTGTGTGCCTTGTTCTCTGAGCATTTGAACCCCTTTCTGAATCTCACTAGCACCTCATAATATTATTAGAGAGGGCTTCCTCACTTTGATGTTGGCCTCTCCCTTCTTCTTCTTCCAAGCTTCTTTCGTGGGGTTCCTGGAGTCCCCGGGAGAGGCTGCGATTGGAGCCCACTAAGTGAAAGTGGACTGGATTGGGGAACATTGAAGGGATTGAAGCATTGAAGGGATGAGATATTTGAATCTTCATTGCAGTGTCAGTGCTTTTCCAAAGGCTTGGCAACTGGCATAGCGCTGGAAGATTAGCTCTCGAATTTTATATCTTTATTTTGCCTATTAAAACGGGGCACACTCTGAGTTTGAGTTCGACAGCATGTTTGCAGCCCCATTTGCTGCAGTGATTTTCTCCTTCTAAGGCTGTTGGAATGTTCCTTAAAAATTCTACCCTTTCAAGGTGGTGTGCCTTTTTAATGCCTCTAAAAATAACTCACCCCAGGCCCTGATCTCAAAGCCCTTACCTGGTTGCCAGAAAGACTGACCCACAGGAGGTGGGGCTAAGGGTCCCCAATTAACCAATGCTAGATCAGCCACATGCACAGTGAGGAGAAGGGAGGTTAGAAAGCTTGAACAAGAGGTAAACTAGGATATTTATCTTAAGTAACAGATTATTACCCAAAACACCTCATAATAATTAGAAATCCATTTGGCTCCCCCTCCCAACATTGCACAGTGTCAGGAAATGATTTAAGATAAGCTGGTAAATATTTGTTAACCCCCAGGGCTGGCTTTCAAGGCAGTGGAACAGTCTGATTCAGTCTGAATGAGATCAGCTCAGCTAGTCTAATCAAGGCCCAGCTTTGTTAGGTAAATAGTCTCATATTGCATTGCCTGGGATGCCCTGGGAACTGGGGGGAATGAAATGGGGGGTGGGGGGGTAGCTGTCCCTAGCCTAAGCCATGACCTAGTGGGTCCCATAGGGCATCTCGCTGAGGAGCATCAGGCCCAGAATGAGCTTGCCTGTACTCCAATCGCTTAATCAGTAGTATTTATTGAGCACTTACTGTGAGCAGAGGCCTGTACTAAGCACTTTGGAAAGTACGATATGATAGAGTTGGTAGACACCACCTCTACCCAGAAAGGAGCTTGTAGTCTAGAGAGTCAGACAGATGTTAAAATAAATTACAGATAGGGAAAGTTGGTAGCATGTAAGGATATGTATATAAGTGGTGTGGAATTGAAGCTAGGTTAAATATCAGGTGCTTAAATCCAAGGGTAAATGCCCCCAAGCCCTGTATTGAGCAACCCCCTCGTTGGTAGATGCTGAATCAATCAGTCAATTGCATTTATTGAGCACTTACTGTGTGCAGAGCACTGTACTAAACGCTTGGGAAAATACAACACAACAGTATAGCAGACATCATCTGAAGCTAATGACCTCCTCCTCCTCCTCCTCTCTCAAGTGGCGAGAGAGGCCTGAAACTTTCCCTCAGGTCGGAAGTTAGTTTTGGTGTCTTTGGCTGGAATCCATCAAGAACTCTGCTAGACCCTCTGTTAATACTACTTGAAACAGTGGTCAGACAGAGGTGCGATTTGAGGGGCAAGGTGGCCCCACTTTGGGGTTTTGTTCTGTCTGCAGAAGGGAGTATGGGATTGCTCTGATCATAGGATCCTTTCCCCACTGTCTCCATCTTGGATTGTGAGGGATGATCCATGATGGTTGCCATGGAAAACATTCAAGACTTAACTCGTCTCCATCTACCAATGAAAGATGATGAGCTTTGATGGGGCTCCCTAGGTCAAGGCTACCTATCAGGCACCCCTAAGTGTAAGACACCCATGCTGCTTCTAGGTGGCAGAGGGGCTTCACACCAAGGCTGTCCTCATCACAAAGTTCTGAAGTCCAGGGGCTAATGAGGGAGGTCTTGGGATAGCAGTGATTCTTTCCTGATGCCACCAGCCTGGGGAGAGGGCCTCCTTCTGCTTGTCGTAATCTGAGTGCTGCTGTCATTGTGACTGCTAAGGATCCTTCCCCAGCTGCTTGCAGACTCCCTCCAAGACATGAAGGTTCGGGAGAAGCTACCAGTGGGAGCATGGGGACTCCTACTGGGAGGGATACTGGAATGTGATTAAGGATTTTAGAATCAAGAAGCAGGTGGGCAGCGAGAGCAAGGACTAAATCCTACATAATCAGAGCAAGTAGATATCCACTGCCGCTTGAAAACAAAGATAGAAAACACCTCTTTTCATTCAGTCGTACTTATTGAGCGCTTACTGTGTGCAGAGCACTGTACCAAGCGCTTACTCATCATATGGTCAGCATATGATTTTCATTTTTACAGGAGACTCTGGAACCCCCCCAAAATCCACCAGTTTTACAAGAGGTTTGGATAAATTCATGGGTTGCTAAAGAGAAAGTTGGGGCTGTAGCAGGAAAGGATGGATGAGGAAGATGTTTCAGAAGACATTCATCCTTTGGTTCCTCCAGACAGAACACTAGGCACCATGGGTCTGACCCCAAAAGTGGCATTTCTTATGGTCTTATGGGATCCCCGAGATCCCATACCCCGAGAGAGACCCCGAGAGAAGCAGCGTGGCTCAGTGGAAAGAGCACGGGCTTTGGAGTCAGGGCTCATGAGTTCGAATCCCAGATCTGCCACTTGTCGGCTGTGTGACTGTGGGCAAGTCACTTAACTTCTCTGTGCCTCAGTTCCCTCATCTGTAAAATAGGGATTAAGACTGTGAGCCCCACGTGGGACAACCTGATTCCCCTGTGTTTACCCCAGCGCTTAGAACAGTGCTTGGCACATAGTAAGCGCTTAACAAATACCAACATTATTATTATTATTATTATCCCCAAAGTTGCTGTAATAATAATGTTGGTATTTGTTAAGCGCTTACTATGTGCAGAGCACTGTTCCAAGCGCTGGGGTAGACACAGGGGAATCAGGTTGTCCCACATGGGGCTCACAGTCTTAATCCCCATTAGCAAAAGGAGATTGGTCATTTCTAGCAGGCATGTCTGTCTGCGATAAAAGCTGAAACAAGGGGTCAGAGGAAAGACCAAACAAGACAACAGCGGAGAGGAAAGGGAGAGCCCAGGCTGAGAGACTGGATCCCCTCAGTCGGGGAACATAACTACTAACTCTGTTATATTGTACTCTCCCAAGTGCTTAGTACAGTGCCCAGCACAGTAATCACTCAACAAATAATGTTGATTGATCGATTGATGGCTGCTGGCACTTGGTTGTTATGGGAACATCCTGTTGCTGGGTATTCAGGATATCCTAGAAGTCAAAGCCCTCTTGCCCATAGTAAAGCACTTAGTCCAGGTCTAGGCGAACGAATGGCACTCAATAAACACTCATCTTTTTGGTCTGGTACAGTTGATCCAGTGACCCAATCCAGGCCCAGAATCAGGATGTCAACTCCAGCTCCCATAAACCCACTCTCAGTGTGTGATCTAAAGGGAAGAGAGCCGGGCTGCTCCAGAAGGCGAATACCAAGTAAATCCTCTTTTGAGGAGAGGAAGGTTATGGGTCCTCTGAGGGAAAGGAAGGTCTGAGGCTGTCTCAGCACTCTCCCTGCCCCCTATTGTTCCCTCCTTTGTGAATCAGTCAATCAGTGGAGTATATTGAGTGCTTGCTTTGTGCAGAGCACTGAACTAATTGCTTAGGAGAATATAATTCACAGAGTTAATAGACACATTCTCTGCCCACAACAAGCTTACAGTCTACAGGGGAAGACAGACATTAATATAAGTAATTAATATATAATTTACAGATATGTACATAAGTGCTGCGGTGCTGAGAGTGCAGTGAATAGCTAATACCCATAGGTCACAGTTCCAGTACATAGATGATGCAGAAGGGAGAGGGAGCCAGGGAAAAAAGGACTTAATTGGGGAAGGCCTCTTGGAGGAAGCGCAAATAGTGCTTCATTTTTTGATCCCATTCTCAGGCTCTTCTGCAGCTGAAGAGGAATCCTCTATCTCATTGATATTTGGGAAAGAGACATCTTTAGTTCCTTGAGATCAGCTTCGTCTCCTGGCCTAGTTCCATGAATTGATCAGCTCTTTCCCACTGCAGTGTGGCTCAGTGGAACGAGCACGGGATTGGGAGTCAGAGGTTGTGGGTTCAAATGCCGGCTCTGCCATTTGTCAGCTGTGTGACTGTGGGCAAGTCACTTAACTTCTCTGTGCCTCAGTTACCTCATCCGTATAATGGATTAAGACTGCGAGCCTCACGTGGGACAACCTGATTACCCTGTATCTATCCCAGCGCTTAGAACAGTGCTCTGCACATAGTAAGCGCTTAACAAATACCAACATTATTATTGCAGACAGAAGGGTACCATCTTATGGAGTTTTTTCCCAAGCCACCTGATTCCTTCAGTGCTTTCAAAGCTCCATGTGTTAAAGTTTCAAGGTAGCCTAGAGTTATTCCACTGGAGCTGCTTCTTTAGGTTACTTGCTGGTGTGAGTGCCTAGCAGTGGCAAGGGCTGAAATAAATTATTGTTATATTTATTGAGTGCTTTACTGTGTTCAAAGCAGTGTACTAAGCACTTGGGAGACTGTTCATTCATTACACTCAGTAGTATTTATTGAATGCTTACTGTGGGCAGAGCACTGTACTAAGCGCTTGGGAGAGTACAGTACAACAATAAACAGAACACATTCCTTTGCCCACGACGAGCTTTCTGTTTAGAGGACTCTAGACTACAATATACGGAGTTGATAGGCATGGTCCCTGCCCACAGTGAGTTTAGAGTCTTGGGGTGGTGGGGAGGGTGGACAATAATATAAATAAATGAATTACAGATATGTGCGTAAGTGCTGTGGGACTGTAGGTGGGTGACTAAAGGGTATAAATCCAAGTGCAAGGGTGATGCAGAAGGTAGTGAGAGAAGAGGAAATGAGGGCCTAGTCAGGGAAGGTCTCCTTGAAATTTTCTGACACTTTCTCTGCCTCTTGAAAGCCTCATTTGTGCATATGATGGGTCTTGGTCCCTGTCTACCTTGAGGCCCTCTGAAACAGTCCCCCTACAGCTTTCATGTTGCTGAGAAACACCAGGGTGTAAGATATAATTTGTAAAGCATGCAGATTAAACATTATCTTGTGTTATGGATAGATTGGATATTTAATTGTTGCACAGTTTCATGCAATGAGGATTTTTTTTACATATTGTTATAATGTCATGAAAAATTAAAAGTAATTCTTGAAATGATGGTTAATCATTTGCTCACCCAATCTCAGGGGTTTGTTTGTTTTTTTTCATGTTTAATTTCCTTGAAATTTTCCAAGAAAATGATTCCTAGTGTTTAGTGCAGAATCTCTAAGTGGAACATTACGAGTAAAGCAGTTTAAACTACTTAAATATTCAATAACTGTTTTAAAAGTTATATTAGGGAAAGAGCAAGAATGAAATTGAACCAGGATCAAGAGAATATATTTCTCTTAAGTGAAATGAACTCAATGTTCACAAACCCACTTAGAGCCGAGAGAACTCTTCTATCCAAGTTTATTTTCTGCTCAAAATTTCCAAAGTGTAGGGAACCAACCCCACCTCACTGGGTGCTGGGCTTGGTTTTGAGCAACATCCTGATCTTCAGGTTCTCAATCAATCAATTAGTGATATTTATTGAGTGCTTATTGTGTGCAAAGCACTGTACTAAGCGTTTGGGAGAGTGTAGTATAACAGAGTTGGTAGACATGTTCCTTGCCCAAAAGGAGCTTTCAGTCTAGGGGAAACTAAACTAAAATGCCTCCTAGGACATTGTTTGACTCTTAAAATAGCAATAACAGTAGCATATAATAATAATAATAATAATAATAATTGTGGTATTTTTAAGCACTTATTAGGTGCCAAGCACAGTATTAAGCATTGGGGTAGAGTCAAGATAACTGGGTCCCACATGGAGGTCACAGTCTAAGTAGAAGGAAGAACATTAATTAATCCCCATTTGCAGATGAGGAAACTGAGTGCAGAGAAGTTAAGTGAGTTGCCCAGGGTCATACATCTGGCAGAGGCAGGATTAGAATCCAGCTCTTAAGACTTTCAGGCCCATGCTCTTTCCACTAGGCCACATTCCTTCCCCATTTGTTAGGCACTTACTATGTGCCAAGCATTTATTAAAATGCTGGGGTAGACAAAACATAGATAAGACATAGTCCCTGTCCCTCATGGGGCTCACAGACTAAGGGGGCGAGAGAACAGATATTCCCATTTTTACAGGTGAGTAATTTGAGGGCAAGGCACATAACAGACAAGTGTCAGAGCTAGGATTAGAATGCTGGTCTCCTCATTCCAGGGTCTATGCTCTTTTCACAAGGCCACACTGCTTCTCTTGGAGACAAAAGATGAAGATATGTGTGAAGCAAACTGGAAACATTGCAATTCAATTTGCTTCAATCCCTCAAATGGGCAATTCTTGCAAACTCATCCTTAGGATTTTCTTGAATCCAGAACTCCTGAAAAAATCATTTCAAATATGAACAAAACCTACAAAGCCGCCGCTTTCTCCACTAGCTTAGGCCCAAGTGACTTCCAGTGTCCCTGACAAAGGTAAATAGCCTCTTTCGGCCACCCAACAAGCAAGCTCTCTCCACACCCTTGGCTATCTTACAAGGCTTGCTTCTTTCCCTGGTGGACCTCTTCATTTAGAAGAAGAACTGTTTTTTTCACCACCTGTATATTCCATCCTTAAATCAAAGGTTCAAGGGCCTGGGTAAGTGATTAGGATGGTTTCTACCTAGAGGGAAATGTCAAGCATCTAAAATAATAATAGGTCACCCTTGAGCCCTTCCCATGATAAGATCAGTTTTCCTTTTCCTATGAGTTTGAAATCAATAAGCACCTTGGTCACCTGTTGAATCGTAGAGGTTAGATTTGTGAATATTAGGGCCAGTGGTTTTAAATATTTTCTAATATGGGCACTTGAACCTGAATCTTTTGCATTTAGAAAGTGTTTGGAGTCAAAGCAGCCCCTGCTACAACACAGTTCCTCTAGACGAAAACATTATAATTCTTCACAGCTCACTATGGGCAGGGAACATGTCTACCAACTCTGTAAAACTATACTCTCCCAAGCACTTAGTACAGTGCTCTGCATACAGAAGGTGCTCAATAAATGTGATTGATTAATGGATTGAGTCTTTACCCTCTTATTTGGCCAAACTAAATTCTGTGGCTGAGTTTCTTTGTGGAGAGTAATCACTTTCTTTCTGGAGGAATACCAGCTATTCTGGAGGAATACTTTTATTCTTCTCTCCATACCTCTTCCCTCCCTCCCCACATCCCCTTCCATCAATTACCAAAATGCTCTTTTCGCAATTCAAAGTCATCTTAGACTCTCCAAGTTACGTGTGGAATGGAATCCCTTGCTGATAAACACTCTAGCAAGTGTCATTCAATTGTACAAAAGCGGAGTAGTTATTACACATAAGCTATTAGTTACCATATCAATAATAATGTATATTAAGCATTTACTGTCTGCCAAGCACTCTGCCCAGTGCTTGGGGAGATACACTAGAATAGGATCAGACACCATTCCTGGATCTCACTGAGCTCATAGTTTAAGGGTGAGGGAGAACAGCTATAGAATCCCCATTTTAACCTGTGAGGAAACTGAGTTAAAGAAAATTTAAGTGATTTGCTCAGGGTCACATAGGCAAGCAGAGAAGTTGGGATTAGAACCCAGATCTCCTGACTCCCAGGCCCTTGCTTTTCCTACCAGAATCCCTAGCTACTCAACCTAGAGGTTTCAACATAGCTTGCTGCTCCATATTTTTTGCTGTGCTTCTGTCTTGAAAGTGTTCAGTTATCAGTTATTGGTCGTTGATCAATCGTACCAACCATGATATTTACTTTATTTTTCCTGTCAAAAGAGCCTGGTTGCTCTGTCATTTTAGTTACAATATCAACTCTCAAAATTGAATGCTAATCACATTCTCATGTCATAACCATGATTTTCCTTTTCCATCAATAGAAAGGGAAGGATGAGATAAGTTCAGTGATGTACTTGAGGCTGTTTGAGGTAATTTCTTTAAAGATCGTTACGTTGTGTGTTGTGCCTCGTTGTGCGCTAGAGGTTGGTCGTGAAATACTTGTCTAATTTGTGACTTCTGTGTTGACTAGCAATGTGTCAGTCATTCGTCTTAGAAAACAACTTTCAAGTCTTGGTTTTTCAGCTCAATTTTGAAAAATGTTGTGTCTCTTCAGATTGTGAGGGTCCCTTCCTAATTGCAGGCAAGTGTTCATATTTACCCGGTACTGCTTGGTTGAGTTGGAGTTAAGCTTGGTCTGTGGTGCTTTTGTCGTCTTGAAACTTGTTCCCTGGGCTGTCCTTGTCTGTCTCCGTCAATCACAGCACTGTAGCATATGATATTTAAGTGTTTTTCCTTCAAGTTTAATGCTCCTGTTTCAAACCTGAGCCGGCTCTCAAATTACAGCTGTCGAGTTCGTTTTAGTTAATAATCCTTATTTTGAATGTGCGGTAATTATTTGCAAGTGTAAGAATCTCCACACAAAAAAGGAGTCTACTTTGGATCCGCGTTGGGTGCCAGAACGTCTTTGGCAAGTTGAAACTAGGTGGGGCTAAGGTTGGAGGCCTTCATTTGAATCCAAACCTGTTGGTGGATTTAAATCTGGGAAACCCGAGATGAGCGTACCTAATTACCCAAAAGAAACTCAACAAGAAAATGGATTGTAGCTTGTTGATCTTCTTTATGTCTTTGATAATTCAGAATAATCTTCAAGAAATATGTGGACTTCTTTCTCGGATTCTTGAAATGTGATCACGGAACACAATTGTCATTTGGCACCTCCCCAGCAGTACACAACATCTTTGCACGGTGCACCTGGACCAATGTGGCAGGTCTGGTAGAATCAGCTAATTAACAACACAGGCTTAAACAGGCACCTCATCTGGCAGGGTAGTTAGTTGCCTGATGGTGCGCAGCAGGGTTTGGTAGTGCTTTTTATTTTTCTATCCTAATGGTCTGCTGCCCACCTAATTTTGCCTTATTGTCAGTCACTACTTACCGCAGCTTGAAGCCCTCCCAGGAGGCTAAATTATTATCAAAGGATTAGGGAGATGGAGGCTTGCAGCTCTGACATTTCTGATTACTTGTCTCTGCCAGAACACTAATTAGCTGTGACTAATTAAGAAAAATGTTCCTGCCATAGAAAACCATTTAAAAGAACTGAGAAAGTAGAAAAGCAATTCAAAAGCTGAGCAGTGCTCCGATTTGCTGATGCTCTTTAGATTTCCACCAAAGCCTCAACTCACCTTGAATTGTGCTTAGAATTAAATTTGATTTTTTTTAAAAAAAAAAAAGCTCTTCACATGGAAGATGATCTGAGATTTTAGCTTGACTGGGGAGAAAAAATATTTGTCACCTCAATTCTGTTTGCAGTGGCGGCTTTCTCTTTGATGAAGGGAGCGGGCCAAAAACTTTTTAATTTTCAGTGAGGGATTTTGCTAAACCCAGAGTGTAAAGACACGTGCAAATACAGTTTCTAGCACACACACACACACACACACACACACACACACTCACACATCCCACCCCCGCTACCACCACCCAAGGCAAAAACTTCAGTGGCAGAAGTAATGAAAGCATTTTAACCTGTCTTTGGTAGCCAGAAAGACTGTCTGTCAGGCCTTATTTAGCAGTATTTTCAGCTATAGCTTGGTTTGGATTTCTCACCCCTTTCACCTATGGAGTGGTCTGAAAATTCCCTGACACCTGTATGCAGAGAGCGGCATCTTCCTCAATGATTCCACGTGTCTGTCTAGAGGGGGAGACAGACATTAATATAAACAAATGAATTACAGATATGTACATAAGTCCTGTGGGGCTGGGAGAAGCGATGAATAAAAGGAACAACTCAGGGCAATGCAGATGGGAGTTAAGGAAAAGAGGGCTTAGTCAGGGAAGACCTCTTGGAGGAAATGTACCTTCAATAAGGCTTTGAAGAAGGGAGAGTAATTGTCTGTCGGATATGAGGAGGGAGGGCATTGCAGGCCAGAGGCAGGTTGTTGGTGAGAGGTCAGCGGCAAGATAGAGGAGATCGAAATACAGTGAGAAGGTTAGCATTAGAGGAGGGTAGTGTGCAGGCTGGGCTGTAGTAGGGCACTGGACTAGGTGCTTGGGAGGGTATAATCAATAAAATTTGTAGACACAATTCCCTACCCATGAGTCACTATCTACAGCCCCTTCCTAGCCCCACTTTTAAATCCCTGGTTGCAAATCCTCCTGGGATGGGGACCCAATACTTGCAAACTGCTGATGGCCTGAGATACCCTAAAACCCAGGACCTGCTAGAATTTCAGGTAGTCTAGCAAGAAGTCCTCAAGGTGGCAGAAGCCCCAGGTAAGAGGATCAGTAGTAGTCGCTGTATTTATTGACCTCCCACTTGTTGCACTGCACTGTAATCGACTCTTGGGAAATACAGAATAAAGGAATGCCTTGTTCCCTGCCCATAAGGTGTTTACACCCTAATGGAGGAGACAAACCTGTTCCCCCAACCTCTCCTCATAGCTCCAGTTTTCCAATCCTTCAATCATCTTTGGGGCTGCCCGTCTACCCCTTACAGTTCAGGTTTAATGCATCACAGCCACAAACCCACTAAGGAGATTGCCTAAAAAAGACTTTTTTATTCATGGTATTTGTTAAACATGTACTATGTGCCAGAAACTGTTCCAAGCACTGGGGTAGATAGAAGATAATCAGGTTAGACACAACTCCTGTCCCACATAGGGTTCACAGTCTTAGTTCTTATTTTACAGATGAGGTATCTGAGGCACAGAGAAATGAAGTGACTTGCTCAGGGTCATACAGCAGCCATTTGGCAGATCTAGGATTAGAACCCAGGTCCTTCTGACTTCCAGGCCCATTCTCTATCCACTGAACAACACTGCTTTCATTATTTCCCACCACCTGGATGGGATTCAAGGATGAAAAGAAAAATCCCTAATATATACTCTCCTGCCTCAGTGAGTCCTTTAGACTTGCCCTGCCTCTTGAGACTCGTAAGAGCATCAGTATTCCAGGCATAGTACCAGGATTAACCCCTGAAATGCCCTGCTGATCTCCTGAGGCAGGAGTTCAGAAAGCTAGTGCAAAGAGCCTGTTGCTGCCCACCTACTCGACCGGTTGTGAGGTGCTGGTTTCCCTTAAGCAATGTGGTCCAGCAGAACGCCCGGTAATGAATGGAGAGAGAAAACCTCATCTTTCCTGGCGAAGCCCAGAGAAAGCCCCCCGACAGCTCCCTCTATTGGGTGTGTAGTTCTCTCTTCCCCTACCCACACCCCTATTAGGCAGAGAACAGCATCAGTAACCAATTTCAGAGGATGGGAAGGGGAAAAATACTGTTATAGAAAGTCATTTGTAACACCCTTTGATTTACTTAACAGTCATCCCTAGAACATTTCCAGTAGAAAAACTTACTCTATTCTAAGAAAAAAAAAATCAAGGCCCACATTACAGTTAAATAACATTTTTTATCTTTGTATTTCTGAAATCAAATGTAAATTGTATTTCATTAGTTTTATAACATGGTTTTATTTCAGAGATCATTACAAAATTGGATTCGTCTGTTTCATTCTTTCCAACAGGGTTAAAAATGTTCTCCTTGAGTTTCTCTGGCATTTGTATTTACTGGCTTTCTAACATTGGAAGCAAAATTTTGCTTCCCTCCTTTTCAGCCTCATTTGTATCTAATTTAAGGTTTTGGTTAATTAAATTGTTTTTGTTTCATTTCAGTCCCTCTTGGCCACTATCACGTTGACCAGTTGGGGCTTCTGGTTGGCATCAAGTCATTTTGTTCTCCTGCCTCACCTCGCTATTATAGGTTCCAAAGACCAGCCCTAATGCTGGTTTTTTTTCAAGCATTCTATTTTTTCCACACCCTTAAGAAACAGATATGAGCACAAAGCTCCACACAGCTGTCCTACTAAGGCAATCCATTGTGGGGTCTTGTAGAATCCCAGAACTGGATAGGGAATGTGTCTGCTATTCTGTTGCTATTGCACTCCCCCAAGCACTTGGTACAGTGCTCTGCACATCGTAAGTGCTCAATAAGTGCCATTGATTAATTGATTGATTGAATGGCACCTCAAGAGGACATTTGGTCCATCCCCTTGACTCCAGACAAGTAAATGAATAAATTATAAAGGTCAGATGGTCATCTAATCTTTTTTTAAGAAACTTCTCCAATAGTAACTTTCCGCAGTAGCCTGTTTTAATGTTTCATCCCTAAAAGGAGTCAAGAAGTGGACATTTAAGGAGTTCTTTCTTATATGTCCAACTGACCATGATCAGAGGCCACTTAGACAAGAATGAATCTCCTAACTCCCAGTCTTGACTTCCACCTAGAGTGTTCAGTATTACTACATAAAAACAGTGGTATTTGTTAAGCATGTGCAAGCACTGTGTACTAAGCCCTGGGGTAAAATACAAGATCATTCAGTCATATTTTTTGAGTGCTTACTATGTCCAGAAAACTGTGCTAAGTGCTTGGAAAGTACAATTCAGCAACAGAGACAAGATAATCAGGGCAGACACAGTCCCTATCCTAGAAGGAGCTCACAGTCTAAGGGAGAAGAGAGAACAGGTATTTAATCTCCATTTTGAAGATGAGGAAACTAGCACACAGAGAAATGAAGTGACTTGCCCAAGGTAACATAGCAGACAAGCGGCGGAGCTGGAATTAGAACCCAGGTCCCCTGACTCCCGGACCTGTGCTCTTTCATTTAGGCCATGCTGCTTCCTTTAGTGAGCCTGAAGCTTGGTTCCATAGTTACTTTTAATCTGCCTCAGTTTTGTCTGGGGGAAAACTCTGGGTATAAGCAGAACTCCAGTCCAATAATGATCTCCTCTGTCAAATTTTCCAGAAGACAAAGAGTGGCAAATCATAAAATTAAGTGAACTCTTTCTCCCCCCAAAAATATGGAAAATTTTCCAATTTAAAAGTGCACCTAGCTGACAAATCATCATGAAATTAGTAAGAATTCCCAAGTTCTTGGAATTCACTTTCTCATAGCAGAGATGATTGATTTCAAGAGTGATATTGACAGGCCTTTTCAAAGTGAAAAGCAAAGAGATTGAACCCTATGAATGAACTTGTCTCTGGATACAGGTTAAGCAGTTTACGGGCACATTAATTATTTCAGGAAGTCTTGGAACTAGACATTTGCCCATTGACCGGTGGCCTGGAATGAAAACTACTGAATGCAATTCTTCCTTCCTGGAAAGGGGTGAACCTGCTGTTTTGAGTTTGCATGGTGGAATTAAGATCTGGGTGGGATT
The DNA here is from genome assembly GCF_004115215.2 of Ornithorhynchus anatinus. Classification (NCBI taxonomy): domain Eukaryota; kingdom Metazoa; phylum Chordata; class Mammalia; order Monotremata; family Ornithorhynchidae; genus Ornithorhynchus; species Ornithorhynchus anatinus. The sequence goes on along the minus strand of NC_041737.1, from coordinate 42,740,373 downwards.
GGAGATTGCTTTCACTTCTTTCTTTTTTTTTTGATGGTATTTGTTATGTACTTATTATGTGCCAGGCACTGTACTAAGCGCAGAGGTAGATAGATACCTAGGTAGGTATCTATCTACAAGCTAATCAAGGTGGACAGAGTCTCTATCTCACATGGGGCTCACGGTCTTAATCCCTATTTTTTACAGATGAGGTAGCTCAGGCACAGACAAGTGAAGTGACTTGCCCAAGATCACACAAAAAAATGGAAGAGCTGGAATTAAAGCCCAGGTCCTTCTGACTCCCAGGCCCATAATGATTACAGTACTTGTTAAGTGCTCACTATGTGCCGAGCACTGTTCTAAGCACTAGGGTAGATACAAGTCAATCAGGTTGGACACAGTCTCTGCCCCACATAGGGTCCACACTCTTAGACCTCATTTTACAGATAAGGTAACTGAGGCACCGAGAAGTGAAGTGCCTTGTCTAAGGTCACACAGCAGACAGGTGGAGGAGCCAGATTTAGCACCCAGGTCATTCATTCAGTTGTATTTATTGAGCGCTTACTGTGGGGAGAATACAATATAACAACAAACAGACATTCTTGCCTACGACGAGCTCAGTCTAGAGGTCCTTCTGACTCCCAGGCCCGTGCTCTATCCTTTAAGCCACACTGCTTCTCTAGACTCATGCTCTAACCACTAGGTCATGCTGCTTCTCTCTTTCTCCACCCCCACTTTCTCCTTCCCTCCCTGCACACTGAAGAAGACGCAGTAACGACGCACAGAACAGGCCCTCCCGAGAGCCTATGTAGAGATCTGTCATTTATTTATGTATATTAATGCCTGCTTCCCCCTCTAGACTGAAAGCTCGTTGTGGGCAGGGAATGTGTCGGTTTATTGTTGAATTGAACTCTCCCAAGTGCTTAGTACAGTGCTGTGCACACCGCAAGCAGTCAGTAAATATGATTGACTGAGCCTACTGCAGTTCTTGGGTGTGCTCAGGGCAAAGCAGCAGGCCCATGCTGCCAGCGGTTCTGCCCCCCACCCACAACCAATTACCCGCCATTATGTCACTCCCCTCCTTGCTACCTCCGTGGGAGAGGTGGAACTGATAGCAGCCCAGGAAATTAGAGAAGCAGCCATGGCCTCGTGGATAAAGCATGGGCCTGGAAGTCAGAAGGATCTGGCTCCTAATTCTGGCTCTTTCAATTGTCTGTGGTGTAACCTTGAGCAAGTCACTTATCTTCTCTGTGCCTCAGTTGCCTCTTCTGTTAAAAATGGGGATTAGGACCATGAGCCCTATTTGGGACAGGGACTGTGTCCAACTAGATTAGAGAAGCAGCGTGGCTCAGTGGAAAGAGGCTGGGCTTGGGAGTTAGAAGTCATGGGTTCAAATCCTAGCTCTGCCACTTGTCAGCTGTGTGACTGTGGGCAAGTCACTTCACTTCTCTGTGCCTCAGTGACCTTATCTGTAAAATGGGGATTAACTGTGCACCTCATGTGGGACAACCTGATGACCCCGTATCTCCCCCAGTGTTTAGAACAGTGCTCTGCACATAGTAAGCGCTTAACAAATACCAACAATATTGTTTCTACCCTAGTGCTTAGAACTGTTGCTGGCACATAGTAAGGGCTTAACAAATGCCAATAAAAAAATCAATGTCAGTCACTAATAGTATTTACTGAGTGTCAATTGTTTGCCAAACACTAAGTTCTTAGGAGAGTACAAAAGAGTTAGACATGATTCCTGCCTTCCAAGACCTTTCAATGCAGTAGGGGCCATAGACACTAAAGTAACTTTCAGGGAGGGGCAAGCAGCAGAGTTTAAAGCTATGTCCATAGGTGACTTGGAGGAGAGAGGGTGGTGTGAGTATGTAAGTGCTTATGGAGTGATCATTCAAATGCGTAGGAAATGCCAAAGTGTTGAAATGGCAGTAGAGGGGAAATGTGGTGGGGAGCTGAGAGATTAATCTGGAGGAGATGTGATTTCACTAGGGCTTTGAAGATGGGGAGAGCACTGATCAACCCATGTGAAGCAGGGAGGGAGTTCCAGGCAGGAGCGAAGGTGTAAATACGGGGTCGAGGGTGAGAGAGTTGAGAGCAAAGCAGAATGAATAGGTTGGTTGTGGAAGGATTGAAAGGCTTGGGCCGGGTTAATGGGCATGGGGTGAGGCTAGAAAATGGGGAGAGAGCAGACTGAGTGCTTTAAAACTGATAGTCTTGAGAAATAGCATGGCCTAGTGGAAAGAGAATAATAATAATAATAATAATGTTGGTATTTATTAAGCGCTTACTATGTGAAGAGCACCATTCTAAGCGCTGGAGTAGATACGGGGTAATCAGGTTGTCCCTCGTGAGGCTTACAGTCTTAATCCCCATTTTACAGATGAGGTAACTGAGGCACAGAGAAGTTAAGTAACTTGCCCACAGTCACACAGCTGACAAGTGTCAGAGCCGAGTTTCAAACCCATGACCTCTGACTCCCAAGCCCATGCTCTTTCCACTGAGCCATGCTGCTTCTCTAGGAGAAAAGAAGAGCCTAGGAGTCAGTGAACCTGGATTCTAATTCCAGGTCTGCCACATTTCTGCTGTATGACCTTAGGCAAGCCACTTAAGTTCTCTGTGCCTCAGTTACCTCCTCTGTAAAATGGGGATTAAATCCTATTCCCACCTACTTAAATTGTGAGCCCTATGTGGGTTCAGGCCCTATGACTAACCTGATTATGTTGTATTTATCTTAGTGGCTCGAGAAGCAGTGTTGCCTAATGAAAAGAGCACAGGTCTGGGAGTCAGAGGACCTGGGTTCCCATCTCAGCTCTGCCACTTGTCTGCAGTGTGACCTTGGACAAGTCACTTAGCTTCTCTGTGCCTCAGGTCCCTCATCTGCAAAATGTGGATTCATTAGCTGTTCTCCCTCCTACTTTGACTGTGAGCCCCATATGGGACCTGATGATCTTGTATCTACCTCAGCACTCTGTACTTGATAAGAGCACAACAAATACCACAATTATAATTACCACAATTATTAGAGTCCTTGGCACCTAATTGCTTAACATGTTATTATTATTATTAATGCTAATAATAATAATCAGTGTTCAGAGGGGAGCATGTGAAGAGCGAAGCCCACACTTATTGCAGGCAGAGTATCAGGGAGGGGAAAGAGGATCCCATCAGCTCACTTTCTGCTTCTGAGGCTGCTTGCTCCCTTGTGAAACTCAGTTGGCCAAGCCGGACTAAATGATTTTGCATTGCAGATTTCTATGTGCCATAGGTCCGGAGGAGGGCATCCTGAGAAATCCTGCCTGTGAACCTGAAAGATTTTTTTCTAGATTTAGCTCCCAGGACTTCAGATCTGGAATGGTAATCTTCCAAGTGTCCCTCAGTGCAGGAATGGCATCACCCAAAATACCTACTATTCAGGCAGCAATTTATTCGGCTGGCAACATACAGAGTACTTGGGTGACACCAAAGAGCTGAGTTTTGTCATTAATCCATCAGTGGTATTTATTGAGCACTTGCTGGGTGCAGAGCACTCTACTAAACGCTAAAGTCTGGAGCACAAAAATTTAAGGAGTTAACATTCTTAGCAAGCTTTTCAGTCATGAGAAGAACAGGGCCTAATAGAAAGAGCATAGGCCTGCTAGTCAGAGGATCTGGTGTCTAATTCTGGCTCTGCCAATTGCCTGATGTAGGATTTTAGGCAAGTCACTTGCCTTCTCTGAGCCTTGGTTTACTCACCTGTAAAATGGGATTAAATACCCATTCTCCCTCCTACTTAGACTGTGAGCCCCATGTTGGGCTGGGATTCTGTCCTACCTGATTAACTTGCATCTACCCCAGCACTTACAACAGTGCTTGACACCTATTAAGCACTTAACAAATACCATAATAGTAATAATCCAAAGGAAAGATTGAAAAAATGAAAGTACTAAATTTAGAACATCTTCTTGAACCAGAAGAAATGATCACTATGTAAAGGAAGGGCTCAGACACAGATAATGTTGCCTGTCCAGGAGATATAACTGTGCTTGTTACCATCCTCTAAATGAGATATAGGGCACTGGGGGTGGAAATATATATATGGGTGGAAATCCCCAGACTCTGAGACAAGGCTAAGTGTTTTTCCCTTAGCCTTTCTAATTGTTTTGGACTTTAGTGAGCTGCCCGTCCTATATACTGAGGGACTATGGTCCAGGGGAGATGGTCCTCTAGACTGTAAGCTCATTATGGGCAGGGAATGTGTCTAAAACTCTGTGTACAGTACTGTCCCAAGCACTTAGTAGAATGTTCTACACATAGTAAGTGCTCAATAAATGCCATTGATTGGTTGGTGATCCCAAGTGGAGGTAAGCGGAGAGGAGGAGATGGCTGAGAGAAAGAGACTCATCATCCATAGAAGAGTCTTATGCTCCTAAAAAGAAGCAATGGTTCAGCAGGATAAAATAAGCTTTGAAAATGCGGATCACCTTCCCCCCAGGAAAATGCCTTCCCTTTCTCCGTCTGCCTTCCCAAACCTTACCCACCGCACCACCCCCCAGCCAGGGCAGGGCAGTGGTGGCACAGCCCTTCACCCCTTTCCAAAGTACAGCCTTGCCACTCTTTGTAACACATCACGAGACCACCGTGCTCACCCCAGGAATAGTACAGGATGTTGTTATTGGAATTGGAAGTGTGTTGTCACAGCCGTGGGAGACACAGTATGAAGCAATGATATTTTGTTTTATTGATTCCAAATATAAAGCAAAGCAATTGGAAGAGAACCATAGCTGCAGAGTAATTTTGGCAGGCTGTCACCTTCTTCCTGAATTGAATTTGCCTGTTGTTGTACCATGGAAATTTACATAGGTAAAATGGATTAAAATTTAAGTTATCAAAGGGAAGTGAGTGCACTTGGGAAAAGCGCACATCATCCTTCATTGTAATTGGTGAAAATTCTGCCCAAAGTCTTTTTACTCAAGAACTTTATAAATATGAATTTTCTTTCACAGCATAAATAATTCTGGTGATGCTGCTAAGAGAGAACTAAATTGATTATCCATTTGTAGGTAAATAAACTGCCCTTAGAACTGAGGTGACTTCCATATAATCACAAATTGGCAAAATCTTTTGAGAAAAATTGATTTTTTGAGAGAAATTTTCCAGTGGAAAATCTGTTTTTTGATTGGAATTGAAATGGGGCAAAGCAAACCCTTTAGTGTGAAACCAGTGTTTGTGGGGATTGTCCTGAAAAGACAAATGTAATACTTTTAGAGCTACAAATCATTTGTGCCTTATGCCCCTCCCCAGAATAAAGTCAAGGGTATTTATTAAGTGCATGCTCTGTGCAGAGTACTGTACTAAGCATTTGGGAAAATACAATAGAGTTGGTAGACATGATTCCTGCCCACAAGGAGCTGACAGTCTACAGGAGCACATCCCAAGCACACAGTACAGTGCTCTGCACACAGTAAGCACTCAATAGATCTCATTGATTAATTGATGCCTGACTATCAGTTGCATGGCAAGCTTTTCCTCCCATCCTTAGCTCTTCCCTCTGTCCCTGCTACTGCCCTTGGGAACTCTGAGAAAAAATGGCCCCATCAAATTGATAATGTTACACATAGAGAAAAGCTGGGTCACATGGAGAGCTGTTTGTTTCCGACCTTATAGAGTCTGCTTGCCCACTATTGACTATCACAGCAAGAAGGAGCTGAATGATTTCATGCGAAGAGAACTTGTCTTCTTAGAGGTTGATTGGGAGGCGTTAAAAGAACAACTTTCCCTATAATAAATAAAGATGAGATAATGGAAGAATTCAAAAATTAACCAATCAAAAATGAAATCAGCTGAAGATCTCCAAGTGTCAGGGTCAAGCAGGAGCCAAACACCAGCTTTTTGGACCTCCAACAAACCCTGGTCCGCTGCTCCATTTGAATTAAAACAAAAAGAACTAGATGTAAGTTTCCCTTTTGTTTGATTGAAAATCAAAGTCCTTATATGCCATGGAGGAAAATGGGTATGGGATCTTTTTTCCCCCCAGGTGATCATTGGTCTTTCGCTGAAATCACAGGCACCAAGTCCAAAGAAGGAACTTGGCACTTCAGGAATTCTGCTTTCCCTGTCAAGGCTGGGAGTTGCTGGGAGCTCACAACAAGAGTTTGTACAGATTCCACCTAAGTTAGATTTCTTTTTGGAGTTGGGGTGATTTCTGAGAGGAAGGAGACCAGGGCAGCCACTGGGCCCAGTTTGAAGTTCCCAGGCAGATCCCAAGGAGATGGGAGGGATTAGTGGAAAGAGCGTTAGCTGGGTCCCTGAGCCTGCCCCTCATGGGATTGCCCATCTGGGCCTTTCCACCCATGCTTGAATGACAGGCCTTGGCTCAGCCAGTCCAATACTGTGGAGTGGCAGCTCTGTGTCACTCCAAGTCCTGGGTTCTAATCCCAGCTGTGCCACTTGTCTACTGTGTGACCTTGGGCAAGTCACTTAACTTCTCTGTGCCTCAGTTACCTCATCTATTAAATGGAGATTAAGACTTTGAGCCCCATTTGGGACAGGGACCCATTTGGGACAGGGACTGTGTCCAATCTGATTTCTCTGTACCTACCCCAGTACTTAGTACAGTGCCTGGCACATAGTAAGTGCTTAACAAATACTATTTTAAAAAAGTCCAGAAGTGGACAGCTTCAGTACCTAAGATGTCACCATCTTGGCTTGGTATGATGCCCTCAGGCACCAGATCCCTCGGGATTGACAAGCTGAGGAAGAAATAGGGCTTGCAGTTGTTTTTGCTTGTTTCTTGATTTGTTTTTTTAATTCCTTCAGAACCCCCTAAACCTAAACCAGGAAAACTCCAGAATGAAGTTTGTATCAGGCTGTTCTCAGCTGAGATTGTACATGGCAAAATATCTGCCTATTCAGTTTTAATTACTTTTTTAAAAATCTGTTTCATGAACCATCTTGGGTAGCCAAAAGTAGCAAACATTTTCAGTGTTATTGTTGACAAAAATATTCCTTTTAAAATTGAAGTATTGTGGCATCAGAATGTAAAAGAAATGGTAATTTTTTTTTTTACCATGGAGTCAGTTATTGGCCTAATTTCAAAATTTGTATTTCTGATCTGAGCTATATAGTACTATAAAAAATGTAATAAAATTAGCTGTGAATTAAGTTTTACTAGACAGGTAGTGCCGTTACCATATGGAATATAAAGTAAATAATTGAGCATTGTTATGCTCTGTGAGAGGTAATTTCATTATTAAAATATTTGACTTCCACCTGATGGAAAATGTATCAAGCCCATCAAAACGTTCTCTATTTTTAAAAAAAGAATCTTAAGAACTCTGTGCTTTTCTGTAAGGTATGTATTTAAAAAGCGCTTAGTACAGTGCTCTGTATACAGTAAGCGCTCGATAAATACGATTGAATGAATGACTTTAAAAAGCAGAATTTTTCCAAATATTCTTTGACATTTTCAGAACTAATTTTTACATTTCAGCAAAAAGACATTTTAAATGCAACCTGCTTCCAAAAAGATAATCAGTGTAATGCATAAGCTGAAAGAATGTTTCCATTCAATGTCTTCCTACATCAGATTGCCTCTGAAAAGTGTATTTTTCTGTAATTCACCTATTGAGACCAGTATAGCTGGAGTAGATTAAAATATACCGCAGTTCCTAATCAATGAGAAGCTGAAGACTTAAACAGAAAATAGAATACAGATTTGTGCTCCAGCCACGGTGCCGTTTTTTATTTCATCATCATCATCATCATCATCAGAAACCACATTCTTACTGAACCCATTTGCTAGCAAGCACTGGGATGGGTGACCCCTATGTGGTCTCGTGATTCAGATTTGGGAATATCAGCTCTAGAAGGTCTAAGGCATTGTGCATTAGTATGTATTGAGTCCGCTTTCCAGGTGGCAAAACAGCTGAACCTTTTTTAATAAAACTTCCAAAATAAATCTGAAGCGCCTGTTCCCAGCCCCCAAGTGTTATATTTAATCGAATCATCCTTCCACTGTTGTAGATTAAGCCAGAAAGAGGATTGTGAATATTGCCTATATTTGTTTTGTATTTCCACTAGTCAACGGAATCGTGAAATTCCTTAACTACTTCACTTTAACTTGCATGAAGAAAGCACGGTATGTTGCTAAATCTCTTTTCACCAGCACTGCCGAGAAACAACTTTAATCCTTGTTAGAAAATTGCAGAGTCTCGGGCTGACAAAGAGCCCATGCTTGGGCTATTGTGAGAGCCCCTGGACCCTAAGAGAGGAGCCCTTTACAGCTGCATGGATCCAGCTTGGCTCAGCTGTACTATTTAGGAGAGGAGGTTTGTCAATTTCTATTGACAATGGAGAGCGTTTTTCAGGGCCTGTAGCAGTGCTCACCCAGTTGGGGATCAATGCTGGCTATTCAGGCTGCACCCTCTTTCATTGCTTTGGTTTGTTAATTCAAGACTAAAGGTCTGCCGAGGGGGTTTAGGGTGTTTAAGAAAGCTGATGAACTGAAAGCGTTTATAGCACTGGTGTGGCAATTTCCATAGTCAGAGGCAACTCCTTGCACTGAGGGAGTTGTGTCCTTGTTGACCTCCTTGTTATTAAAAATGCACAAGTGCTGCGCTTCTCAATATTTCCACACTCTTTCATTGTCAATACCACCTTCTGAGCCCTTCAGCTTGTTGCTTGCTCTAAAGATCTTCTTAGATTGGGTTTGAAAACTTCACCTTAAACACTAGATTAGACTGATGTTCTGTTTTCCGTGCTCCTGTTGATTTGTTGAACCTTCCAGAGCTGGATAGCAAGTAGCAGCTTGATGGAGAGACGGGCTGCTAATGTGATTTACCAGTCTACAGTCATGCACAATAAGTGTGAATAAATACAGGGGTCTCGCAGAGTCAACCATAGTCTTGCCTTTCCTTTTATTTTCCCTTTAAGAAAGATAGCGCCAGAAAATGAAGCGAACGATGCATGCCCTTACAGGTGTTGGATGAGCCATGAATAAGAAAAGAAAATACATAATTTTTGTTAAAGTGGTCGGCCGCTGTTCTGTGGTGGTGGAGAAAAAAATAACATAATATTCACTTATGCTGTATGCCTCTGTAGACTGCAGCAGAGAATAAAGCCGTAATGCCATACCATTGACTTCGGGGAGAGTCCAATGCCCTTTCATTGTCGTCCCTTGAAGGAAAAAGGGAAGTCGGGCGGCCGAAGCATAAATGTCTCAACGTGGTCACTTTTTGGAAACAGTTGCCATTTTCTAGGGGCACGGTCCTGGCTCCCCTTTCCTCCCCTTCCCCAGCCCCCACCACCTCGTCCTCGTTGTGTCCCACAGCGGGCAAATTCAGCCACCCCGGTGGTCAGAAGCAAGGCCACTCACCCCGGCCCTCAGAGAGGCCTCGGCCCCAGGATTTTTACATCGATTTCAAAACAGGAAATGAGGAAGCCCCTGCTTGTTTGTTTGTTTGTTTGGCTGTGGATGTTGAGGCAGTGGCTCTGAAAACATCTTGTCCATGCGGCGATACCAGAAAAATTCATGCCAGAGCCCAAACGGTGTCTGGAAGCTGCCAGTTGCTATCCACTCCTCCGCAAGAGCAGGGGCCTCTGAGTCTTCCTGAAATTCTTCCTTTAACATGTCCAAATCATTCCAGCGACAAACTCTGAATGTGCCCATCCGCAGTTTGTTGATGGTTGACTGCTAACATACACTGCATTAGATGCTTAATTACGCTAATGATACTGCTGCATTATAACTTCAGAATTTTGAGGTTTAATTTTGATGTGTAATGGCATATAATTTATTCCCAAATTATTTTCCTTTAAAATCATCTTCATCATAGGTATCCATAATTTTAATAGAGCAGTGTATAATTGCTATATTAGCTATCATTTATCTTTTATATTAAAAATGCCCCTTCTTTTGATTATCTCTTAATGCAGTCATCTTTGTGCAGGAGAACAGAGTTAAATTAAATTTAAACTCAGAGAGGTTTTCTTTCAGAACAGAAAGTTTGGGCTGGAGAAATATTAAGAAATGATTTTAATTTCTGCTAAGTGTTTTCTAATGACTGGTTTCATACTGGAAGTGAAGGAAATGGGTAGGTCCAGCAGAAGTGCTGATTAACATTGTGACCAGAATTTTTCTTCCCATTATTTTCATCTCTCAGAGAAGTGTTTCATTTTTCCTTTGAGCAAGCAATACCGTTTCAAAGCCTTCCTGTCCTGCATAACTGTCGCAGCCGGAGACGCTGAATTTTCCTCTGGGAAAAATAATTAATTCCTATTTGTTCCTTAGTGGATCAAACCTATGTATCCATTTTTCCTTTAAGTAGAATTAAAGTCAAGAGATTTAGAGTGTGGAGAAGCAAATAGTAAATACATGAATTATGTCAAAGGAGCTGGGGTGAAAGTCTGAATGTCCGTGAGGGATTTTGAAATCTAACAGGTCAACAGAAACCATGAAGTGAATCACTCAAAAGCATTCGCTGAACAAAATGTCTTCAGGTTATTATGGGTTTTAATGTCAGGTTTCATAAAACCTGTTATCCCTGATTTTTTTTTAAATCTCTATAAGTAAACAGGAGAAAACGGCAAAAATAGATTTATGTTTAGCAGAAGGAAGAATAACAGATCAATGACAGTTATGTTTTTAAGTAGCTCAGAGGGAGAGTCCATTCATACCATATCAATTTGACAAGCCCGTATCGAGCAAATCAGTTATTTTATTTTTGGAAAAATTTTATTACCACATGTATTAAATGTTGTGTATTTGTTCAGTATAAACACGTATTAGTAGAGATAAATTTAATGAAATGTGAAACTAATTTATTTTCTCAGGTTTGTAATTAAAATACCTTTTTTCTTCCTGCTACATCAAATTACATGAGAGCAACTTTAATAAATACCAAGTCAATATTATACAAAAATCAGGCTTCATATCATTAGAAACAGCTCTCGGAGTTGATTATGAACTACTGGCTTAGACAAGATATGTTTTGTTACCTTAAGAAAGGATTCTTAAATAGATATTCAGTGTATACAGTACTCAACATGCCTTAATGTAGTATAACAAAGAGAACTGGTTTGTCATATACTAAACGCTGTCTGCAACTGGACATGGTTTGGCATCTGTCTACCTGATATTTTAGAGCATTAAGCTTTAAGATACAGTTAATACTCCTAACCCTACATACAGTAGCTGTGCATGGAACTCTTTTAACATATGTACCATTAATGCTAGGGTCTCTGGCCCTTTCTGTAGAGACAGGCACAATGTTTCTCTTATTTACACATCTGCGGACATTGTGAAGGGACAGGAAATTACATTAAGGAAGGATTTAAGTTCCTCCCCTGTGGAGAGACCTGCAATAAACAGGGCCAAGACGTGAACTCTCCAAAAAATGTAATTTCTTCCAAAATGAATCAAATCCCTTCCTTTACATACTTCGACCAACCGACATCTGTTAGGTAGTTTATCGAAGAACCAGGAATACTTCTTAGGCCATGTCACTCAGAACTCTGTAAATCTTTGTTCATTTCATTCGGTCTAGAAAAGACTTGGGGTACCTAATGACCTGTAATAGGTAGAGAAGCTTTGATGAGAACATTATTTTTGGAGCAGCAGCAAGCAATAATACATTTTTGACACCATTCTTTTAAAACGTCTCCAGAAAGTATTGACTTCATACTAACAAAGATCTGTGGAGTCTAAAACATTATCTTCTTTGGATTTTTCTTCCGCGTGCGGTATAGAATGAAAAACCCTAAAATCGTGATCTCCCAAAATGTAAAATACTTTAACTGCTTCTCCCTGCTGTTTGAGCAATCCAACCAGCCCTCGAAGCATGTATTTAATACCCATTGTTACTCACAAATTACACGTCAGGCTGGTAGACTGTGGAGTGCAAAACACTGTTTCTCATGAATATGTTACCGCTGAAAGCCAGAACAGTTAGTGCTAATTCATGTAAAGAACAGTCCAGGTCAAGTTAGCAGATTTCCTAGCAAAACATACAATTCTCTTAACAGGAAATTATAGCATTATTGACTTCAAGTGCTGATCTGTGGTCATTTCAGAGTGTTTCATTACCCCTCATTACCAAATCTGTTAAATGAATACTGCAGATGTGTTTTTTTTCCCCCTATCCTTTTTTCCAGCAATGGTATAGCAGTTCCATGAAACTCATTTGTGTGTGGTTGGCTGATAGATTAGACCTCCAGCTTCACATCTACCAACTGAAGACTCTCATCAAGATAGTGAAGGTAACAAAGTGCATTTGGATATAATTGCCTGATCAGGGTTACCTAAAAAAAAAAATTAGGTAAAGTAGTTGAGAGATAAGACAGCAATCACTTGCACATCTGAAGTCCTGAAAGGTAGAGTGGAAAAATGTTTTTCTCAATGGAAATGTTTGTCTTAACTATAAAATACCAGAAAGTAGAAGTAATAATTGGCCTTATTTTCTCTTGGATTACTAGTTCACCGAATATTTGTTTTACTGCATTCTAATAAATGAACACAAATGCCATCCTTTCTCCACTGTAATTTTCTGCAAGAAATCGTATGTCATAACTACAGGAATCCATGTTCCCAGAAGTGGTGTTTGCTATTCTAAATCCCTCTTACTCTAGTAGGTAGGTAAAAGGACTATCCCAACATTTAGTACAGTGCTTGTCACATAGAAAGTGTTTAACAAATACAATAATAATAATGATATCTAAGCTATAGTGTTGAAAACAATTTGCAGAGCAGAGATATTTATTCTGATAGTCGAAAACTATGGTAAATGAATCTGGAGTGTCAGAAGCTGCATCTCATTTAGAATGAACTTCCACTTCCTTGTTTTTTAAATGTAACAGAGAGATTGGGAGGAGGTAAGTGAGGATATACCAATTTTGAATGACATTCAAGCCCCAGGTGATCCTTGGATTTGAATTGTACAGGCTAGAACTATTAAGTAGGTTCACAGAGTCTGGATAAATGATTAGACCAGTGATTCATGATGGGTTACTAGTGAGAAAGTTAGGCGGGTAAAGGGAAAAATGTTAAGTTTGTTAGATGACTCGTCTCTAGCTAAGAGAGGGAAGTCAACATGAACATCCTGATGCCATTCGTTCAGTCGAATTTATTGAGTGCTTCCTGTGTGCAAAGCACTGTACTAAATGCTTGGGGGAGCACAACACAACAATAAACAGACTCGGTCCCTGACCACAACGAGCTCAGCTTTTACTGTCAGAAGCAGAGTAATAATAATGGTGGTATTTGTTAAGCACTTACTATGTGCAAAAGCACTGTTCTAAGCGCTGGGGGGATACAAGGTGATCAGGTTGTCCCACATGGGCTCACAGTTTTCATCCCCATTTTACAGATGAGGTAACTGAGGCACAGAGAAGTGAAGTGACTTGCCCAAAGCCACACAGCTGACAAGCGGCAGAGTCGGGATTCGAACCCATGACCTCTGACTCCCAAGCCCAGACTCTTTCCACTGAGCCACGCTGCTTCTCTCTGAGCCACGCTGCTTCTCTACTGGTTGGACAGACCATGGGTCTGATCCAGTTATTAGTGTCGCTGTTGTGATTGTGTTCTTACATACCGCTTTCAGGGCAACAGGTTGGCATACTGTTCACAAATACTCCACTGCTCAGGAGATGTTTCTAGGCTGCAAATGAACTGTGTGGGACTTCCATGTGACTGGAGTCACCACCCAAGCAAGTCAGTGGCCCTGATCATGTGACCCCAATGCCAGAAACTGGAACTACCCACTCTTTTGGCTTTCACTTGTCTGTTCCTGCTGATGGTGATGCCACCAAATTTCAGTCTCTCCATATTAGCGCTGCTGAAAGAAAAGCAAGCATTACAGTGGCAGGAATAATTTGTTGGGAGATGCCGAGAATCCAGTCCGCTCTTTGAGCAAATGGATTGGACTAAGGTTTGCATTCTTGTGTTCAGTTTTAGCTCTCTATGGTATTAGGCAAGGATCCAGATTTAAAAATTAAAAGGTAGAAAAAACAATTAATTCAGTACATTGATCACTGTGGTGTTCACTGAGCACTTACTGATTCAGAGCAGTGTATTAAGCACTTGGGAGAGTACAGTACCATAGGGTTGGTAGATACAATCCCTACCCTCAAGGAGCTTACTAGTTGGGCTGTCAGTCAGTCAATTACACTTATTGAGCGCTTCTTGTGTGCATAGAGCACTTTACTAAGCACTTGGGAGAGTACAGTATAACAGAGTTGGTAGACATGTTCCCTGCCTACAGTGAACTTACAGTCTAGAGGGAGAGAGATTATTATTACTGTAATTATTGGTATAATAATAATAATCGTGGCTCTTTAAGCCACAAGCCTTAACCCAGGACAGATGTCATATATGTTCAGAGTTAAAGTATCCCAGGATTCAGAATAGACTGGACCTCCCCATCACCAATGAAACCCCACAGAACAGTGAGTTCATTGACTCTTGGATATATGCGGTGGTGTCAATACTCAGGAAGCGCATTAATGCTATCAGTCCAGTGGAATGAACGTGGCTCACATAATCAGGAGACCTTGTGTTCTGCTCCCAAATCTGCAAGAATAGAAATGTCTTCTGGGGCTACGCCATCCATGGCGAAGGTTTCTGATCAAAGAACCCACCAAGGGCATTCCACAAAGTGAATGGCACCAGCAGGAATCCTGAAAACTCATCCACCACAGTGGGCGTGAAGACCGCAACGGTTGCCAAAGCAACCTGCTAAGATGTGACATCATGAGCACAACACCAGCATAGCATAGGCACCTATGCCATGGTCACTTCGGCCATAAATGGGTCTGGCATGGAAAAAATTGCATAGACCTAACAGCGTGCCTCACCGCAACCCTCCTATCTATTCGTTGCAGTCTGCACAGCCACAGAAACACAGCTGGCAGAGGCGAGAGTGTGTGGAAAGTGCTACTCAAAGCCACCATCACTTGAGTCATTTCTCTCATGCAGATTCTCAGACCTGGAGTCTCGGACCTGAGGCTCCTGCGTCTTTGATGCAGAGTCTTTGTCATCATCGCCGCCGTCAATTCCCCATCAGCCCATCAGATGGAACTACCCAGCAACGTCAGTACTTGGCAGTCCTTTTCTCCAAGGCTCTTAAAGCATCTGTCCAAGAACTCCAATACATTTTGGAGTGTGGGGATCTACACTAATGATAGGACGGAAAAAACATCTGCCAATAGTGTTAATGGCGCTAATGATATCTGACTTGCTCTCCAGGTAGCAGCAATTCAGAGTTGACCCTGGTTATTCCATCACTTCTTGGGATGTCAGCACTGTTGTAATGTCCATCTGGAGCGTGGTAGGACCTGCATTATGTGCAGTTTTCTTTTATATGAGAAGCAGCATGGCTTAGTGGATAGAGCACAGGCCTTGGAGTTAGAAGGTCATGGGTTCTAAACCCAGATCTGCCACCTGTCTGCTCTGTGCCCTTGAGCAAGTCAGTTCACTTCTCAGTGCCTCAGTTACCTCATCTGTAAAATGGGGATTAAGTCTAGGAGCCCGATTTGGGATAGGGACTCTGTCCAACCTGATTTGCTTGTATCCACCCCGACAGTTAATACAATGCCTAGGCACTTAGTAAGCACTTAACAAATGCCACAATTAATATTATCATTGTTATTAAAAAGGGATAATTAACCAATCCTATTTATTGAGCACTTACCATGTGCAGAGCACTCTCCTAAGTGGTTGGGAGAGCATACTATATCAGAGTTGGTAGACATGATTCCTGCCCACAAGGAGCTCACAATCTGGAGGAAGAGCATACTGACTTCTTGCTCGAGTAAATGGCAAATCCTGTATACATGGAACCCTGGATGGGAAGAGAACTCAACCCCCCACACCCCACTCTTCCACCTAAGGCCAGACTTCAACCATCCTAGATGCATCATTTTGTTGAAACACTTCATTCACGATACCACCTATGTTGATTTCCCAAAAGGACCTACCCTCAAGCAATTTAGGCTGTGAGCCCCTTGTGGGTCAGGGATTGTGTCCAATCTTATTATCCCATATCTACCCCAATGTGTAGTACAGTATTTGGCATATAGAAAGCCCTTGAATATCACAATTATGATTTAGGTCATTATTATTTCATTTGGCTCTTACACTACCTGAATCCAACTTTACCTCATCATTTTCTGATTCCTCTCATGATTAGCCTCAAGCACAAATTGATATCTATTCCCCACCCCCGGCTTTGTTATCTTGAGTGTGCAATTTTCCAGGTGACTTTCATAACTGATCCCACCCGACATGCTTTTATGTAGAGAAGCAGCGTGGCTCAGTGGAAAGAGCACAGGCTTGGGAGTCAGAGGTCATGGGTTCAAATCCCAGATCAGCCGCTTGTCAGCTGTGTGACTTTGGGCAAGTCACTCAACTTCTCTGTGCCTCAGTTACCTCATCTGTAAAATGGGGATGAAGACTGTGAGCCCCACGTGGGTCAACCTGATCACCTTGTATCCTCTCCAGTGCTTAGAACAGTGCTTGTCACATAGTAAGCACTTAAATGCCATCATTTTTTTAAATTATTATTATTACTGATGGGATGTTTCTTTCTACCAGCAAGCATCCAATCCATTTCATTGAGGGTCTACAATCTTTTTCCTCAGGTCTCTGGGCCAGGTGCCCAGCTCATGTGGCCATTTGAGATGCCCAGTTCGGGGACATTGTACTCGAGGCAGTCAATAGGCTCATGCCAAATAATTCATTTAGAACCAACCCTGAGAGGATTTTTCAGGAAGAATCAAGATTCGGGAAGAAAACTTACTTGAAATGCAGCAGAGTTTGAGTTGCAGAATGTGGAAATGTCTCCAAAAGCAATTTGGGAATTGGGATTGGCAGAAGGGATGATTCACAAAAACAGAAAAGTCCTTCAGGAGGCCGATGCACATTGTAGCTGCATTGACTGAGCTTCTCTTATGTGCAATGCCCTCTAATGAACTCCAGTTATGCTGTGCACCTTCTGTGGGCAGAGAACTGTACTGACCAATTACTCTAGGCAGAGTGCTATACCTATATAGAGGGTCTTTCCAGCCCTCCTTGGGGGATTTCAGGTCTTCTTGGAGACCTGGGATAGGCATGACTGAGAATCCAGCCCCGAAAGCTTGTTGTTGTTGAAGGTATTTGTTAAGTACTTATTATGTGTCAAACACTGCTCTAAGCACTGGGGAGATACAAATTAATTAGGTTGGGCAGAGTCCCTGTCCTGCATGGGGCTCATAGTCTTCAACTCCCTCTGTGTCACCCCGACTTGCTCCCTTTATTCATCCCCCCTCCCAACACCACAGCACTTATGTATGTATCTATAATTCATTTATATTAATGTCTGCCTCCCCCTCTAGGCTGTAAACTCATTGTGGGCAGGGAATGTGTCTGTTATACTGTACTTTTCCAAGAGCTTAGTACAGTGCTCTGCACACAGTAAGTGCTCAGTAAATACAGTTGACTGACACATTCTTAGATAGAAGGGAGAGCAGGAGAACTGAGGCACAGAGAAGTTAAGTGACTTGCTCAAGGTCACACAGGAAGCAGTTGGCAGAGCTGGGATTAGAAGCCAGATCATCTGACTCCCAGGGCCATGCCCTTTCCACAAGGCCATGCTGCTTCCCTACCCCACCCCGCAGCTAGATACTCATGGGGCCCTAGTCCCATCACCTTTGTGCTGGTGCCTGGGATCAAGTGTGAAGCGCATGGAGGGGGCAGGGCAGAAGAGGCAGAGAGGAAAACACTTGCCAGCAGTGAGAGTAACAGATGCTATGTGAGAACAAGGCTTTTTGTCAGAAGACCTACAATGAAGGATGTGGTTTAGACCGGCCAGGTTGCTCTTCACCAGAAGGTGACACTCACTTTCCAAATCCTTGCCTGGTTCCCCTTGTGAATTGGTGACAGTATCATTGCAATGAAAGTAGGGCCCAGAAGACCATGGTCCTTTCCCTCTTATTTGGATTTTTTTTTTCCCTCCGTGGACAGAAGTGGAGAGACAGAGCATGCCACCAGAAGGCACTCCAGCTCCATCCCCCTCTTCTCAATGGGCACTTGTGAGAAAATGATCCAATAGGATTCTGTCTCTCTGCAAGATAGAGAAGAAGCTTGCAAAGATATTTAGAAGTCCTCAGCTTGGAATTGCTTTGCCTATCCTGGGGGGAGATTATTAAGGTTTTTCTTCCCTTTGCCACCTACCATGGACATGACTTTATGAACAGGCCTCAGTTCTCTAACTCCAGAAAGTCTGTATGAAAAACAAGCCTCTTTGCAGCCCTGACAAATCTGTGTTTGAGGAAAACTACACTTGAAAAGCGAACGAAAGAAAGGATTTATAGGAGACATAGGTTTTAAGGGTACATGAACTCTGCAACTTGGCTTTGGTTTTTGTTTAGGGGGGTGCATCTCCATAGAAACTGATATTACAATTTTCTTCTACCTATAATATGCAAAACACTGGAATCATTAACCCATAATGCAGACTCCAAGCTATGGACAATATGACAGAAGGATAAGAACTTGTCACTTGAGAAGCAGTATAAATAATGTCTCAAAGTATTTGCAACTGTTGTTTGGCTACATGTTTGGGATTCTGTATTTTTGAGAGGATGTGTGTGTGTGTACGTGCGTGTATGTGTGCATGTGTCAAAGTGTGAGAGAGAGAGAGAGAGAGAGAGACAGTGGAAGATGGGATAACTACAGAAATTTTCCTAGGTGCCAGGCGGCCCTATTGCTTGCAAAGTAGGCAACCCAACCAACTGCCCAGCATGCCAACCCAACAACCCATACCCACTGACCATTCCCACTCTTCTTCCTCCTCTGCTATTTTCTGGGGCCAAAAGTAGTCACTGCAGTGCCTGGGTACTAGGAGTGTGCACCTGCTCTAGGAAGGGAAGAAAAGTGATAGTGGTGATGAATTATGGCTTGTATGGCACCATCCTCACTCTTTCTGCCAGGTAAGAGGCTAGTCAGTCAGTCTTTTTTTTATGGTATTTGCTAAGCACTTATGTGCCAGGCACTGTACCAAGTGCTGGAGTAGATACAAGCTAATCAGGTTGGATGCAGTCCCTGACCCACATGGGGTTCACAGTCTTAATCCCCATTTAACAGATGAGGTAACTGAGGTACAGAGAGGTTAAGTGATTTGCCCAAGGTCACACAGCACCAAGTAGCAAAGCAGGGATTAGAACTCAGCTCCTTCTGACTCTCAGGTCCATGCTCGATCCACTAGTCCATGTTACTTCTCTGTCTTCTGCTACTGTGGTGGTGATTCCTCTGCCCCAGCAATTTGCTTCGTAGACAGCTACTCTGCAGATGGATTTTTCCAAGAAATAAAGTTATTTTTAATGCCAACAATGGAACAGGTTCTAATTATCTCATTTTGAAAAATGCAACAGTTTGAGAATATTTTCTCTTCTCCTTCCAGAAAACCTACAGAGATTTCAGGTTGCAAGGAGTCCTGGAAGGAACACTGAACAGTAAAACTTACGATACTCTTCATAGCCGTTTAACTGTGGAGGAAGCCACAGCCTCCGTTTCTGATGGTGGGGGACTTCAGGGCATCACAATGAAAGACAGTGATGAAGAAGATGAAGGATGAAGTTAAAGGGATTTCTCCATTAGGGACTTAGCGTTGTTTATTTTGTAACTTGTCCTTGTAATTGTGTTTGTTTTAACCAGGTACAAACAATTGTAATTCATTCCACATCTTTCTTTCCCCAAAAAAAAATTTTGAAGTAGGGTTAGAGGCAGGAGGCTTGGGGAAGATCAATGTGTTTATCCTCTCTCAATGTCTCTCTTGGTTTAAGACTGAGAAAATTTGGGGGTTCAGATTTTGGCTCCATTTGTGCTTGAGATATGTACCTTTTTGTTTAAAACACGTTGCCATTTATTTCTGTAAACCCATCGACTGGTGATGTCTTGTGCATAAAATGAAATGTATCTCATTCTACAAACTTTCCGGAAAATCATTCTTTAAAAATACATGTTATCACTGTGCTGAATATTCAGTGCCCTTGTTTTTAAAAGAAAGTGTACTTTCAGATTTATACTCTGTTGTTAATTTGTCATGATTGTGATGTGCATTAAACTTTAATCTTGGTTCGTAATGCTCTAAGTATTTTAGTAGACTCATCAGGGCCATCAAATATATCCACAGATGACTCTGGAGAGCCTGTGTCATTTCATTCAGAGCCCATCTTGGCAAATTTTAAGGAAATCTGACACTGACACCAACATACCAAACAATTCTATTTCTGTGTGCAACAGCGAGAGTTTGCAGGCAATAAGAATTCATTTTGTCATGACCACTTACGTATGTATTTATTTGTATAGAATTCAAAATAAAAGATGTTTTCAATATTTCAAACCTCAAACTCCATGTAGTTTGCTTTTTTATGATTTTTTTTTAAGTGAGAGGTTCGTGAATAATGTGGAGAGAAGCTCTGGAAATGTGTTTCCCAGGAATTCTCAGGAATCCTAAATGGAAATTGTCTGCAATGACAGTTAAATTTTGGTTCAGGTGTCTTTCTGTAAATGTCAGGTTTTCCTCCCCGTGTAAATTGGAGGAAGTTTTTCTTTGATTTCCTCTCCTCCGGGAGGAGAGCTCGAAAAAGGAAAGCCTCGGAAAATCCAAACGGTACCATCTCTGTCTTGACTCGGACAAGCCCCTGGGACAGGTCTTTATGTAGTTTTGAAGAAGGGCAAATAGGTTTGACTATTTGCAACAGCTAACGATTTTCCATTTACCGTCCAGGTAGCCGACTGAAAGGGTTTATTTAAAGGTGGGGTGAAAAAGAAAATCTACCTTTGGGCAGGAAAAGAAAAAAAGAAAGATGAATGCGTGTTCCCAGGCGGGGAGAGCCACGGAGGGGGTCATGTAAAATTGCTCTGGTCCAGCTGTGTGTCTCTTTCAGTGTCCACGGATTTTTTCTCTCGAATTCTCTTCGGCTCCTTTCAGTGTCCTTTGCCCGCCAGAAGAAGGATTTCCCGGTGCTGCTGGAGGAAGTGTTCGTGCCAAGCGCACTACCGGGGACCTTCCTTCGCCCTCTCCGCCCCTGACCGGCTCCCAGGCATCTGGAGAAGTGGGCACCGGGAGACGAGAAGGAGTCCTGCTGGAGCGGGAATGGCATCCCTTTCTGGGTGATTGGGTCCCTGGGCAGTGCATCGCTAGTACGTCCAGGGAAGGAACCGTCCACTCCGCCCTCGGAGGTCCGGCCCAGTCCTCGCTGCCCTCCACCCGGGGGCATGGAATGGGGAGGGAGGATCATTCGTTCATTCAATCGTATTCATTGAGCGGTTACTGTGTGCAGAGCACTGTACTAAGCGCTTGGGAAAGTACAGTACAACAAAAAACAGTCACATGCCCTGCCCACAATGAGCTTACAGTCTAGAAGAGGGGGGAGACAGACATCGATACAGATAAATAAAATGATAGATATGATATGAAAACGTGTTGTGGGGCTGGGATTGGGGGAAGAGCAAAGGGAGCAAGTCAGGGCGATGCAGGAGGGAGTGGGAGATGAGGAAAAGTGGGGCTTCGTCTGGGAAGGCCTCTTGGAGGAGACGTGCCTTCGATAAGGCTTTGAAGGTCGGCGGGGGTGGGCGGGGGAGTCATTGTCGGATTTGAGGAGGGAGGGCCTTCCAGGATCCCTGGGAGCCTGGAGCGAGCGGAAATTGAGCGAGAGGGGAGACCTCCGGGTGGGGGGCGGGGGGGCGGACAGCTACCCGTGCCGGGGGTAGCCAGGCAGTGCGGAACGAGCTTGGATACCTGGAAAGCGGGAAATGAGGGAATCTCCCAACTTTACGCAGCCTTTTTCCCGGGGAGCCTGAGTCAGCCCGGAGGAAAAGAGAATGGTCAGTCCGACCGACCCTGCTGACCCTTCCCTGCCCAGCTCCGATGCGCCAAGCCCTCCCCAACACGCATCATCACCCGCAAACTCCTCTACACTGTCAGCCACGCATTTCCCCCCGCCGACACACCAAGTCAACGCTCATATAGGCGTAGGCACATATATGCTCCACGTGCCCGCACGCTGCGCCTTAGAGATGCGTATGCACGTGCGGGCAGCCGCGCTGACACACGTGAACTCACTCTTGCCCGCGTGTGCACACCCGCAGAGCCGGGCCCCCTGTTTGCCCTTGGGAGCCGAGGCCTGGCCCGGCTCGGACACCGGTCTGCTCGCTCTCCCTGGGGCTGGCCCTGCTCGGACACGGGTCTGATGGTTCTCCCTGGGGCTGGCCCGACTCGGACACGGGTCTGATGGCTCTCCCTGGGGCTGGTCCTGCTCGGACACCGGTCTGGTGGCTCTCCCTGGGGCAGGCCCGGCTCGGACACGGGTCTGGTGGTTCTCCCTGGGCCTGGCCCTGCTCGGACACCGGTCTGGTGGCTCTCCCTAGGGCAGGTCCTACTCGGACACGGGTCTGGTGGCTCTCCCTGGGGCTGGCCCTGCTCGGACACCGGTCTAATGGCTCTCCCTGGGGCTGATCCTGCTCGGACACCGGTCTGGTGGCTCTCCCCGGTGCTGGCCCTGCTCAGGCACCGTTCTGGTGGCTCTCCCTGGGGCTGGCCCTGCGGGGATAAGGTGCCTCAGCTTGGCCTGCGGCCGGACCCGGTCACGGAGGTGAGAAAGAGCTACCCACTCGGTCCGAATCAGGGGAGGCACTGGCCCGGCCAGTGGATGTGCGGGGAGAGCGTGGACCTCGGGCTCAGCAGAAATGTGCTTGGCCAAAGGGAAGGGGTCAGGCTTTGGGGCAAGCAAAGGAAAAAGAACGATCCCGGGGAGGGAAAGTGTAGAAAGGAGCAGAAACAGAAGCCTCCCTCCCCATCTCAGGTGCAATTCCAAGGGTCAGACCTCTCCAGACACGGGCGGATACCGTGTTGACCAAACAGAGAATAATAATAATGATGATGGTGGTGGTGGTATTTGTTAAGCGCTTACTATGTGTCAAGCACTGTTCTATGAGCTGGAGTAGATACAAGGTAATCGGGTTGTCCCACATGGGGTTCACAGTCTTCACCCCCATTTTACTGATGAGGTAACTGAGGCACAGAGAAGTTAAGTGACTTGCCCAAAGTCACACAGCTGACCAGTGGCAGAGCCGGGATTAGGACCCACGACCTCTGACTCCCAGGAAAGAGGGGTATTGGAGGGAGGCGGTGAGAAGTGCGTGGAGAGAGGGAAATCAATCAAACAATCTGTCAATTGTATTTATTGGGCGCTGAGTCTAGAGGGGGAGAAGCGGAAGGGTTTTGAGGGAGGAAAAAGAAAAGTTTGTTAAGGGACTGGCCTTCCCTTTCCTACTCATTGGCTCATAATCGCCTTTAAGAGGCAGAGTCGGCAGAAATTAAGTTTTGAAACGGTGAGTGCGATCCGGGAGGATTTCGCCCAAACTGAGGAGATCATGGGCCTAAAATGGCTGAATTCAATCGAAATCTCCGAAGATGGTTACTTCATTGAATCGTATTCGTTGAGGACTTACTGTGTGCAGAGCAGAGTACTAAGCGCGTCGTTGCCCTCAATTTATTTTCTCCCAAGTCGTTTCCATATGCATTTTCTCACTCTAGACCGTAAGGTCACTGTGGGCAGAGAATGTGTCTCTTTATTGTTATACTCTCCCAAGCACTTAATACAGTGCTCTGCACACAGTAAGCGCTCAGTAACTACGAATAAACTTACCCTCACAACGTCTTTGGGAGGAAAGGAGCAGGTATTATGTTCCTCATTTTTCAGACGAGGAAACTGAGGCACAGGGAGGTTAAGTGGGAGTGTGAGGTCACACAGGGGACGCGTCTCCTGCCGCCTGGTCGCGGACCTTTCCCAGGAGAACCAGCTGCCGTCCCGATCAGGCTTCCTACCCGTGGCAGTAAAGTGCAATTTATCAAGAATGTTGTCTTTGCTCTAGAAATCCCTGTCCAGAAGTGGTTCCACAGTAATATTTCCCAAACCCACAATTTTGCCAATTCCTGGATGATTTTTTTTCTTTAGATTGAGGGAAACCCCGCAGGTGGTTTTGGATTGGCTCTCTAGAACTAGGAAATTCGAAAATGATTTACACACGTCGAGCAAGCAGCTTTGATGATTTTCAAGATTTTCGTCGTGGGTCCAGTTTCGTTTTAATCAGATTACAGTTGCGAAAGAACCGGTAATAGTCCCATGCCTAGTGAGTCCACATAAACCCGCGTCGGACACTCAGTGAGACTGCGGGTCACTCCAGATTTGGGGAGGCGAAGATCGGAGCCTTTCTCCAAATTCGAAAAAAGAGAAAAAATCAAATTGTGAAAAGAGAGAGAGACTGTGATTATTTGTGTATGGGAAGGTGAGAATGATTGCGTGCTTCTGAAGGTGTGAATATGTGTTGTGTTTGGGAATACATATGAGTAATTGTGTTTGTGGGGGAGTGAATATATGTTACATGTTTGGGAACACATATGTTTGATTGTGTGTTTGTGAGAGAGAAGTTCTTATGCGTGGGTGTTCGTTATTTTTTCCTAAACCCGTATTTAAATTAAATCGAATTGAGCGAAATCGGTTGAATGAGTCTGATTTTTAAGGTGTCTTGGGAACATCTCTAAGCATCCAATTTCCTCCTGTAAAAAAGAATTTTTAAAAAGTTTTATTTATTGCTTTTTTGTTATTTTTTTCCTGTCAGATAAGTGACTACCCTCATCGAAAATGTCGAGTCGTTTTGGCCATCGGAGATCTGCAAGACCTGCCCTCTTTGCCAAACAGCTCTCTGGTCCCAGCAAGGTTTGAACCCATTTTACAGATGGAAATGAAGGAAAAGAAGTCCGGGTCTTGAGTAAGCGAGAGGAAAAAGGAAAGGGGAGGGACGGAGCGTGGAAGAGGAGTGAATCAGATCGCCTTGGTTGGATAACTCAGGTAAAAGCTTTTTTCTTTCTGAATCATCTGGATAATTGGGAATATTCTTCGTTTCGCTTTGACACTGGGGAATCTTCTGAGGACTTTGTAGTTGGACCCTACTTTCTCCTCCTGCTCCTCCTCATCTTCATTAACATCATCTTTAGCCACAGAATTGACTGAACGCCAACTCTGCTTAGAGATAGTATTAGACTGTTGGAATATATGGAAGTGTAGACTCTGATCCCTGTCTTCGAGGAGTTTACAGTCTTATAGGAATGATGGCTGCCATAAACTTGCCGGGGATTCGATAGTTAAGCGAAAAAAAACAGGCATTACTAGGACGCACGAGAGAAAAAGTAAATGAGTTCCAAATAAAACAACAGTTAAATGCACGCTCGCTGAGCTGGCTAATGGGGTTCTCTGGTGCCAGGGTCACCTGCCCCCGTTCCGGGCACCAGAAATGCGGATTTAGCCGATCCCCAAGAGAGCTGAACGGAGCGCGGCGATGCGCACTCCAGTTCCCAAAGCTGGGAAGAGAAGTCGCCGGGTCCGAGGAATCATTTTCCCCGGTTCTGAAGGCCGTTATTCGTCAGGGCCTTTTCTGCTGAGAAAAGCCGCCCGGGGCTGAATGGTGGGAATCTTGGTCCCGGCTCGGCCCGACCCTAAGTATTGCTATTGGAAGACCTGGAAGTCGGAATCCGTTTGGCCACTCGGCCGCTGGGATCCGAACCTTTCCCGATCCCCGTCTCTCCCCCAGCCCTCGGATTCTTGGTTCCGGACCGTCCTTCCTGGACTGTCCCCCCGCCCCCCAAATTCTTCACCTCCTTCAAACACCCCCTGCCTCGGACTCTCCCCACCGGAGATCCCCCCCGCCCCCGGACTCTCTAAACACACACCACCCACGCACACACACTCGGACCGCCCGGGAGGGAGAAACGGCGCGGCCAAGGGGCTAGAACCGAGGAAGGGTGGAAGTGGGGAAGAGTCGGGGGCGATTTGGACTTTGTCTTATCCCTTTCCAAGGAACCAACACAAATGCGGGGAGGCCGGGCGCCCGGGACCCCCGCAACGAAGGATCTCGGGCCCGGTTTATGGACGGGAGGGGGTCTGGGGGTGGGCACGGGGGACCTGCCCCAGGGTCTGCAGAAGCGATCCCAGTGGAGGTCTGGATTACCCGGTCCCCCCATAGAAGGCGAGAGGAGCGGAGCTGCCGCCGGCCGCGGGGGGACCCCGGTTCCTCCCCTCCCCGCACCCCAAGAGAGGGGCAGGGAGCGCCTCGAGCCCCGGGTCGGTTGAAGCCCCGCTCCTTGCGGCCCCTAAACCCGAAACCCGCAACCCTGGCCCCACAGGGCCCCCTTCATTCAATCGTATTTATTGAGCGCTTACTGTGGGCAGAGCACTGTACTAAGCGCTCGGAAAGGGCGATTCGGCAACAGATAGAGGCAGTCCCTACCCAACAACGGACCTTGGCCGACCTACCGTCGCCTCTCCGCATGTAAGAATCCGACTGACGGGAAACTCGTTCGACCCCGTGAAAGGAGAAGGCCTCGGATTTAGGGGGCAAAAGGGGAGGGGGCTACGAGCCAGTTAAGAGGAGACATAAAGCCGTTTGGAGAGTGACCCTGGACAGCCCGGCAGCCTTGGCGGGGCCCGGGATATGGGGGTGGGGGAGGGTCGGGCCCGCCCCCGGTGACTCCAGCAGTCAGCCATCTGTTGGGTTGGCACCCCTCCGGACCCGCCGCCGTCCCCTGCTTTGCCCTGTCCTCTTCTGTCCCCGCCCGCAGTCCGAGGTCCAGGAGGGAAGGAGGAAGGAGCGCCTGGGCCAAGGAAAAGCGCCGGGCCGGTCTGTGGTGGGCAGAGAGGGCCGGGGGCGCTGGTCCTGATGACGACGGCTTAAACCGGGGCCCCGGACCCCTCCTGTCTAATTCCCTCCTGGGCTCGGGGTAGGTTGGTTGTTGCTGTTGTTTAGGGTGTTTTTGTTTTGAGTGGTGGTGGCGGCGAGGGAGAGAGAGGACAGCTAGGACTGGAGCTGAGTGCGTTTCCTTCCTTTTTCTTCCCCAGGCTGGGGGAGCCAGCCTCAAAAGGGCGAGTGGCTAGCAACCCTCCTCCCCCTCACACACTCACACACACACACACACACACATACCCGCGCCGTTGTGGGTGGGGGGCGGAGAGATGGAGCTGGGGGGCTAGTTCCTTTGGCTGCCTGTCCTGGGACCCTCCATCTTCCTCGGTTGGTTGGAAGGATTTGTGGGGAGGAGTTTTCCGGGGGGGGGGAAGCCAGCAGAGCCATCCCTCCCTGCCCGGGATGCAGGGCAGGTTTTGTCTCTCGGGCCTGGGTCTCCGGACCCCAAGAGGAAGTCTGCGGGGGCCGACTGCGGGGGCCCTTAGCTGTCCTTCTCCTCCACCACCCCCTCCTCTCCTCCATCAACCCGCACAGCAAAGACCTCGTAGCCCTCCGATGATCCATCGATGACCCGGCGGGGAGGATGGTCCAGACATCAGAGCCTCCCCACCCCGGCCTGGGCCCCGCGCTGAGACCGTTGGCTGGCATCCTCTGGTCCTGGTCCTCTGCTTCTGTCTCCCCTCCTCTTCTACTCCCACCAAGGAGTAGGGCGAAGATGAGGGGTGGAGGGGGCGCCCCGCAGTGACCAGCCGGACCCGGGCTGGGGTTTGGGCCCTCCAGGGAGGACCTCGCCTCGCCTCCCAGTAGTAGAGAGGAGACAAAATTGGAAATCCGTAAAACTGGTCCGTCACCCGCTAACCCTCAAATAATAATAATAATACCTGCTAAGCGCTTTCTATTCGCCAAGCACCGTTCTAAGCCCTGGGGTAGATACAAATGAATCAGGTTGGACACAGTCCCTGTCCCATCTGGGGCTCACAGTCTTAATCCCCAGTTTACAGATAAGCAGCGTGGCTCAGTGGAAAGAGCCCGGGCTTGGGAGTCAGCGGTCATGGGTTCGAATCCCGGCTCTGCCACTTGTCAGCTGTGTGACTATGGGCAAGTCACTTCACTTCTCTGTGCCTCAGTGACCTCAGCTGTAAAATGGGGATTAACTGTGAGCCTCGTGTGGGACAACCTGATTACCCTGAATCTACCCCAGCGCTTAGAACAGTGCTCTGCACACAGTAAGCGCTTAACAAATACCAACATTATTATTATTATTATTATTATAAGGCAGCTGAGGCCCAGAGAAATGAAGTGACTTTCTCGAGGTCACACAGCAGACACGTGGTGGAGTCGGGATTAGATTCTGACTCCCAGAGTCGCGCTGTTTTCATTCATTATTTCATTCTTTCAAACGTATTGATCTATCCACTAAGCCTCGCCGCTTCAATCGATCAACCGTATTTATTGAGCTCTGTGTGCAGAACACTGTACTAAACCCTTGGGAGAGTACACTATGACAGACTCGGTAGACAATTCCCTGCCCACTTCCCTCCATCCCGCCGGCCCCGACTTCTAGGAAGAGCGCTGGGTGGGTGGTGGCGGGGATCAGTGCCTCAGGCACTGACACCAGAAACGGGAGGGAGGAGAACGCGGGGATCGATGGGGAAGAGATGATCCGTGCCCCCATAAATCCAACCCCCCAGGATTTGGGAGCAGGGGTCCCGCAGCCACTCGGCTCTGACACGTTGCCTGCCCCGCCGAGTCGGCCCTGGAAGAAAGGCGCCCGGGGCCCGGACCGACCGATCCCGGGACCGGCCGGGGCAGATAACGGGCCTCGCGTCGAGAAACCCCGGTAGAGAAAAATCTTTGCCTGCCGCTCTTCAGGTCCTAGTCACGAATGTACGAAACGGAGCCCCTCCTCTCCGCAGCCGCTCCCTCCATCCCCGCACCCCAAACACCAGGCCTCGTCCTGAACAAACCCCTTGGACCGGGTCGGATCGGGTGGGACCGGGTGGGACCGGCCAGACCTAGGAGGAGCGGCCGGGGTTTCTCGGGTCGGACCGGGGCGACCACCCACCTGCACATGCAATGCCGACCCCCGAAGGCGCCGGGATGGCCCGCCGAGAGTCGGGGCGGGAGGGGGCATGTCCCGCCGGCCCCAGGACCGCCCTCGCCCGGCTCCCGCGGGGCCCGGGCCCGGATCGGCCACCGGCCTCCCCCGGGCCCGCGGCCCCGAGCTCCGGGGTCTCGGTGGGGGAAGGAAACGCCTGGCTCCTCCCTCCCCAGCCTCGAAATCCGGAGAGTCGGCCCGCTCTCTGCCGGCCCGCTCTCTGCTGGCCGTTTGACGCCCCAGCGTTGCCCCGGGCCCTCCAGTCGACCCTCGGCTGACCCCTCCGGGTCCTGCCCCCTGCCCATCATCCGCCCGGCTCCGGGCCAGCGGGCCGGCTCTGGGCCCGGGAGGCGAGCAGGGGCCCAGCCTTCCAGAAGAAGACTTGGAGCCCCTTCTTCTCTTGAACGATTTGGGGGGGGGGGGGGCTTCATTTGATCCGTGACGGGGTCGAGGGGTTTCCGTCTGCTGCAGCTGAAACCAACGACCAAATCCAGAGGCGGGGTCTGGGAGCCCTGGGCGGCCGGGCCGGCCTGGGTTTCTGGCGGTGCGGAGGATGGGGGGAAGCCCCACGTGGGCAACCGCGGCCCGGGCCGGGAACGCGGGACCGTTGGGTGCGGGGTTCCCGCTCACAGCACCCGCAGGCCGGACAGTTACCTCGCACAAGTGTCCGAAGGGCCGGTCCCTGGAAGGCCGGCTCTGAGCAAGCTACAGGGTTGAGCGATGGGGTCGGGGTGTCCGTATGTGTGTGTGTGTCCCTGTGTGCATATTGTGTGTCGGTTCGGGGGGCGGGGCCTGCGGGTTCGTGGGGTTTAGGTGTGCTCTTCTACCTGCGTGAGTGTGCGTGTACACTTGTGTGCGCTTGAGTGTGTGGATAGCAGTGAGCTGCGGGTACGCGCTTGTGTGTATGCGGGAGTGAGTCTCCGTGGGGGCTTCTGCGTGGTTAAATTTGTCGGCGCATGTGTGTGTGCGCGACTGTGTGGGTCTGTGTGTCTGTGTGTAATATACCCTCAGTCAGTATCCCCCCCGTTAGGCCATTCGTTCATTCAGTAGTATTTATTGAGCCCTTACTATGTGCAGAGCACTGTACTAAGCGCTTGGAATGTACAATTCGGCAACAGATAGAGACAATCCCTGCCCATTGACGGACTCGTGTGGAGGTGAAATGGGAAATGTTCCTAGATCAAAGCAAAGTCCCCCCGGCGGCCCGGGAAGTTAATAATAATAATAATAATGATGTTGGTATTTGTTAAGCGCTTACTATGTGCAGAGCACTGTTCTGAGCGCTGGGGTAGACACAGGGGAATCAGGTTGTCCCACGTGGGGCTCACAGTCTTCATCCCCATTTTACAGATGAGGTAACTGAGGCACAGAGAAGTTAAGTGATTTGCCCACAGTCACACAGCTGACAAGTGGCAGATCGGGGATTCGAACCCATGACATCTGACTCCCAAGCCCGGGCTCTTTCCGCTGAGCCAAGTTGGAGAAGTTCAGCGGGCAGCGTCCTGGAGCGGGGAGCGGGGAGCGGGGAGCGGGAGGGGTCGTGTCCGGCCGGTCCCTTGGCCCGGAGCTGGGGCGCAGCACGGAGCACAGCAGGGAACGGAGGGAACATGATCCGGCTCCCCCTCCCCCGGAGCCTCCCTCCCCTGCCCAAACCCAACGGCAGCAATTAAAGTCTTAGCCGAGACCCATCTGTCGAGGGACCGGGTCTGCTTCCCCACAACCTGCCCCGGCCCACCCCCCGACCCCCGCCCAGCCTTGGTCTCGAGCAGGGGTGCGGAGATGAGATGGGGTGGGGAGAGGGGGTCTCCTCAAAGTTGGGGTCTTTTCGTTCCGGGTCTACCCCCACCACCACGCAACCTTTCCCCAGCCCCTCCAGCTAGGACATTTGGATGGAGAGGGGTGGGAAGAGATGTGTGCATGGGGAAATCTCCGTGTCTCTCTCAGCTCCACACCCCAACCCACACCTATACACAGCATTCATTCATTCATTCGATCGTATTTATTGAGCGCTTACTGTGGGCAGAGCACTGTACTAAGCGCTTGGAAAGTACGATTCGGCAACAGAGACAGTCCCTACCCCAAAACGGCCTCACGGTCTAGAAGGGGAGAGACAGACACAAAAAAAAAACCCCAAAGCAAGTAGATGGGCATCAATAGCATCAAAATAGATAAACAGAATTATAGGTATATGCGCATCATTAATAAAATAAATAGAATAATAAATGTGTACAAGTGTACACAAGTGCCGTGGGTCGGAGAGGGGGTAGAACGGAGGGAGGGAGTAGGGGCGATGGGGAGGGGAGGAGGAGCCGAAGGAAAGGGTGGCTCAGTCTGGGAAGGCCTCCTGGAGGAGGTGAGCTCTCCGGAGGGCTTTGAAGGGGGGAAGTGAGCTAGTTTGGCGGATGTGAGGAGGGAGGGCATTCCAGACCTGAGGTAGGACGTGGGCCCAGACCCGGGCCTCACCTCCCGGAGCTGGGGAGGAGAAGGGCGTTTGCAGGGAGCCTCACGTTATGGCTGCCTCCCTCCCAGCCCCCTCCTCGCCCTAGTCCCTGGGGCCCTTACCTGGTCAGGGACTGGTGGGGGAAGCTGGAGCCGGAGACAGGTGTCCGGGGGCGGCGACGCCCCGCTGCCCATCATCATGATCCCCCTTCTCCGCACCTCGCCTTCTGTGCGGGTCCGGTCAGCCGGCTGCGGCCTCCCGCGGCGCCGGACCCCGACGTGGCCCCTCCGCCCGGCTGAGCTCGGACCGCAGTCCCGGGGGGCCGCAGCCTTCTCGGCCGCCAGGGACGGACGAAGGACGCTAGAGAGGGAGGGAAGGACGGACCGAGGGAAGGAGGGACGGAGGACCCCTCCCCCAAGTGCTGCCCGTTGCCCCCTACCCTCCTCCCTGCAGCCCCCGGCCCGGCCGCCCCGCGTCCAGCCCCTCTCGGCCCAAGGCGCGGACAGCGGTGCCACCGGACAGTCTTCCCTCGGAGGCGCCTTTCGGCGGGGCTGCGGACCCGGGCTCGGACCCTCCGGGGGGGGGGAGGGAGGGAGGGGGCTGAGCTGGGTGGCCTGGAGCGGGGTGGAGTTTGGAAAACTCTCTTGTGATTTTTTTCGAAACTTTGACTCGAAGTGGTGCTGATGCACGCGTATGTGCATGTGAGCGCACTCATGCGTAAAAACCTCGGGCAGGTGCATGGGTGTGTATATACGTGCGTGTGGGCATGCTCGTTTCCCAGACCAGCGACGGCAGAAACTTCAGTGTTCAAGACAACACGCATACACACACACACACACACACACACACACACATACACGCCCGGGCCGGAGACACGGCAGCTCCCAGTCCCGCATCCTCTCTCCAGCCCGCAGACTCTCGCTGGATAAATGTAGCAGGCGTTGGTCCCCGGGTTCCCATTTCTTTATTTAGCTTGGGCAAAGCGATTTTAGGTGATGCCCTTCTAAGCTAAATGAGAAAACGGATCTCGCTTTTCCTTGGTTGCCAAAGTTGCTCAAGCGTATTGGGAATTATTTATTTTTATCAGTATTTGGGGGGGAATATTTGTTAAGCGCTTCTAGTGCCAGGCACGGTATTAAGTTCTGAGGTAGATACAAGCTAATCAGGTTGGACACAGTTCATGTTCCGCGTGGGGCTCATAGTCTTCAACCTCAATTTACAGGTAACTGAGGCACAGAGAAGGGAAGTGACTTACTCAGGGTCACCCAGCAGACAAGTGGTGAAGGCGGAACCGGGGAGATGTAGGTGGAGATGGAAGAGGCAGATGGGACGGTGGGATAGATGGAAGATGGGAGGGATGGAATGATGGTAAGGGATGAACGATGGGAGAGATGGACGGTGGGAAGGAACGAACGGGAGAAGAGATGGATGGAGGACAGGGAAGGACCGTGGGAAAGATGGATGGTGGGAAGTGACGGGCCGTGGGAGAGATGGACGGTAGGAGAAACGGATAATGGGAAGAGACGGATGGCGGGTACCAACTTTTCATTTTGTGCGAGGGGCACACAAGTGGCAGGCAAACTTGGAAGCTCCAAGAAGTCAGAAAAGTCCGACTCGGGGGTCTTCCCGGTCTTGTTCGCAAATTCTTAGTTGTCGTCCGCCCCCTCAAGGCTTCTCGGAGAGGGGGGATGCTCCAGGTGGGAAGTCCAGACCTCAAGGCTTAAAGGGAGTGAAAGCGACGACTTCTCAACTGGAAAACTCCGGCGAGGGGTGGGCGGGAGAGAGAGATGGCACCTCTGTACCGGTGTACCGGGCGGGGGGAGGGAAAGCGAGGGTGGGAGAAAGAGAGAGGGAGAAAGAGGGGGGAGAGTGTCTGTGGAAGGGAAAAAGCGGGGGAAGAGACGGGGGGAAAGGAAGGAGGGAGGGAGGGAGGGAGAGAGGAGGGAGCGTGACAGCCGGCGAGCCGGGGAGGGCCGAGGGCCCGCGCTCCTCCTCCTTGGGCGGGGGAGGCTCGAGTGCCAATGAAAAGTAGCCGCAGGTTGGGGGGTAGCGGAGAGAGGGGAGGGGAGAGGGAGAGGAGGAGGAGGAGGAGGAGGAGGACGAGGAGGAGGAGGAGGGGTGGGGGAGGGAGGGGGGGAAAGTTTTCCTGTTGACTGTTGGAAGCGAATTGAGCAATTATCTAGTTTACCTTCTCCTCTTGGAAGTTAACGATTGTCGAGATCTTGGCGGCGTTATTGACACAACACTTCCCATTGAGAGCCAGGAGGAGCGAGCGCGCCCGGCCCGCCGGGCGCCAAGGAAAGCGGGATGGGCGGGCGCGAGTCCACCGGGCCGCCCGGGCGGGCCCCGCCGGCCAGCAGCAGCAGCGGCAGCGGCAGCAGCAGCAACAGCAGCAGCAGCAGCAGCAGCAACGGCAGCGGCGGCAGCAGCAGCAGCAGCAGCAGCAGCAGCACGACGAGCGGCGGCCCCAGGAGGAGGAGGAGGATGGCGCGGGCGCGGGCGCAGGCTGTGCCAACGCCGCTCGGCTCCCTCGCCGGAGCCCAGTGACCGGCCGGGCCCGACGCGCCCCTGCGGCGCCCCCTTCTTCGCCCCGCGGCAGCCCGGGACCGGCGCCCCCGGTGCCCGCCGGGCATGGACCCTAGCCGGCCCTCCGCGCCGCCCGGCCTGGGAGCCTCGCCGCCGCCGCCTGCCCCGCCGCCGGCCCGGGCCACCATGATCAGCGCCTCCAAGCCCCTGGCTTTCTCCATCGAGCGGATTATGGCCAGGACCCCCGAGCCCAAGGCCGTGCCCGTGCCCCACTTCCTGCAGGGGGCCGCGCCCAAGGGAGAACTGAGACCCCCCCTGCACCTGAGCCCGTCCATCCCCTGCATGATCCCCTTCGTGCCCGTGGCCTTCGACCCCGGGGCCAAGGCGGGGCTGGCCGGGCCGGAGCCCAGAAAGGACCATCCGGATTCCTCGTCCTCGTCCTCGTCCTCTTCGTCCTCGTCGTCGTCGTCGTCGTCGTCGTCGTCCTCCTTCAGCTGCAGCGACCTCCTGAACTGCGCCCTCGGCCTGAAGGGCGAGCTCCCCCGCGACGCGCTGCCGCTGCAGCAGTACAAACTGGTCAGGCCCCGGGTGGTCAATCACTCGTCCTTCCACGCCATGGGCGCCCTGTGCTACTTCAACCGGGGCGAGGCCCCGTGCGCCCCGGCGGCCGGCGGGGGCGGCGGGGGCGGCGGGGGAGGCGCCGTCAGCATCCACCCGGTGGCCTCCTACTTCCTCAGCTCCCCGCTGCCCCCGCCGCCCAAGGCCTACCTGGCCGAGAGGAACAAGTACCCCGCCGGCCTGGCCTTCAAGGACCTGTCGCCGGCCCAGCTGCAGCACTACATGAAAGAGAGCGCCCAGCTCCTGTCGGAGAAAATCGCCTTCAAAACCTCCGACTTCAGCCGGGGCTCCCCCAACAGCAAACCCAAAGTTTTCACTTGCGAAGTCTGTGGGAAGGTAAGTAAGTGGGTGTGTGTGTGTGTGTGTGTGTGTCTGTGGCGCGGGGGGTGGAGGGTATATTGCCCTTGTGGGGTGCAGGCTGGCCGTCGGGTGGGGGACCCGGAATGGCAGAGGTGAGTACAGACTGGTAGCCATCGGGGACCCAGCAGATGTGGGGTACGGACTGGACCCGGGTGGGGGACCCAGAATTGCAGGGGTGGCATACAGAAATTTCCCCCTTTTCACTCATTCGTTCGGTCGTATTTATTGAGCGCCTACTGTGTGCCAAGCCCTGGACTAAGCGCTTGGAAACGACAATTCACCAACAGATAGAGACGATCCCTCCCCAACAACGGGCTCACAGTCGGGGGGCGGGGGGCGGCGGGTCGCTTTTGCCCCGAGCGTCCCTCTAACTCGCTCTCCTCGGCTTTCACTTTGAAGGTGTTCAATGCGCACTATAACTTAACCCGTCACATGCCGGTGCACACCGGAGCCCGCCCGTTCGTCTGCAAGGTTTGCGGAAAAGGCTTCCGTCAGGCGAGCACGCTGTGCAGGCACAAAATCATCCACACCCAGGTGAGGCTCGAGCCCCTCAGGCTCTGTCCCGCAGCGCGCCCGCTTCTCCCGGCACCGTCGGGGAGAGGAAATGTCCTCGTCGAACTTCTGATGATTGTTGCGGTCGTGGTTAAAGTTGCAAATGGACAAACTCTGAACTAGTAAAAGAAAAAGGGGTGTGTGTGTGTGTGTGTGTGTGTGTGTGTGTGTGTAGGATTTTCCAGAGAACAAGCCCCGGTTGCTGGGGAAAGGAGGTATGGATGGTGGGAAATGTGTGGTCTACCTAAAAGGGAAATTGTTTATATTTGTCCCATTTGTTTTCTCCCTTTCCCGTCCCCCTAGGAGAAGCCCCACAAGTGTACCCAGTGCGGTAAAGCGTTTAATCGAAGCTCCACTCTAAACACGCACACCCGCATCCACGCCGGCTACAAACCATTCGTGTGCGAGTTCTGCGGCAAAGGCTTTCATCAGAAAGGTCGGTTCCCTCGCCCCCAGTCCTCATCCCCGTCCCCGTTCTCGTCCCTCCCCGATTCGGGTCATACATTTCCTTGAAACGCAGACCGGGAAAAACAAACGAACAAACAAAAAACCTAACAACCATTCCATCAATCATTCTTTCAGTCAATGTATCACCCCGGCACGGTTGTGGCCGGTAGAACGCGGGCTGGGTTTTTGGATCCCCCAAACGCTTTTTTTCGTATCAGAAGGGGAGCAAGGGTTTACTGCCCAAAGATCCGTGCGTGTCTTTCTTCCTAAACTCTTGTTTTCGTTGTGAGGACGCGGCTGGATGGTAATGTCGTTTGGCTCTGGTTTATATAGTTTTTTGTTTGTTTGTTTTGCTTGACTTGGGACTGAACAGGGGCGGGGGGCGGGAGGCCCGTGGGAAAAAAGTCTCTCATCCCCTCTCAGCCTCCCCGTCCTAGGGTCTCCACCCTCCAACCCGCCCCCCCCCAACCCCGCCCCACCATCGGCCCGGCCGGTGTCCAAGTCGTCCCCGCATTGTTCGTTGCAGGGAATTATAAGAACCACAAGTTGACCCACAGCGGCGAGAAGCAATTCAAGTGTACCATTTGCAACAAGGCGTTCCACCAGGTGTACAACCTGACCTTCCACATGCACACGCACAACGACAAGAAGCCCTTCACCTGTCCCACCTGCGGCAAGGGTTTCTGCAGGAACTTTGACCTCAAGAAACACGTCCGCAAGCTGCACGACAGCGGCCTGGGGCTGCCACGGGGCGCCCCCGACGGCGGCCCGGACCCCCCGCCCCCTCCGCCGGACCCCCAGGGCCACCCGTGAGAGACCCCCACACCCCACCCCCAAATCCTCCCCGCCGCGCCTGAGCCTCTGCATGCACCTCAACCGGCCCGGCTCCGCTCGGATCTCCCGGCGGGGCATTGACGCCCGGTTGCCCGGGGTGGGGTGGGGTGGGATGGGGTGGGGTGGGAGCGGGGGTGGGGAGGAGAGAGAGGTCATCTTTTGGTTTTTTAAAGACTCGATTTCTTTTTCTCGTCTCGGGGAGAGAGATGGTTTCAGAGGAAGAAACCAAGCCAACTCCTACTGTATTTATTGGGATACCTGTATTTACTCCGGGAATGCTGCGCACTGATTTGATTGTTGTGTCTGTTTCCACTGTTGGCTCTGCCGTCTCCGGATCCTGCTGCCCACGACCGGATCCCCGGCCGTCGGGAGAGGGGCTGAACTGGCCCCTAGTTGCCCTCTCCCCCCTGCTCCCTCCCTCCCCCCACCCACCTAGGGCGCCGGGAGGACCTGGGGGTTTTCGGTGCCCCGTGGTAATAAATTCCTCGATCCGCTAATTTAACCCCAGATCGCAGAGACAGTTATTCTAGCCATTCAGATGCTCGATCCCGAGCTTGGTTTATTTTTTAAAAATTATTTCATTCCTTAGCTATTATTGTTATTGTTTTTCTCAGAGGAGGGCCGTCCCAGAGGGCTGGTCCTGGAAGAGCGTTTGGGGAAGAGGGCGGTGGGGAAGGAGGATGGGAAATCTGCAAAAGTTTGGAGCAAGAGAATGGGGAGGGAGCTTCGGGTCAGTGGTTGGCCAGTGAGGGGGGTGTCTACACTGCCCAGCCCGGGAAGCCGCCATCCCGAATCCGAATCTGGATTTTTTTCATATCCGGGCCGCCATTCTATTGACTTGAGCCCCCGGGCTTGGGGGTCTTGACTCGGTTTCGGGGATGGTGGGGATGGGAGCGGGAAGTGGCGTTTTGGGAAAGTGTGAGTGTTGGGGCGGACCCCCGTTCGACTTGGCTCGTCGGCGCGCTCCGAAGCTGGTACTTTCCAGTTACATTAATCTCTCCTGCCTTCTTGCCAAAATAGCGATAAAAGCGCTAAAGACGTTAATTAAGAAAGGATCATTAGTTCAGATGAATCAAAGCTGGGGTTTGGTCGCGTTGGGGGGGGGGGAGGGAGAAGGGACGGACGGACCGGAATTCCTGACTCCCCTGCTTCCCCTAAACCCACACCTCTTCTCCACATCTCCCTACACACACACACACACAGAACTACCAGGGAGGACGCTTTATTTTCCTGGAACGAGGGGGACAGCCCCTTCCGCCGCCCCCGATCCCGTCTTTCCCTTTCTGCTGTCCGGTGGGAAAAACCAGGTCAGGACTGCGGACTGCGGACTCCGGAACCGGGAGCGTAGATTCCTTAGCAACTTAACTCAAGTTCTCAAGGGAGCCAGCAAGGACGTTCTCCCGGGATCTTTTCAGTCCCTCCGGATCTGGGCAGCCCGGAGGAACATCTCGGGGCCGGCAACCGGAGGGCCGGGAGGGGGCCCGAGGCAGGACAGGGCCAGGACCGAGCTGGGGCAGGGCCAGGAATTGGAGGTAGGGTCCTCATCTGGGGAGAAAAGAGTCGGTCTGGGGAGGGAACAGGACAAACATGCCCCGTCCATCCAGGCTTCCAGGTGCGGTCTGCAAGACCAGAAGCTGAGGCCACAGATGCGTGGGGAGTCTGTCTCGGGGAAGGTCTCCATCTAAGGGGGGGCTCTAGGAGACCCTGACCCAAAGCCGCGTTAAAACCCGTCGAGTGACCCTCAGGCACGTTGGGATTTGTCAAAGAAAACGGATCCCCTGATCCCGCCGTCGCCGGTCCACCCCGGAGTGACCATTCTAGTGCCCACAGCCCCTCCGGGAAAAGGGTTCGAGTCGGGGGTGCGGCTGGAGGCGGCGCACCAGGCCCCAGGCGTGTTCTGGGGCTGAGCAAGGGGTGGGTTCATTCATTCGATCGTATTTATTGAGCGCTTACTGAGTGCAGAGCACTGTACTAGGCGCTTGAAAAGTACACTTCGGAACAGATAGAGACAATCCCCACCCAACAACGGGCTCACAGTCTAGAAGGGGGGAGACAGACGGCAGAGCAAAACAAGTAGGCAGGCATCAGGCATCAATAAATAGCCTGTCTGTAGTGGGTGAGTGCAGTAGCGGGGGGCGAGGACACTGGGTGGGGGGCCACGGGTGGCTCTCGGCGAGTTGGACTGCGCACCATCAGTTCCAGGCCCTGGGGCGGGAGGAGTCTATCCGAAGCCAAGTACTAAAGGGGAGACCTGCCGGTGGCTTCGGCCCTCTCCGGTAACCAAGGGCGGCCGAACCTGGAGGGATTGTCCTGAAAGAACCGGAAACAAAGATGTGCATTTAACCAAAGAAGAGGCAAGAGCTCCTCCAGAAAAAAAAAAAAAAAAAGCAGCAAGTGGAGTGTTCAAAGGAAAAAGCAAATCGTGGTGAAAGGGGCGGGGGTATCCCCAAACCACCAGCAAGCGTGAATTCTGGTCCCTTTCCACCCCCTGGGCGCCTTGCTCGCGTGGCCGTGTTTCTGCTCAGTCGCACACTCAAATCCTGCGTGTTTTGAGTTCCTGCGGGAGCAGTTTTAAGGGGACCGGAACGGCATTTCGGCTTTGCACCTTATTAGCACTAGAGTTTAGTCAACACCTTTACACCATGGGGTGGTAAGGGGGCGGAGGTAGGAGCCAGGAGGCGGCCAGCTAATCTGCAGAGGGAGACTATCTGCGGCTTCTCCAGGACCGCTCTGCCAGACTCTCAGCATTCAGCCGAAAACGAGAGCCGCTCTTCCCATCCAGTCGGGGGAAATCTGGGCACGGCTGGCCAACCTCTTGAAACGGAGTCTTATTGTATTTTCTAGTGTGATGCATGAATTTATATATGGAATATGTGCAGTTCATTTTTACCTATTTCACTTTATGGCCACAGTTCGGATCATCGCCTGTGCTCCCTGATTGATTTCCTCCTGGGCTCCTCATTTTCCTGCGATTCAGAAAGTCGCTTTGAGACAGTCTCGATGCATTCGAAAGGGTGGGTGTGGTTGGTTTGTTTGTTTTTTGGCGGGGGGGGGGCACCACTTTTCTTCCTTGGAAGGGGCCTCCATCGCCACTCGTGATTGGTCAGTGGGCGCGGAGGTTTAATGACCTGAGGCCCAGTGGGTGGATTTCGTTGAAAACACCCAAAGGGAGGAGCCCAGGGAGGCCACTAAGGCCAAAGCTCTTCCTAGGAGCCTGGGCGTCCGGGAGCGGTGAATAACTTTGGCTCCTTCAAAGGACACTTCTAGAAGCAGCGAAGGTGATGTGGTAGAGATGGCCGGAGCGTGGACAGCGGGCGTAGTGCGGTTCCTGCTCTTAGTCAAGGTAAAAGACTCAGCTCTGTTTATGAAACTTCCGAAATGTATTTATTATCTCCCGGGAGGGGGGCTGAATCAAATTTCAGAACGGAATCGGGAGCATAAAGTACGTCCCTGGGTCCGACCTGATTGTTTTTTAGCTATCCCGGCGCTTAGCACCGTACTTGGCTACCTAGTAAGCGCTTAAAAAACGCCACAGTTACCGTTAAGGAACTTAAGCGGTTACAGGTGAGGCGGGCATTCGATCAGGAACGCGCCAGACCTCGGCCATTTAGAAACCAATCAAGGTGAAAACTGGGCGTGCTTTCTTTCACAGTGTTAATGAGTCCAGGTGCGAATCCGACCTCTCCCCTCCCCGCCCCACCCCCTCTCCCCATTTCGAACCACGTTAAGTGTCCTTAACGGCCTTGCCCCACACCTGTTTAGGTTTCCCACGTGGAATGCGCTCGCTCAGTATTGCAATGGTTGAGGTGGGAGGTGCAGAAAAGCAGCCCTGGAACAGGGAAGGGGCTCCTTGGGTTGCATGAAAATGTGGCGGGGTCAGAACCCCAGGGGTTGGCATCGGCCAGGTGATTTGCTCCCGTGCTGAAATCCCACGCCTACGCAGGGGAGGGAGCTCTGCTTGATGGCGTGATTTCGATGTGGAAATCTAACTTTGCTTGTTCTTTTTCCTGCTTGTATTGTGGCTTATCACGATCACGGTCGCCTCTTCTTATCGCCGATTATCACCGGTTCTCCGTTCCCAGGAAAGGGGCCCAAGTCATGAGAGCACTCTTGTAAAAATGTCGGTGCGAGTTTGAGGTGACGTAATGTCCAAATGAAACCATGTTAATGCAATGCTATGGAGATGATGTTACACTGTTAAAGACGGAATAAAATTCTGCTAACACAAGTGTGTGGGGACAATATCGTGCTGTCAAAAGCAAACCAGTGACTGTTCAGCAAATCTAAAGGGGGTTGGGGGGAGTGATGGAACACAAGTCTCGTTACACGGCTCCCTAAACCATTAATCCATGAAATAGCATAAATTTGGGAAGACCATTCCTTTTCATCTCTTTCCTTGACATCTGAAATTGTCAATTGCTTCTCAGAAATACTGTGAGATTTCAGGATATTATATGAATATTATTGTGAATAATATTCCAGTCCTGCTGGATTCGGTCACCAGACAGAGAGAACCGACTTGGATGAAATCTTTAGAGAATTTTATAAAGGGAGAGGATATTAACCTAGCCACCCCTTCCCGGTTAAGGGATATGAAGCAGGGTGCCGTGCAGAGGCACTGTAAGTGCACCGCACTGCGTCATAGGGGCAGGGTCAAAGATGGCTGGCCTGCCAGGAGTGGATTGTATGTGTAGTGCATGTAGGGGGTAGAGGGGGCATGTTAAGGCCAGCATCTCCTAGTCAGGAGATCTGGGCCAGAAGGGCTAATGGTTCCTA
Organism: Ornithorhynchus anatinus; assembly: GCF_004115215.2. Classification (NCBI taxonomy): domain Eukaryota; kingdom Metazoa; phylum Chordata; class Mammalia; order Monotremata; family Ornithorhynchidae; genus Ornithorhynchus; species Ornithorhynchus anatinus. The sequence continues at coordinate 42,698,985 of NC_041737.1, read as the reverse complement.
GACATCCCCTCACTCCACAGAATATCTCTGGTCACCCAAAGATCTGGGGTAGCTCTGAAGACAATCTAACGACCTGCCCCTTTCACTCCCCGGGGTCCATCTTGGTCTAACTTAGGTCTCCCTAGGGGGGCTGGAGAGCAAGAGCTTGAAGGGCCCAGAACCCTTGTCCATTTGGTTTCCACAAGCCCCCCGGTGCTCAAGGACTTGGGACACTGCACCCCTTTAACAGTGCAGCCTCTGGCATGTCTCCTTTTTTTTCATGGTATCTAAGCACTAACTCTGTGCCAGGCACCGTTCTAAGCGCTGGGGTAGATACACGTTAATCAGGTTGGATACCATCCATGACCCACATGGGGCTCACAGTCTTGATCCCCATTTTATGCATGAGGTAACCAAGGCAGAGAAATGAAAGTGACTTGCCCAAGATCACACAACAGACAAGTAACGGGGCTGGGACTAGAACCCAGGTACTTAATAATAACAGTCATTATTATTATGGTATTTAAGTGCTTTAGCACTGTTCTAAGCATTGGGGTATATACAAGATAATCAGGAGGTCCCATGTGGGGCTCACAGTCTTAATCTCCATTTTACAGAAGAAGTAACTTAAACACAGAGAAGTTAGCCATCATTATTATTATTGAGTGGCTTTCCCAAGGTCATGCAGCAGACAAGTGAAACAGCTGGGATTCGAAGCCACATCCTCTGACTCCCAGGCCCGTGCTTTTTCCACTAAGCCATGCTGCTTCACCCTTCACACTGCTTGAGCAGAGAGGAAATTCCCCCAAAGCAGATGGATGTCCTTCTTTCCGAGAATGTGCAGGAAGGGCCAGAGAGGTGGTGTTAGCCTCCAAAAGCCTCCTAGAGAAAGGTCAGCAGTTGACATGGGTGGCCAGTAGCTCTCAGTTAAATTTGGAAAGAGGTGAAACCTTACCCAGGAAAGGTCAGAGGGCAGCAATGCTCACCTCCAATAAAAAGCACAGTGGCTTCTAGTTGAGGAGACTGAAGTACTTAAGCCATCTTCCCTTAATAGTTCACAACGCTCTAGACAGCTTTCAGCTCTTTGAGACCAGATGATGGGTTAATGAGAAGGGTTTAAGGATGAAAAGATGCAGTGTACAAGAGGTATGGAAGGTGTCAACCAAACAGGCTTCAATCTTATTAGGCAAAAAGAGAAGACTAAGGGCCAGTTCTCTCCCTTATCAGGGAGCAAAATCTGAGACTAGTAGTTTATTCACAACTACCTCTGAAAGAAAAGACTTTTTCCTCTTACTGCTAACTTGTGGAAAGAGTTCGACTGTGACTTGATAAACCAAAGGGACTAAATGCCCTTTGGAATGGGACAGAGAAGTTGGCTAAACTGGATAGAGAAGAAAGTGATATAACACTTTGAGAAGCTGGGTATGACTAAATTAACAGGTATCACTCTCTACAGGAGTTGTCGTGATCAAGTTTGCCTTCGCTTGTTGACCTACTAGATGGCAGGTGAAGCATTGTACAGGGGTATTATTTTATTTAGAGTAAGAGTCTGGTGAGGAAGAGGTAAACACACAACCAACTTTCTCTGTTTTCTGTTCTGGACAAAATATCAGAGTTATGGGGTCATAATGATGCATTTTTGCAATTTAAAAATCTTTGGCCCTTTTTCTTAAGAACATACCCTAGACAATCACACTTCTGAAATCTGCCAGTGGCTAATTGCGAGAATAAACTACAAGTCAGTCGTCTAAAAGAATGTCACTGTCAGTGTCAAAAAGTGAAATTCAATCACCAAGAAAAACAATATGTCCAAGCAGCTCTAAGCTTAGTGTTAGGACAAAGTTAAGGTTATACCTGGATCTTCCTTGGATTTCAGGGCACTATAATGATGATGATAAAAATGATAATAATTGTGGTGTTTAGCACTTTCTATGTGTCGTGCACTGTACCAAGAGTGGGGTAGATGCAAGATAATTAGATCAGACACAATCTCTGACCTACAGAGGGCCCCCAGTCTAAGTAGAAGGGAGAACACAAAGCAGTGTGTCCTAGCAGATAAAGCACGAACCTGGGAATCAGAGAACCTGGGTTCTAATCCCGGCTCGGCTACTGGTGTGCTATGACCTTGAGCAAGTCACTTAACTTCCTTGTGCCTCAGTTAACTCATCTGTAAATTGGGGATTAAGACTGTGAGCCCCCTGTGGGACTTGGACTGTGTTCAACTTGATTAGGTTGTATCTACCCCAGCACTTAGTACAGTGCTTGGCACATAGTAAGTACTTAGCAAATACCGTGAAAACAAGAAAAAATAGGTTTTTTAAATCCCCATTTTACAGATGAGGGAACTGAGGCACAGAGAACTTAAATGACTTGTCTAAAGTCACGTAGCAGGCAACTAGCAAAACCAGAATTAGAACCCAGGTCCTCTGACACCCAAACCCCTGCTCCTTCCACTAGACTAGCTCTTTGTTGGGGTGGGGAGGAGGATCAAGGAAAAGGAGAGAGGTAATATCAGGTTCTGTTCCCATCTTCCTGCCAAAATCATTTGAGGGAATCCTGTCCCTTTTTAAAATTTATGATATTTAAGCATTTATTATGTTTCAGGCTTCCAGCATTTATTGGGTCAGAAAGATTGGGAGTTTTCTGAACCAAGACTGCCATGAAGAGTTCAGTGAGGAGAGACAAAATTAAATATTCTCTTCTACTCTCGTTGTTTCTGCTTTTATTTTCAATCTTATTTTTTTTCCTTGTATGTCTGTTCTCCCCCCCCCTTTAAAGCAGGCCACTCCTGTGGACCAAGAATCATGTCAGAATCATTATACATATATTTTCCACATTTAAAAATATGGTATTTGTTAAGAACTACTAGGTACAAGACGATCTGGCTGGACACAGTCCGTGTCCCACATGGGACTCACAGCTTGAATCCCCATTTTGCAGAGGCAGGGAGATGTTAAGTGACCCAGGTCCTTTGACTCCCAGGCATGCGTTCTTTCCATTAGGCCATGCTGTTTCTCCCTAGTGTTCAGGATAACACTTTGCACATTGTGAATATTTAAATTTAGTTTGAATGATCAATTAGTTGATTGATTAGGACTGCGTTAAGGTTGGAGTTAGACTTTGGGGTGAGGATTTGGGTTCAGTGTTCATTTTGAGAGTTTGATTTAATTGACACTGTGTTTTGTATTGAGCATTTGTTATGCGGTTACTGCACCCATCAGTCATGATTAGTTGATTGTCTGTGATTGGTTAGACTATCCATCTCTGCAAATCCTGGTCCCTACAAAGACTTTCCAAGCTTTCTCAGCTTTAGAGTTCCTTTTTTTTCTGCTAAGTGCTGACTACGTGTCAGATATTGTACTAAGCCCTGGGTAAGCAGGTTGGACATAGTCCATGTCCCACATGGGGCTCACAATCTTAATCCCCATTTTACAGATGAGGTAACTGAGGCACAGAGAAATTAATGGTTTGCCCAGCATCATACAGCAGACCACTGGTGGAACCGGGATTAGAATCCAGGTCCTTCTGACTTCTGCGCCACACTGCTTCTCTCTAGGCCATACTGCTTCTTAGTTGAAACTACTCCTTTCATAACCTTTTACACTACAGTTTTTGGCTAGAATTCTGTTGGGAATTAAGGAACATCCCTCCGACAGTGTGTGATCTTTGGATAGAATGTGATGTTGAAAAAATTTGTGTACATGGAGTCAGTCAAAGTGGGTATCATACTGTGAATTTAACTTACCCGGGGTTGTCTAGAATGCGTCCCCTCTGTCATAGGAGAACTCACTGTACCGAGACTCTCACATTCACGTGGGAATCTGATTAATCTCCTCTATCACCTCCTCAGCATTCTTAACTTCTGACCCTTGTTAGCATCAGAAACTTTTACATGGCGATGCTTCAAAGGAACCAGGCAACCAGGGAGGACATAGCTTTTCCACGTTATCTTCTTCCCTACCATGCTCACATATGCATCCACCTTTGCCATTTAATGTTCAAGGAACAGACTTTCTCAAAGAAGTTGTCAGAAAAGATGATATGTCTCAATGCCTTGGTGACTTTGTAATGTACTCGCTTAATAGCACAAGCTGTTTTCATGTTCTCCATTACCCAGTCTCGTGGGCATTCATACTTGGTTTCAAAGACTCCTCAGAATAGTGGAGGTGGGAAGAGAGAGAGGGTTAAGATCCTGCCAGGAGAACTAAGTCCTCATTTTCTCTTGGACTCCTTTCTGTGTCCCCCTTGCACTTGTATTTATACCCTTCATTCACCCCTCCCTCAACTCTACAACACTTTTGCATATACCCACAATTTATTTATATTAATGCTTGTCTGCCCATCTAGACTGCAAGCTCATAATAATAATAATAATGTTGGTATTTGTTAAGCGCTTACTATGTGCCGAGCACTGTTCTAAGCGCTGGGGTAGACATAGGGGAATCAGGTTGTCCCACGTGGGGCTCACAGTCTTAATCCCCATTTTACAGATGAGGGAACTGAGGCACAGAGAAGTTAAGTGACTTGCCCACAGTCACACAGCCGACAAGTGGCAGAGCTGGGATTCGAACTCATGAGCCCTGACTCCAAAGCCCGTGCTCTTTCCACTGAGCCACGCTGCTTCTCCGAGCTCATTATAATGAGCTCATTATAGGCAGGGGGTGTATCTACCAACTCTGTGGTATTGTATTCTCCTAAGCACTCAGTACAGTACTCTGCACACAAGTGCTCAATAAATACTATTGATTGATTGATTGCCATGTCAGTGTTCTCTTTCCCCAAGTAAGGAGAAAGTGTGCTGGCATAAATTCCAGGAGGACTTTCATTCATTTGTTCAGTCGGATTTACTGAGCACTTACTGTGGGCAGAGCATTGTACTAAGCACTTGGGAAAGTACAGTACAACAATAAAAAGTCACATTCCCTGCCCACAACGATCTTATAGTCTAGAGGGGACTTCACCACAGACTAAAATGTCCTCATCACCTTCACAGTGTAAGGGTGGTGCACAGTGTGATTAGCCCCTAATGGGGGAGAGAAGTTTGGAATGGACAATGGAGGGACATTGGACATTTTGCTATCAGGACCTCTTCTGCGCCACTTTTCTTAGGGACCTTCTCCATCAATCAATTGTATTGATTGAGTGCTTACTGTGTTTGGAGCACTTGGGAGAGTACAATATACCAGAGGCTCAAAGAGCAGCACCATCCAGAGAGCAGGTCATCTCTCCCCAAGAGTGCCCTGCAGGTAAAGTACGTGGTGGCATAGAGCACTGCTAACCAGGATGTATTTTCTATTTGAAGCAGGTGCCCATGGCTGGCTTCAAACTGCAAATAAGGGCCGGGTGTGGGGAGGATGCGGGATTGGAAGGAGCTGGCTCTCCTCTGCAGCTCTTGTTCTCCTGAGGGGGATTTTTCTATGCCCTCAGGAGGCTCAACAACTCTGGTAGGTCCCTTTGTCCTCCACCTTCCACCCTCTCCAAACTGCTCCCATTGCACTATGCAATCACCCACTTTTTTTTAATGTTACCTGTTAAGCTTTTACTATGTGCCAGACTAAGCACTAGGCTAGATATAAGCTAATCAGGTTGAATACTGTCCATGTCCCACATGATGCTCACAATCTTAATCTCCACATTCAAGATGAGGTAACTGAGACACAGAGAAATGGTGACTTGCCCAAGGTCACACAGCCGACAAGTGGCAGATCCAGGATTAGAACCCAGGTCCATCTGACTTCCAGCCCTGAGCTCTGTCCACTAGGCCAAGCTGCTCCTCCTCTTGTTGTTTTACAACTATTTCCTCTAAAAAAACAACAACAAAAAACCACAGCTCAAGGGCTGTACCCTTCAGGGAATCCTCCCTCATTAATTCAAGTCATTCTCTAAGCCTTCTACCCAATCCATGGCTTTTACCTCCTTTTTCAGCTCATTCCTATATGATCATATTTATTCTGGCTTATTTATGCTGATTGTTTGTCCTCATGTATCCCCTGTAAGACTTTAAGTTCCTTCAAGGCAGGGATCAGGTTTCTTCTAACATGTATCCTAAAATGCCCTCGCTTGGCATGTAATAAATGATTAATGAGTACTATAACTAGTACTTTGCTTAAGTACTTAGCACAGGACAGTTAGCCCAGCTTTTCTTTGGGTCACTTAGGGTCACTGTGAGATTCTGGACTGTTATCCTAGGATGCTGCATTGTACTGTCCGAAGTGTTTAATACAGTACTCTGCACAGTAAGTATTCAAATGAATACCATTGATATGAATGGTTGATGGGTATGTTTTTTGAGGGCTACAAAATCTAGAAAGCGTATAGTGTTTCATATTATTTAAATACTATGTCTATAGCCTTAAAAGCTACTATAGATAAGAATCATACATTTCTTTATTCAGAATGAGTTCATATATGTGGAGTTATTTTAATAATCTAGTCATTTAAAATATTACAAGGTACAGAATATGAATTGGAAGTTTTTTTCTTGACATTTGGGTATCAACCTTAATGAGACAATTAGGTATTTTTTTATGGTATTTGTTAAGGGCTTACTATGTGCCAGGCACTGTTCTAAGTGCTGGAGTAGATACAAGGTAATGAGGTTGGTCACAGTCCATGTCTGACATGGGGTTCACAGTCTTAATCCCCATTTTGCAATTAAGATAACCGAGTCACTTTAGTGAAGTAACTTGCCCAATGTCACACAGCAGATACATGGCAGAGCTGGGATTAGAACCCAGGGCCTTCTGACTCCCAGATCATATCCATAGGACATGCTTCTTGTATTAAATTTCTTTGCTCCACAAAAAGGAAATAACTTAAAGGTGTTACAATTGCAGTGGCTTTAAGAAATTTGCAAATGAACATCCCTAGTCTCCCTGTCTTCCACAGGAGTGAAACGAAGCATGGTTCTCCATGTGCTAATTCCTCTCATTCTGCTCTCCATCCACTCCACTAGATCACAGAGGCCGTTTTTGGGTAGGATCTGAAAAAAATGTTTGTGTGAAATTCACTTAAAGGAGTTTATGGTCTTAAAGTAGGTTCGGTTTTCATGGAAAACTTAATAGTTGGAAAATATTTTAATTCACCTGTGCTTATTTTTAGCTGCATCAATATGTAAGGAAATTCATTTATCTGACTTGTAAACTCCTTGGAGTGAGAGAACAGATTGCTTCTTTATTCGCTATTTTCCCAGTGCTTAGTACAGCTTATTGACACGCAATAAAGACCACTAGTATTGTCATGCCAAGAAAGGGATTTACCTGAACCCAGAGGCCTTAATATTTTTAGAAACGTAAATATTGCCTAGTAAACAGAATTATTTCTGTTACTGCTATTTTTACAGCAATCTCATCCTTGGCAAATGAATAGTTATTGCTGTACATGATAATATTCCAGTCCGTGTTCTGTTAGAATTTAAAGGGTTAGATTCCAAAACGTGGAGGGGAAGGGGTAGAATGAAGTCTAAACTCATGTTGTATAGACATGTTGTATAGACATGTTGTAAAATGTGATTTTAAAGTTGGCTTATAAACATTTCTCCCCATTGTGGAGAGGTCCTCTATGGTAAGAGACAGAAACAATGTGAACAAGAGCAGTTGAAGGTCCCTGTTCGCTTCCCATCTCTTCTAGAAATAACAAATGATTCAGAAGTGAATAAACCCTCCAAATATTTGCCTACTGAAATTAACCCGAGATAACTAATAATTGAGAGCAGGGGTGTGTCAATCAATTGATGGTATTTATTGAGTGTTTACTTTGTGCAGAGGATGGAGAGTACAATGGGGGTGACTAAACATTATGATCCCTGTTCTTTAGGAGTTTACAATACTTACTCTCCCAATCACTTAGTGCAGCGCTCTGTACAAAGTAAGCAGTCAATAAACATCATTGATTGATAGTAAGAAGAATAAATTGGTCAATGTCCTTGCGGTTTTTAAGGCAAAAGACAACCCTCTTAAAGCCATGTAAGGCTTTTCAGAGACTCAGTTACCTAGGAGGCAGGGTTTTTCACCTGCCTGCTGGAATCTAATTGTCAAATAGACTCCTGCTTTTGCCTCTGAAGGGTTTGGCTTCCCTTCTGGCAGGGCTTTCCATAGGGTAGGGCAAATCGGGGCATTTACCCCTGCTTTCTGGAGACTCCTCCTTCATAGAGCAGCAGAGACATGGGCCTGATTAAATCAGTTGGTGTGGGGCTAACTTGGCCCCTAGAGCCAGTGACTTGTGGGTTTTGTTCATGAGGGAGTGGGATAAGGGCCACGACTATCACGTCAGGTTGCCCCGTGTCCCCTAAGAAGCTTGGTGGGCACAAGTGGGGGGTTGTGTAAATAGGAACATTTTCATAGGAGGCATTTTTGGGGAAAAAAATATTTGTTTAGGATCCTGCCGAATTGCCTGAGATTTTCCACAATTGGAAAAGTCTTCCCAAATCACGCTTTTGTTCCACGTGTGTGGTGTGTTTGTGTGACTTAGGGTTAGTGATCTTGATTGTGTCTGAAGTCTGGTTCCTCCCTTTCAGAGTTCTTGGGTTCTCTGTTTTGGGGGCCCAGAAGATTTTTGCCCTCTTGACCAAATGAATTTTTGCAGACAGCCCAGTCGGAGCTTGCCTGGAACAGCGAGGACGCAGAGGTGCCGAGTGGTTGTAGAGTCATTCTCCAAACAGGATTTTGTTAGCCTGGTTTCCCCACCAAGTGAGCTCTAGCGTTTCTGGTGGTGTCTCAAGAGGCTTCATTTTCCCTCATGCCCAGTTCTTTCAGAGAGCTGGGAAGAGTAGGAGAAAACAATAAATTGATTAATCGAGCACCGACAGGGCATAGAATGTTATACACCAAAAGCAGAGGGCACGATCTTTCTCTTTCCTCAGAATCCTTGTATGGACCAAGCAAATTTTATCCATCAATTATTTCTTGAGCACTTACTGTATGCAGAGTGCTTTCATAAGTGCTTGGGAGAGTACAGTGCAACAGAGTTGGTAGACATGTTCCTTGTCCTCACAGAGCTTATAGTCTAGTTGGGGAGGAAATATATATTTTTGTTCTGAAGCTGCATGGGGCAATTCTAACATCAAGTAAGAACCTAGTGATGATTTTACTGGGCAGACTGGACCATCCATATAGAGCCACGTAGTACGAGACCCACCTCCCTCCCACCATCCTCTAGACTTTAAGCTTGTTGTAGGCAGAGATTGTGTCTCCTATACTTTACTTTCCCAAGCACTTAGTACAGTGCTCTGCACACAGTAAGTACTGAATAAATACGATTGACTGACTGACTTCCAAGCTTGTCTATTCAGTACATCCACCTGCCTGACTCAGAAATGTCAGTTTAGGCACTTCTGCCCTGACTCCTGTCACTTGCCATTTCTGGATAAAAATGACAGCAGACAGGTCAATTTACCTTGTCCTTTCCAACTCTCTTCATGAGCTGTGCCACAAACCAGGTAGGATGGGGGCTGGTAAAGAGGTGAGCAGAAGGCTAGGGTACCTGGGATAGCATACCCGTCCTCTGCCTGTAATCCTGTCACCCTTGCAAGGTGGGGAGAATGCTGAGGAGGAATCAGAGAGAGGAGAAGAGACTCTGGACTTCCCACCACACAGTGCTCTGGACCCAGACAGCGTCTGATAAATACCATTGATTGAGGGAAGCCCCAATTTTTCCCAATTTTTGCCTCAATTCATTAGAGAAGAGCTGATTGGAGTCAGGAAGAGCTAGCACAGACTAGAGGGCTTCCCTCATGAGATTTCATCCTCCTTTTTGGTACAGAGAAAGACCCATTGTTCACTGGGTCCCCAGTTCCACAATGACCCGTGGTGCCACACCAACCCGCTTGGGCCCAAAAGCCCTGGAAGAGCCCACCGGGGATGGCAGCAGGATAAGTTGGCAGGGTTGGGATGTTTATTGTTATATTGTACCCTCCCAAGTACTTAGTACAGTGCTGTGCACCCAGTAAGCACTCAATAAATACAATTGACTGACTGAAAGAGCCTGACCTGACAAGGAGACAGGTTGGGGGGATGTGCTGATTGGGTGAGCTTGGATGTGAGTCAAGTAGACCATGCTTACCCTAGCTGGTCTGGGGTGGACTCCTCTTGTTCTTTTTGTTATATTTGCTCTTTGCCAGGGGATTCTCAATCTTTCTTTCTGAAGAACAGTTTGAAAGGAACAAAACAGATTTCCTCATATCCCTCAGCCCCAGATCCCTGGGCTGTCATAGAGCTCCTAAGCATCAGAGCAAGTCATTTCATATCTTTGGGTCTCAGTTTCCTCATCTGTATAATGGAGATTCAATACCTGTTTTCCCTCCTATTTTGGCTGTGAGCCCCATGTGGAACAGGGATTGTGTCTGACCTGGTTATCCTATATCTATTGCAGCACTCCATACAGTGCTTGGCACGTAGTAAGAGCTTAACATATTCTAAATTATTATTTTTGCTGAGAATCTCTCTATGAATCTTTATACTCAGGTTTTTCTACCCTCTCCTCCCCTACTCCTGTTGTGGGGGGTTGGAGGCACAGCGAGGGAGAGCTGAGAAAAGGGGAAAGGAAACTGACAGGCTTCAGTGCATAATTGGCCTGTCCTGAGCAAAATTATATTTTCTTTCGCACTGCCCCTTCCCCCCCCCAGAGCTTTTAATAAGCTCGATCTTAACAAATAACCTTTGCTTGCTACTGGCTCTCCAAGACTGGTAGACACCAACTTCTCTCTCTCTCTCTCTCGCTACCTATTAACAAGTCCATCTACCTGGGAGATGAGTAAAATAACAAGCTACAGTGGGTTTCTTAAGAGTTTCATTTTTGCAATTAATGTGCATTGCAGGCAGCAAGGCAGCACTGAACGGGACCTCCACTGAGAGGTGAGCTTGTTCCGGGAATGCTTTCTCTGGGGTGAAGCACAGCTGCTCTGAAATGGAATTCATGCATTCACAAACAGGATGGGCAGCCATTCCTCTGCCCTTTCTGACTGTGTCTGGGTCAGGTCTCAGGGACAAGCTGAAAACTTTAGCCAGGTGCCCTGTCTCCTTGAGTGTAGAGGGCTGCACTCGACCTGCTACATCATGCATGGCCTGCCATCCTATAATAACGGACCCGCAATCAAGCAGGAAATGTGACATTCAGAAATAAGTGGAGGAAAAATGGCATCTCCAAGGCTCCCCCAGCTAATTATTAAAGGCCCATCGAATTTTCACTAATTCCATAATACTGATAGGAAAGCAGTAATGAACCAATCTATAGTGTACATCATTTCTTGCTCCTTAACTTGTGAGGTGCTCTTTTTTCAGGGTGTTTGTTAAGCACTTACTAAATGCCAGGCTCTGTTCTAAGCACGAGGGTAGATATAAAATAATCGTGTTGGGCCCAGTCCATGTCTTGCATGGGGCTCGTAATCTTAGTCCTCATTTTACAGATGAGGTAATTGAGGCACAGAGAAATTAAGTGATTTGTCCAAGGTCACGTAGCAGGCAAGTGGCAGAGCCGGGATTAAAACCTAGATCTATATGACGTCCAGGCCTGTGCTCTATCCATTCGGCCACACTGCTCCTTGGAAGGGGCAATCTTGTCCAGTTGACCCAGTGACATTGACTGTGAGGACAGTCTTTTTCACATTGATCAGGTAGCTCTATTCCCGGCCAATTCAGGAACCATGGTTTCACCCAGGCTTCTAGAAAAGAAGGGGGTATTCTCGGAAATTCTGCTCTGTTAAAATGGGTTCCCAAGAGACTTACACTGATTTAAAGTCAGTCATTCTCTAGTTGTAGTGGAGTGTTCACTGTATGCACAGCATGGTACCAGACACTTTTAGTAATTAAATGTGAAGAAAAGGACAATGTCCTAGTCTTCGAAGAGTTTCAATCAGTGATATTTACTGAGTGTTGGCTATTTGTAAAGCACTGTACTAAGCACTTGGGAGAGTACAGCATAATGGTGTTGGTAGACACATTCCTTCCTCACCAGGAGCTTACAGTCTTGTCTAATGAAGGAAATTAATATATAACAAATAGTAAGCATGTCAATAAACACAAAACACAAGGGACAAAAGCAGAAAAGCTGGTTAGCAATGTGGCCTACTGGAAAGAGCATGGGCCTGGGAATCAGAAGACCTGGGTTTTACTCTTGGCTCTGCCACTTGCCTGCTGGATGACCTTGGGCAAGTCACAGAGCTTTTTTTTCCTTCAGTTTCCTTGACTGCAAAATGGGGATTTAATACCTGTTCTCCTTTCTACCTAGACTGTGAGTCCTATGCGGGACAGGAACTCTGTTCAACCTGATTATCATGATTACTCTAGCATTTAGAACAATGATTGACACATTGTAAGGGCTTAACAAACATCATAATACTAATAAACACCATAATAATAGAGCCACCCAAGCAGAGAAGCATAAGAATGGAATTCATTCATCCGCTGATAGTCATTACATGAAACAGCAAGTGCTGTTGTCTCAAGAACTGAGTTTCTACAGTAAGTGCTGAAATACAAGATTGGATCGACATTGAAATGGAGTTAAAAGAGGAAAGCTTAGCGTCTAATAGTACAAACTTTGTGATTATTCAGAGGAATTGTTAGTTGTATTAGAATAAGCCTTTTGAAAATAGCAGTGGCTCTGAAATTACAATTAACAACCCTTAACGCTGGCATGAAATCGCTGAACAGTCCTTGTGTGTCCTTTCCAGAATCAGACTTCTCTTCTCTGGAAAGAACATTAGTTGTCAAGGTTCTTTTAAACAAAAAGAAAACCTACAGACTGAGACAAAGAATAAAATCACAAAAGGCACTGGGGTCTTTAGATCCAAGTTCTCAATTGTCTTTAATACTAATAACAGGCTATTTCCAGTTACCTTAATATTTAAAATCTGGTTCTGCCATAAAATTTTCTCCTACAATCCTAGCTCTTTGAGAGTTGAATGTAGTACTTGTTATCTCTCATGCCATTTTCCCCATTCTTTCAAATACTGATAAGTGTCTTGACTTCAAACTTAAGATTGCCATATGAATCTTATTTTCTTTCCGTGGTCATAGCTGATAATGTCATTCATTACAGGGTTGTGTTTCTGACCTGTGCCTAGTCACTTGCTTGTGATATCAGGAGAGTCTCTGAGTTGCTCCGAGTCCTAATTTCTCTCTCTACAGATACCTAGCATATACCTGAATCTATGTACTGTATGGCTCCTCTATATGTAGGGATTGTGTGGATAAAGATATTTATGACGGTCCTTCGTTTTCAGAGATCAAGCTATGGATGGTGCAATCCTAACTATAGTAGTAGCAATAGCATTTATTAAGCACTTATTGTGTAAGAGCTGGGAAAGAATACACATGTGGCAAATAGACACAGCACCTGACCTCAGGGGGCTCACAATTTAAAAAATAAAAACAGGGAGAGGGAATTGGTGACCGGTACGTAAGGAGAGGTGACACAAGATTCCAAACAGCATAAAGATAAAAACAAAGATTAGTAGAGGACTGTGGCTAGAGGAGCAGTATTTCAGGCTCAGAGTCATTCATTCAGTCGTATTTATTAAGCACTTACTGAGTGCAGAGCACTGTACTAAGTGCTCGGGAAGTACAATTCAGCATCCAATAGAGACAATCCCTGCCCACACTGGGCTCACAGTCTAGAAAAGTCACAGTCACAGCTACAGTGATCACTACAGCTGCGGCAGCTGCCATGGTTTTTCCTGATGTGTGATGGACCCACCTTTCTGCATTGCTTTTTGTAGACTTTGCAAGGCAGGGAAAGTTTAGGCTTCCTTATCTAGCTGGTTTTCCATTCAGGATGAGCAGTGTGTTCCCCTCTAGGTCTACTGATGGCACCTAATATGTCATCAAATGGTACCGCTGCATCAACAGCAATCAAATGATGTATATTCTGGACTTGATTATTTGCGTAGGATTTTTAGGATAAGAGAAGGCAATATTCGAATGTATGAGAGAAGCAGTATGATGTAATGGATAGAGCATGGGCCTGGGAGTTGGAAAGTCATAGATTCTAATCCCAGCTCTGCTACCTGTCTGTTGTGTGACCTTGGGCAAGTCACTTCACTTCTCTGGGCCTCAGTTACCTCATCTGTCAATTTTTTTCTTTTTTAAAGATCCTAGAGGTGGGTGCTAGAGTTTGTTATGCTAGAGGTGGGTGGCATGCTCAGCAATAGCCTTAAAATAAGTAGGGTACTGAAGTAACTTGATATTGCACCTTCCAACATCCAGTCCACATGCGAGAGTGAGAGAGTGAGACTATGAGTCCCATGTGGGACAGGGATTGTGTCCAACCTGATTAACTTCTATTTACCCCAGTGCTTAGAAGAGTGCTTGGCATATATTAAGCACTTAACAGATACCAGAATTATTATTATTATTATATTATTATTTCCAGCTTGAGTTATTTTCAAGTAATGGTGATGGTTTGCACTGAGCCTGCTGGAAGTCAGAAGGACCTGGTTCTAATCTTGGTTCTACCACTTGTCTGCTGTGTGACCTTGGACAAATCACTTTACTTTTCTATGCCTCAGTTACCTCATCTGTAAAATGGGAATTGAGATGATAGCTCTATATGGGACAGGGACAATGTCCAACCTGATTAGTTTGTATCCATTCCAGCAGAGTACAGTGCCTGGCACATACCATTTAAAAAAAATAGAGATGGTAGACACCACCCCTGCCCTTATGGACCACACAGTCTCCAGTCACACAGAGTTTGGGACTGATAACCTGAACTAAGAAATTTATTATGGGTGCTAGTTGTTTGCACAACACCACTTCCATTTCAGCATTTCTGTACCCCTTAGCCCTTAAATCCTCACCACCCCTCACTATGCCTATGGTCATCTCCTTATACTTTGTTACTTCCTCCTATCTATAGCTAGACCGTAAGCTCCCTGAGGGCAAGGGTCAGGTCTACCAACTCTACTGAACTCTTCCAAGCCCTCTGTAGCATGCAGTGCACACTGTTGGTACTCAATGAATATTCCAGATTGATTGCAGTCCTACTTCCATGCCTCTGCCAGTCATGTTCCCACCAGAGCAATTGGTACAACTAACAGCAGGGCAGAGGTTTACAAACAAAAGCCATTTGTGGCTCAGGGGACCCCAGCTTAGTGTCAGTGCTGGACTGAGGTCTCAGATTGGTAAGTGGCTGACTCAGTAGCCATTATGGTCATTGCTGCCCACGGTAGATATTTTCAGGATTTCTGCTTAACCTGTCTACTATGCAAAACGCCTAGAGTGTTTCTTTGGTCAAAAATCACCAGCACTGATGGTATAGTCCCAGCAGACGGTACTACATTTTGCCCATCTCAGTCTCTCACTGCATGTGGGGTGGATGTTGGAAGGTGTTTTTTTGAGTTACTTTAATACCCTCCTCATTTTAAAGCTATTGCTGAGCATGCCACTCACCCCAGCATACAAAATGTTGGGATCTTTAAAAAGAGGGGGAAAAAAAGGAGCTACTTGCCCAAGAGCCACACCTATAAAGACTAGTATGTGGGCTTGCTCATTAGTAAATGGAAAAATTGAGTAAGTTTTGAAATTCTCATAATCTTTCCTTATCTTTCACTTATTACAAGGCTCTGCACAAAGTAAATGCTCAATAAATTCTGTTGTTGTTCTGAGAAGCAGCGTGGCGCAGTGGAAAGAGCACGGGCTTTGGAGTCAGGGCTCATGAGTTCGAATCCCAGCTCTGCCACTTGTCAGCTGTGTGACTGTGGGCAAGTCACTTAACTTCTCTGGGCCTCAGTTACCTCATCTGTAAAATGGGGATTAAGACTGTGAGCCCCACGTGGGACAACCTGATTCCCCTGTGTTTACCCCAGCGCTTAGAACAGTGCTCTGCACATAGTAAGCACTTAACAAATACCAACATTATTATTATTATTATTGTTAATAATAATAGCATTTATTGAGTGTTTTTATGTGCCAAGAACTGTGTTAAGTGCTGATGTAGATAAAAGATAATCATATTGAACACAGGCTCTACCCTACCCTGGATTTACAGTCTAAGAGGGAGGGAGAACTGGTTTTCCTTGTTTTACAGGTGATGAAAATGTGGAAAAGAGAAGTAAAGTGATTTGCCCAAGCTCAAGGGCAGGCAAATCGGAGAACTAGGATTAGAGCCCAGATCTTTCGACTCCTAGTCTAGTAAGTACTCTTCTCACTTCTCACTGTTGATGATGATAAATAGTAGTAATAGTAGGGTAAATCTGAAAATAATCCTTAGAATGAGCATGGTAATTCCCAGTTCAGCTGGCTGTGTGCGACCCTAAGCAACCTCTTATTTTCCCTCTGCTTTTACTTGCCAGTTGCCTCACAAGATTGCAAGGCAGATTAGGGTGATGATGATAGAGGAATTCCTGAAATGAATGCAAAGTATTCCGATGAGAGCAGCTTCACATCAATTTTGTTTAATGGGAGGGCAATGATCAGTGATTGGGATAATAACCTGAAGAATACTTCCCATTCCCCAGCTTCTTATGGGTTGGAAGTGGCAGTTTACCTTCAGAAGGCTCAGGAGGATAAAATGTAGTGACTGATTCTGAAAAGGATTTTTCATTATGCCCCCAAGTGTCTTGTCTGACTTTTCACCTAATAGAATATACCGTAGGCCCTGGTAAGCAGTCGCTCTTCGAGTGGCTTACTTGATACTTAAATCAATCTTCAAATCTTCAAATCAATCCAAGAAAACAACAAATAAAAAAAATCAATTCCAGGGAAGCTCTGCTCTAGATCCTCTTGTTAGAAAGAAATGAATTAATGCTCCCCACAGGGGTAGGCAGAAGATTGTCAGGGGGAAGTTTGGAAATAAAGAAAAGGGAAACGTACCTCAAATTTTTAATTTGTATGGATTTAAGGGTAAGCCATTTAATGCACTGGCCACTTGTGTTTTGTTTTAGTACTTGTTCCATTCTGCAAAAAGCAGCTCTATGTCAGTGAAGTCTGGCATATGACTAGGGACCAGTTGGGGAAGATGTCATTGTGTGAATTTTGTTGAACTCATTTGCAAAATCTTCTCTTGGCTTAATCTCTGTTTTGCTAACCCAAACTTCGTGTGTCCTATTCTCCTTTTCTCCACTAGGAAAATATTCCCTACTTAAGCCCTGCTGATGCTTGCGCTTACTCATGAACATTCCACATAGTCAATCCAAAAGTTACTGAATATGGAAGTAGGAAAGAAAGGAAGTCTTTCCTTTGAGGAAAAATATGAGGTTCTTGTGTTTTTCTTAAGTGTTTACTGCAAGCCAGACACTGTACTAAAAGCTGGGATAGATACAAGCTAATCAGGTAGGACATACCCTATGTCCCAGGTGGGGCTTACAGTCTTAATCTCCATTTTACAGATGAGCTAATTGAGGCTCAGAGAAGTTAAGTGATTTGCTAAGGTCACACAGCAAACAAATGACAGAGCTAGGATTAAAACCCAGGTCCTCTGACTCCCCGGCTTGTGCTCTTTCCAGTAGACCACGCTGCTTCTTGTATCCCTCAGAGTAAAGACATTTCAACTGCTGGTTACTTATGTGGAGTTGGAAAGTGGATAGGAGTGGATTGTGGAAAAGGACTGTTTTTCTAGAAATTGGGAACAAGTAAGTTACTCAAAAGTGTAATCAGTGACCTATAATCAGCTCACTGATTATATTGATTGCTGCCATGCAAGCTGCATTTGGAAAAATTTCCAGTTCATATTGAGTTGCTGCTTTTCTTACGTCTTCAGGTATTTTAGAATCTTAGACTTTTAAAGCTGGCATGGACCTTGAGGCCATCTGCCTCCAAGAAGGTGAATGACTAAACAGTTCAGAGAAATCGGGTGACTGTTTTTTCTTTAAAATCTCCAAGAATGGAGGCTCCACAGTTCTTTAGCAGAGAACTTCAGTAGTGTCTAGAAGTTCTTCCCTTTATCCAACCAAAGCTTAAACTTCACCTAAACGTCTTCCTTCACAACATTGCTAAAACCTACCCTTTCCTCTCCATCCAGACTGCTTCAACACAGATGCAAGTGTTTCTCCTATCCCATCTTGACTACTGCACCTACCTCCTTTCTGATCTACCTGCCTCCTGTCTTTCCACATTCCAGTCCTTCACTGTGCTGCCTAGATCATTTTTCTAAAGAAAAATTCAGTCCTTGTCTCCCCACTCCTCAAAAGCCTCCAGTGGCTGCTCATCTACCTTGGCATCAAACAGAAACTCCTTGCCATCAGCTCCAGATCACTCAATTAACTTACCTCCTCCTACTTCACCTGCTTGATCTCTTATTACAGCCTAGCTTGCACACTTCACTCCTCTAGCGCCAGTTTACTCACTGTGCCCCGGTCTCATCTATCTCGCTACTGACCCCTTTCCCATGTATTCCTCTTAGCCAGGAACTCCCTCCCCCTCCATATATGCCAGACAACCACTCTCCCCTCCTTCTAAGCCTTTATTAAGGTTACATCTCCTCCACGAGGCCTTCCCCGATTAAGCCCTTTTTCCTCCAGCTCCTTCTCCTTTTTGTGTTGTATATGAACTTGGATCTGCGGGCATTTGATATTCACTTCACTCTCAACCCCACAGCATTTATGTTCATATCTATAAATTACATATAAATTATTTACTTTTATGTCTGTCTTCTCTTCTGGATTGTAAACTCATTGTGGACAGGAAATGTATCTGCCAACTCTGTTGTACTCTCCCAAGAGCTTAGTACAGTGTTCTGCACATAGCAAGCACTGAGTAAATGCCATTGATGCTGATGATGCTGATGGTTTAAGCTTATTTCCCCTTGTTCAAGTCTTGGTGGATGTGGTGATCCCCAAGAAGGCTTCCACTCCATAAAAGACCTCTATACATTTGAAGACTGAAATGAAGTCTCCCCTGATGAATTGTATGCTCCTTGAGGGCAGGGAACATGCTTACTCTACTCTTCTCTCCCAAACATTTAGTACAATGCTCTGCAAAAGATAGGTGCTAAATAGTTATGTTCATTCACTGATTTGAAGAAACCACTTGGCAAATGCTTTAATTTTTCCTCTTAAAACCTAGTCTCCATCATTTTGGTCATTTTGATCTTTCTTCCCTGGACCAAACTGGAGGTCAAAAGAGGAAACATTACTCTAGGCCATGAGTGGGCAAGCCCCTTGACATTTCAAATCTTATTCTTTTTTGCCTACAATAAACTGCCCCAGTAAACTCGGTCCTTAAAATGTCAGCCTTGCTTTCCCCTGCAATTGCTTCTTAATCAATTGTATTTATTGAGTGTTTATTGTGCAAAGAGCGTTGTATTAAGCACTTGAGACAGTACAGCACAGTACAGTTATAACATGTTCCCTGCCCTCAAAGAACTTAACTATCTTGTGGATTCTTCAGTGAGCCCCTCCTCTCCTTTCCCCCTTCCCTCTCTGACCCTCTCAATTACCTCATCTGTCTAACCACCGACCTCTCACCCATGTCCTGCCTCTGGCCTGAAATGTCCTCCTTCTTCAAAGCCAACAGACAATTACTCTCCCCATCTCCAAAGCCTTATTGAAGGCACAGCTCTTCTAAGAGGTCTTGCCTGACTAAATCCTCACTTCCTCTTTTCCCACTCCCTTTTGCATTGCCCTGATCAGCTCCCATTATTTACCCTTTCCTCAGCCACATAGCACTTATATACGTAGTCATAATTTATTTCTTTCTATTAATGTCTATCCCCCAATCTACACTGTGAGCTAGATGTAGGCAGGGAATGTGTCTGTTGTATTTTTGTGTTGTACTCTCCCAAGCGCTTAGTACAGTGCTCTGCAAACAGTAAGTGCTTCATAAATGTGATTGATTGACCTGACTTTCCCCTTCTGTCTCTTTCCTTGCCCTTTGCTACCTCCGCCTCAGAGAGTCTGTTCCCATCCTGTTCTGGGCACCTGGAGTATAGCCTCATTAACAAAGACAGCAGTATGTATGAAAACCCATCCTGCTGCCATATTATTATGATGATTTCCATATAGACCATCTTTATCAAGCCCTGGGCTTTTGGAGCATGGGTCTGAAACAAGGATCCCAGTGATCAATCAGGGGCATTTAAGGAGCACTTACTGTGTGCAGAGCACCATACTAAGTGCTTGGAAGAGTAAAATGCAACAGAGTGGGTAGACATGTCCCCCACACAAAACAAGTATACAGTCTAGTGATATTGAACAATCAAAACTTTCCCCTTTGTCAAATTTCCTTTGCTAACTGTACAGTTGTTAGCTTTTGTGTTGGATGATTGTCTTCATCCCAAACCTAAAGTCTATACCTGCCAGTTGCCAGTGACATGTTTTCAAGAAAGAAAATAGCAGCAGGAGAGTGAATACTGCAAACATTTTGGGAGGCCATGTCTGTATTGGTTTTTGAATGGAAAAGATGATTCAATTTAAAGAACAATGATAATGATCCACTTTTTTCTTAATATATTCAGCTATAAAAAGATGGAATTAAGATTTAGATTAGAAAAAGACCTACTGTTCTGATTTCCATCTGTTCTCCTTGACAACAGTTTCTCATGTTGGTGCATGGGAGATTTCAAGACAAAATAACCCATAACACAATATGTTCTTAAGCATACTGAGCCATTAAGGGAATACAATTAAATAAACCTCTTCTCTGTATGAAAACAAAACAGCAAATGTGGCACACATAGTGTTTGGAATTATACTTGGATTTTGATATTAAATCCATTTTTCTCTAAAGAAACCATTGGAGGAATAAAAGACTGTACATTTAATAAGAGCCCAAACTAATATCAAGTAATCAATGATATTTACTAAGTGTTTTCTGCAGCGCACTGTATCATTCCTTTAGCTACTTGGCGGCATATTAAAACACAGGTTGGGGAGATTCTTTTCTCCTCTTCAATCCTCATAGGTGCCACTTAAAGACCTAGAAGTGAATGATTAGAAGTGGAAGGGATGGGTGAGTCATCTGGGGCAGTGATAGTATTTATTATGCACTTAGTTTGTAATGAGAAGTGTACTAACTGCTGGAAAAAAATACAGAAATGGGAATTAGACACAGCCCCTGTTCCTTGGGCAGAGGGGGCTCATTACCCATTTTCACCTATTCTAACCCCTACTTCGGGGAATGACAACCAACACAGCCCAGACTGAGGTGGGAAGAAGGTGGAGAGAGGGACAGACAATTTTCCTTGGACATCTATTATAATGTCGAACAACTCTCATGGTTAGGAATTTCTTCTTAATGCTTAACCTGAATCCCTCATGCTTCAGCGTAAAGCCTTATCTACTTGCCTTGCCTTCAGTAGTAAAGGTGAACAACATTTGGATGAACAGTATCTATTAGCTCTTCTCTGATTCCTATTTTCTCCCTACCAGACAATCGAGTTAAATGAGCTTTAAATATAGGATTTCAAGCTTGGAGTGGGAGGAGGATCTTGTCGTGGGTGTGGAGAGGGCATGGAATAATAATAATGACAATGGAATTTATTAAGCCCTTACTGCGTGCCAAGTACTATGTTAAATGCAGAATGGAAACAGTCCCAGCCCTACATAGGGCTCGCAGTCTTAGTGGGAGGGAAAGCAGGTATTTAATTCCTATTTTACAGATGAGGAAACTGAGGCCCAAAGACATAGAGTGACTTGGCCAAAGTCACACAGCAGATGGAAGTGCAAACATACTAGGGAGTTGATCCCATTTAGTCTCCTTCTTTGTTTAGTTCCACAAAAGCTCCTCATTCCATAGCCCATTATGAAACAAAGAATAAATAACTTTGTTTTAAACATCCTGAAAATTAGCATCATCATCGACAGCATTTTTGGGGTGATAGTTCTATGTCAAGCACTGCGATGGGGTTTTGGGAACATTCAGTAGACGTCAAAGATATGGTCATTACTGTTGAAGAGCTCACAATATTATGTGCTTAATATGATTCATTTGAAACCGGATAAGGTTTAGAGAAGGATAACTAATCCAATCAAGAAGATACAGAAACTTTCATACAAGAGACTGGAAGAGTTCAGATTGCAGGCTGTAAAACCAGAGTTTAAAAGGGCAGGAATGAAAGGTGTGAACAGGATGAACTTGGAATTGCTTTTCTTTAAATTTTGCATCATTAGCCCAAGGGACTCCCATTGCAACTTCTTTGTATAAAGAGTAACAAGTGTAAAATTTGTAACCACAGGAAACTTGCAGGCAGACAATATCAGTTCCTCAATCAATGGTAATTGAGTGGTTTCTGTGCACAGAGCACTGTACTAAGCATTAGGGAGAGTATAGTATATCAGAGATGATAGACACATTCCCTGCCCTAAATGAGCTAACAGTCTAGAGCAGATGCCAGACACTAATATAAATACATAAATTATGGATATGTACATAAGGGCTGTGGGGCTGAGGGAGAGTGAATAAAAGATGCAAATCCTAGTGCAAGGGCAGCTCGGAAGGGAGTTGAAGAGGAGGAAGTGAGGGCTTAGGGAAGGCCTCTTGGAGGAAATGTGCTTTTAATAAGGTTTTGAAGGTGGAGAAGGTGATCATCTGTTGGCTATGAAGAGGAAGAGTGTACCAGGCCAAAGACAGAATGTAGGTGAGAGATCAGCAGAGCTAGACAAAATCAAGGTACAGCAAGTAGGTTGGCATTGGAGGAGTGAAACGTAAGCTGTGGGTTGTAGTAGGGAAGCAGCCTGGTAAGGTAGGAGGGGGCAAGGTGATTGCTTTAAAGGAGTTTCTGTTTAATATAAAAGCAAATGGGCAACCACAGGAGGTTTTTGAGGTGTGGGAAAACATGGACTGAATAGTTTTTATAGAAAAATGACCAGGGTAGCAGAGTGAAGTATGGCCTGAAGTGAAGACACAGGAGCCAGGGAGGTCAGCAAAGAGGCTCATGCAGTAATCAAGGTGGGATAGGATATATTTTTGGATTAATATAGTAGCAGTTTGTATGGGAAGGAAAGGGCAGACTTCAGTGATGTTGTGAAGGTTGAACTGACAGGATTTAGTGACAGATTGTTTATTTGGGTTGAATGAGAAAGATGAGTCAAGGATAATGCCAAAGTTAAAGGCTTTTGAGACAGGGAGGGTGGTGGTACTGTCTACACTGATGTGGAAAGTCACAAAGAGGACAGGGTTTGGGTGGGGAGTTAAGGAGTTCTATTTTGGGCATGTTGTTTGAGATGTCAGCAGGACTTCCAAGAAGAGATGTCCTGAAGGCAGGAGGAAATGCGAGACTGCAGAGAGGGAGAGAGATCAGGCCTGGAGTTGGAGATTTGGGAATCATCCACATGGAGATGGTAGTTGAAGCCATTGGAGCTAACAGGTTCCCCAAGGGAGAGGGTGTAGTTAGAGACTAGAAGATGACCCAAAATTGATCCATGAGGGACTCCCATAGTTAATGTAGGAGGCAGAGAAGGAGCCTGCAAAAGAGACTGAGAAATGAGCGGCCAGAGAGATAGAAGAAACAAAAGAGGAAAGTGTCAATGAAGCCAAGGTTGGATGGTCTTTCCAGGAGAAGGGGTGGTCCCTTGTCGAAGGAGGTTGAGAGATCGATGAAGATTAGGATGGAGTAGAGGCCATTAGATTTGGCAAGAAGGAGATCACTGGTGATCTTTGAGAGAGCAGTTTCTGTGGAGTGTAGGGGGTGGAAGCCAGATTGGAGGGGGTCAATGAGAGAAATGGAGGAGCGGAAGTGTTACTGTCCCCTAGTGGGAAGACAAATAAAAATAAATTACAGATAGGGGAAACAGAGTATAAGGATACGTAAGTGTTGTGGGGCTGAGTAACAAAGTGCTTAAGGGACCCAAGTGCATGTGTGTCACAGTAGGAGGGTGAACAGGGTGGGAAGATGAGAGGTATTTGACTATGTATGTTGAGTGCTGGATTGTGTTTTAAGCACCTAATTCAATGTTATTGACTTGTGGACACTTCAGAAGTTATTGAAGTGTTCACATTTGTTGATCTTATCAGTGATTGTATGTCAATATCCTGTTGGACTTTGTCCAGAAGCTGGCTATAATATCTGAAGCAAGTCCAGTGCCTTAAGACCAGGTGCTTAGTTCAGTGCTTGGCAAATAGTAGGCATTAACAAATTTGTAATTATTACTATATATCCAAAACAGGATGAAAGCAATAATCTATGACTTTATAGATCTTCAATTTGCTATGACTTTTTTTGCCACAAGCAATACTAGTTCCCTTTAGATCTTTCTATTTTGTTGTCTACTGCTTGCCACCAAGCTACCAAAGTAGCAAAATTCAGTGGCTTCACTCTCTTTTGTTGCCCAAAATGGCTTTCCCATTGTGTGTAGTGTTTGCCTATTTGAAGTTGAATCATGATTTAGGTTTTCTAATCTCAATTCAACTGACTGAATTATTCAGGATCTTGAGGCTCAGGCTGTGATTCTACCTACAGCACATTGACTTCAAGAAGAGCAAGGTCCAGGAGAGGGAGTGAAACTTGAATCTCCTAGGTTTAAAGACACTTTGGTAAAGGACTCAGAGGGGAAATAGGTTAAAATAGTATTATTACTAATTATTATTATTGTTCAGCCTGCTTAAGTTTTCTGAGGACTGGAGAAACTTTCTAGGTAATGTTACTTTGCACTTGGATCTGTGACTTTCGTACATTTGATATTCACCCCTACCCTCAACCTCACAGCACTTATGTACACATCTATAAATTCTGAAATATAAATCATTTATATTAATGTTTGTCTCCCCCTCTAGACTGAAAGTTTGTTGTGTGCCAACTCCATTGTAATGTACTCTGCCAAGCATTTAGTAATAATAATAATAATGTTGGTATTTGTTAAGCGCTTACTATGTGCCGAGCACTGTTCTAAGCGCTGGGGTAGACATAGGGGAATCAGGTTGTCCCA
Organism: Ornithorhynchus anatinus; assembly: GCF_004115215.2. Taxonomy (NCBI): domain Eukaryota; kingdom Metazoa; phylum Chordata; class Mammalia; order Monotremata; family Ornithorhynchidae; genus Ornithorhynchus; species Ornithorhynchus anatinus. The sequence goes on along the minus strand of NC_041737.1, from coordinate 42,674,210 downwards.
CGTGGGGCTCACAGTCTTAATCCCCATTTTTACAGATGAGGGAACTGAGGCGCAGAGAAGTTAAGTGACTTGCCCACAGTCACAGAGCCGACAAGTGGCAGAGCTGGGATTCGAACTCATGAGCCCTGACTCCAAAGCCCATGCTCTTTCCACTGAGCCATGCTGCTTCTCTAGTACAGTGCTCTGCACACTGTAATCACTCAGTAAATACCATTGATTGATTAATTACTGGCAAACCAGCCCAGCCTTGAAAGAAAGTGCAATACTAACGTGCTCTTTCCCCATAATGTTCAGCCTGTTTCTGGGACCGAGGTGTGAGAGGGAAAGGATGCTCAGACAGGAGAGAGAACCACTGTTTTTTCTCCTACCCCCTCCATCTTTCTGGAGTTTCAGGGCAGGGGTGAGATTTCACCATACCTGCTCCCTTATCTCTAGGACACATCTTCTGTCTGGGAGCTTGGAACTTGAAGGGGGAAAACTTGGGCAAAAGTAGGTTAGTGGGAGTTTCTACCCCTCACTCTTGCTACATACTGAGAGAAGTCCCCTCATCCTATCTTCTCTTCACAATCAGATGGTCCCTCTGACCATTATTTCTGCCTCTCGCTCTTGGTACATACTGCTCCTCCTGGCTTCTCTCCACAAGTCAACGGTTCCTCTGACTCTTGCTTTCCAACATTCACCCAGTAGAGTTGGCCTTGCCACTCAGGGAATCCTCACTCGTCTTGATTTCCTACTGGTAGGAACCTGCCAACTGGGTCTTCCAGTGAGGCCCTTGGCCCCAGTTAAGGTTAGAGAGTGAACATGAGATGTTACCATTAACTCAAATCAATCAATCGATCATATTTATTAAATGCTTACTGTGTGCGGAGCACTGTACTAAGCACTTGAGAGAACCCAATACATCAGAGTTGGTAGATGCATTCCTTCCCCACAAGAAGCATTAAATCTAGAGAGGGAGATGGACATTGCTATAAATAAATTATGGGTATATACTAAAGTGTTGTGGGGCTGAGGGTGGGGTGAATAAAAGGTACAAATCCAAGTACAATGGTGATACAGAAGGGAAGGAGAGGAGGGAAAATGAGGACCTAAACAGGGTTGGCCTTTTGGAGGAGATGTGCTTTTAACGAGGCTTTGAAGGTGAGGAGAATGATCGTCTTTTGGATATGAAGAGGGAGGGAGTTCCAGGCCAAGACGCAGGATGTGGGCAAGGGGTCAGCATCAAGATAAAGGAGATAAGCTTTGAGATAGACTCGAAGCTTCTTTGTATTGTGTCTATCTAGACACACAATATTTATTTGACTTCACTTTGGAGCACTTTCTTTTGTATCTTTCTAATAACTTAGACTCTACAAAAAAAATGTGTGAACATCTCTCAGATTCGGGACTCACAATTTACCTGGCTGGGTGTGTCTTTTACACAAGGTTGAACAAATTGGTTCTCAGTCACAATTAGGGATGTGTGGTATGAGTGTATTATCTAGGGCTAAACTGGAGAAGCGGTTTTTCTTCCTACCAGATTAATCTGTCTCTGGGAGAATTTTGAGATGTTTGGTTACTGTTCTAATTATGGGCAGGGAATGTGTCTGCTTATTCTCTTGTATTCTCCCGAGCGCTTAGAACAGTGCTCTGCACATAATAAGTGCTCAGTAAATATCGCTGATTGTTCACCTGGGTCAGGTTTGAGCGTTGTGTTCTTAAATTGCTTAAAAAAAAAATTTGGTGCCATCAAGTGGTGTTACTGGGTTTTGCAGCGTTCTGGACAACGTAGCAGGCACCTCAAAGATGCATGGTCATGTGCAAAAAAGTTTGGAAATTCCACAGATGTCCACGTGATCTCCTTTCATTTTTAGGTCCCTTGGTATTTTCTCCCCTACATCACCTCTTCACTCCTCATCTGTACCAACACATAACTGATTAACTGTTTTATGCTGAGCTGGAGGGACAGATTCAGCTGGCACCCACATGGTCAGTGTTCATTGTTTGATAGCTTCACAATTTCAAAAACCACTTTAGGATTTTTTTCTTTGGAACTGTTTCAGTGCAGAGCAGGATTTCAGAGCTTTGGAATGAGTCATTTTTTATGGTATTTGTTAAACGTTTACCCTGTGCCAGGTGCTGTACTAAGCAGTGAGGTAGATACAAGCTAATCGTCGAACATGGTTTCTGTCCAAACCCGCATACTTCGCTCTGCTAGTGCCAATCTACTCAGTGTACCTCAATATCTTCCACCTTGCTGCCAACCCCTCGCCACATCCCACCTCTGTCCTGGAACTCCCTCCTGCTTCATATCCAACAATCACTCTCCTTACCTTCAAAGCCTTATGGAAAGCACATCTCCTCCAAGAGACCTTCCCCATCTAAGCTCTCATTTCCTCTTTTCCCATTCCCTCCTGCGTCATCCTTGTACTTGTATTTGCACCCTTTGTTAACCCACTCTCAGCCCGAAAGCATTTATGTATCTATCTGTTATTTATATTTTCTGTCTCCCCATCTAGACTGTAAGTATTTTGTAGATAGGGCATGTGTTTAGCAACTCTATTATATTGTACTCTCACAAACAGTACAGTGCTCTGCACATAGTAAGTGCTCAATACGTACATCTGAGCTGCTCAAGAGAGAGCTTTGAGAAGCAGTATGGTGTAGTGGATGGGGCACGGGCCTTGGAGTCAGGTTCTGATTCCAGCTCTGCCACTTCTCAGCTGTGTGACCTTGGACGTATCACTTCACTTCTCAGGGCCTCAGTTACTTCATCTATAAAATGGGGATTGAGACTGAGAGCCCCTCGTGGGACAGGGACAGCCTCCAACCCGATTTGCTTGTATCTATCCCAGTGCTTAGTACAGTGCCTGGCACATAGTAAGTGCTTAACAAATATCACAATTACTATTATTATTATTACTTGTCAGCTCTGAGAGGCAAGTAGATATCCTCTAGTGGTTGCTTCACCACCAGCAGCAATTTCCAGCACTTCAACAGCCCCTTGTGTCCCACTGGTAGAGTGAGGGTTAATTGCCCACTCTGGTTAAATGCTTCAGAGGACCTCAGGTCATTGTTCCTCTCATCCTGCTACCACCCATGGAAGGTGTTCTGGGCTGGGTCTGCCTCTGGACTGAAGAATCTGTAGGGAGACAGGTTCTTGAGAGAACCTATCTTTGCTGGATCTGATCAGTTCTGGGTGGAGCAAGTGGGAAGGAGCTAGTTTTGCCCCCCTACCATCATTCTTTTCCTCAAATCTATTGGGATCCAAGAAGGTGGGGAACAGGACTGCTCTGCAGTCTTCTCTCTGGCATTCTCTGGCCTGGATGAGATGTCTCCAACTGGGTGACTCTTCCAAGTTGGCATCAGTCTGGATGGCGAGAGCTATTAGAGCTTCTCAGGCCCAATCATGGCCCTAGAGTGGCCCAAATTGGTCTTCTAGAGGCAAAATACTGAACTCCAGGCATCCCTGAACCTCTACTAGCTGGGGTTCTGTGGAGGCCTTATGGATGATAATAAGGAAACAAAAAAAGAAAAGAACTGTGTTTTTAAGTGCTATGTGCCAAGCACTGTACAAGTGCTGAGGTAGATATATTTTGATTAGTTAGGTCACAGTTCTTGTCCCATTTGGGATTCAAGCCTTCTTTCTGGTATTTGTGACACACTTATGTGCCAGGCAGTGTACTAAGTACTGGGGTAGAGCCAAGCTAATCAGGTTGGACACAGTCTCCGTTCCTGCTGGGGCTCAAAGTCTGTGTGAGGAAGGAGGCGCAGAGAAGATCATCCCAGACCATATAGCAGGTAAGCGACAGAGCTAGAATTAGAACCCGGGTCCTCTGACTCCTAGGTTTATGCTCTTTCCAGTAGTTAACGCTGCTTCTTCTGGCACCCAACCCAAATTGCCACCGAGTAAATCCATCCAGGATCAGGGCTGTCGATATAATGGGTGAAAGTAGACTCCTTTTCCTTCTAAGGAGTGAAACTAAACTACTCCAAGGTCCTTTAGAATAAACTGGGTGGTGTGTTTCGCCTCTTACTTTTCCTGGTGAGTTTAGTTGGCCTAAGTATGGAGGGATCCAGCCGAAATTTATGATCAATTTCAAGGGCAGCAAAATCTGCAACACGTTTATAAACCTCATTCCAGCTAAATAAGGAATTACCTACTGCTCCCTCAGCTGAGAACCTCACTGCAAAAGCAAAGCCCTCCTGTGAGTAATGTAAGTACTGCGGTTATGCCAGGGTTGTAATTAACTGGAATTTCACACCTGGTATTTAGGTAACCTTCCCAGCTTTACAAACTTTTGCTCCGTAACTGGATTTTTTAAAAATGACTTAATTGCATTTAATTGGAAACCTGGAGGCAACTTTTCCTAGTCAATCTCTAAAGATGATGAATTCCTTTTCAGAGAAAGCCAATACACACTTTTTCTATGAGAAAAAAGCTGAAAAACTGTTCACCTTGTAACTATTGTTGGATGCTTCAGAATGAGACTGCTGGTTTGGGTTTATATTGTAAGGTTTTTCTTTCAAAGTGCCAAAATCAAGGTAATCGTTTATTGTCAGAATTTTGTTGCTATGGAGGTATTCATTATCTTCGAACATCCTATGCACAGGGCACAAAACGCGGTTGTTAGACTCAGAAATGGAATGTGAGCTTTTTAACCCAACCATATGTACTAGAGCAAATGATTATCACTGCCCTCTTCAATAGACTGTCCATTCTCTGAACATTAGGTGGTGGTGACTGGAGGTAGAATACATTTGAGAAACACAGTCAGGAAACATAGGAGTAAAAAATATAAGCTTTTTTTTAAAGTTAATAAACCCATCCCCTCCAGAGAATGGATTTGAAAGGGATGGAGATGTAACAGAAGTACAGAGAGAATAACTTTCCTTGGATCCAGCAATGAATAATGAATCAATAGTATTTATTGAGTACCTTCTGTGTGTCCACCTCTAGGCTGTAAGCTTCTTGTGGGCAGGGAAGATATCTACTTCATTAGATTATAGTCTCCCAGGTGCTTAGTACAGTGGTCTGCATACAGTAATTGTTCAGTGAACATTATTCATGAATTGATTCCATGGGCAGAGAGCTGTACTAAGTGCTTGAAAGAGTACAGTGCTATTAAACATGATCCCTGGTCTCAGAAAGGTTACAAACTAGTCTATAATACAAGTGTACATATACACATATTAGAGCTACATATTTTTATTCAATCATTATTGAGCCCTTACTGTGTGCAGAGCACTGTACTAAGTGATTGGGGGAGTAAAATACAACAATAAACAGACACCTTCCCTGACCACAATGAGGTTTCAGTTCAGGGGTGAGGGAGACAGACAATAATTTAAATAAATAAATTACAAATTTGTATTTAAGTGCTGCTAGATTGTTTGTTCCTTGAGGGGGAAGAGATCATATCTACTCTTCTGAATTCTCCCAAGCACTTAATACAGTGATGTGCACACAATAAGTGAGAAGCAGCATGGTGTAGTGGATAGAGCAGGGACCTGGGACTCAGGAGGTCATGGGTTCTAATACCGGATCTTCAACTTGTCTGCTGTGTGACCTTGGGCAAGTCATTTCACTTCTCTGGGCCTCAGTTACCTATCCGTAAAATGGGGATTGAGACTGTGAGCCCCACGTGGGACAGGGGCAGTGTCTAACCGGATCTGCTTGTATCCACCCCAGTGCTTAATACGGTGCCTGGCATATAGTTAAGTGCTTAACGAACACTGTAATTATTATTATTATTATAGGTACTCAATAAATATTATTGATTGATAGAGTCCATTGGTCTTCAATTTAGGAGCACTATCTTCAAAGAGATTGAGATCATTGTTGGATGACTCTACACACAGAATAGAATTTAGTTTTTCTAGTGGAAAGGGTATGCGCCTAGGAGTCAGAGGATCTGTGTTCTAATTTTGCTCTGTCACATCTGCCTAACCTTGGGAAAGAAACAACTTCTCCGTGTCTCAGTTCCCTCACCTGTAATATGGGGGTCAAGACTGTGAGCCTCATGGGGGACAGGGAGTGTGTCCAAACCTGATTATCTTGTTTCTACTCCAGCGCTTGGTACAATGCCCGGCACGCAGTAAGTACTTCACAAATACCATTGGAAAAAAAAAAAAAATCAGTCTATTTCACTCCGTATCCAGCAGGGGACGTGCGGTGCAATACTGACAAAATGATTGGAATACTGCCCTTCCGTTTTGGTTTATATTAATTAAATCTTGAACAGGTGATAGGTGATTTTCCTTTAGGTCAGTGTGACTCCTTAATGTGTTTGCAACTTTGAAGGGTTGCATTCAGAGATGATTTTCAGCTTTGAGAGGGCAATGGAGAACTGTGGTATGAGAAGCAGTAAGGGCCTATTGGAAAGAGCTCAGGCCTGAGAGTCAAAGGACCTGGGTTCTAATCCTGCCTTTGCCACTTGCCTGCTGGGTGAGACTTTGGGCAGGTCACTTCTCTGTGCCTCCATTTCCTCATCTGTAAAATGGGGATTAAATCCTACTTCCTCCTGACTTACTTTTATCCACCACACATTTAGTGTAGTGCTTTGCACACAGTAAGTGCTTAATAAATACCATAACAATGAGGAAGGATTTCCTGGTGCAGTATATAATTTGTTAAGAGCTAGCTATGTGCCAGGCACTGTACTCAGCACTGGGGTAACTTCAAGCTAATCAGTTTGGATGCAGTCTATGACCTGCTTAGAGCTCACAACTTTAATCCCCATTTTACAGATGAGGTAACTGAAACATAGAGAACTTGTGATGTGCCCCAGGTCACAGAGCAGACAAGTGGCAGAATCAGAATTAAAACCCAGGTCCTTCTAACTCCCAGGCCTTTGCTCTATCCATTAAGTCACACTGCTCTTTCATTCATTCAGTTGTATTTATTGAGTCCTTACTGTTTGCAGAGCACTGTACAATACAGTACAATACAACACTAAGCAGGTACATTCCCTATCCACAATAAAATTGCAGTCTAGATTGGGGAAACACACATTAATATAAATAAATAATTAGAGATATGTATGTGAAGTGCTGTGGGGCTGGGAGGGGGCAAGAACAAAGGAAACAAGTCAGGGTGACACAGAAGGGAGTGGGGGATTGGTCAGGAAAGGCCTTTGGAGATGTGCCTGCAATAAGTCTTTCAAGGAGGGGAGAGTAATTGTTGGAATTGAAGAAGGAGGGCATTCCAGGCCAGAGGCAGGATGTGGGCAAGATAGGTGAGATTGAGGCACCGGTTAATCTTAGAGGAGTGAAAAGTGCGGGCTGGTACTTGATGATGAGGTAAAAATAATAATAATGGTATTTGTTAAGCGCTTACCATTTGCCAGGCATTGTACTAAGTGCTAGGTGGGGCAAGGTGATTGAGTGCTTTAAAGCCAATGGTAAGGAGTTTTTGTTTGATGCCGAGGTGAATGGGCAACCACTGGAGTGTTTTGAGGTGTGGGGAGACGTCCTGAATGTTTTTGTCGAAAAATGATCGAGACTGTAGAATGAAGTATGGACTGGAGTGGGGAGAGACCTGAGGCTGGGAGGTCAACAGTGAGGCAGATGCAGTAAACCAGGTGGGATAGGATGACTGATTGTATTAACATGGTAGCAGTTTGGATGGAGATGAAAGGGTAAATTTTAGTGACGTTTTGAAGGTGGCCACCAACAGGATTTGAATTGGTCATTGTTAAACACTTACTAAGTGCCAGGCGGTGTACTAAGTGGTGGGGTAGATACAAGCTAATCGAGTTGGACAAAGTCCTTGTCCCACATGAGGCTCATAGTTCTAGTCTCCATTTTACAGATGAGGTAACCGAGGCTCAGAGAAGTTAAGTGACACAGCAGGACATGACAGGCCTGTGTTTTTTTCCTCTGGGTTTAACCATGAGCCCCAGATGGGCCAGGAACTGTGTCTGTCCTGATTATCTAGTATCTATCCCAGTGCTTAGTACAGTGCTAAGCACCCAGAAAGCATTTCAATACAAACATAATTTTTATTATTATCTCTGTGAGCATTTCTGAGCAGAGGAGTGTGTTAAGGATTTTTGTGGGGAAACCAGGAGGGTGACCTGGTTGGGGGGATTAGGGAGATGAGGGGTGTTGAATACTTTGAGACCAGATGGGGTAAGAAGTTGCAGTGTCTAAAAAAAAAAAGTTGGGCATCCCTGCTCTTGTCAATCCTGAACACCTTCACTTGCTCTAGATTAAGGCAAATCTTACTGTTATTTTCCAAATGTTATTTCCCAGCACCCCGTTTCTTCAGTTTTGAACAGAGTAAGAGAGATGGTGGAAAAACTGTTCTAAAAGTTGGTCTAGGTCTCAGAAGAACCTTTCAGAAGCCCAGGAACCTTAAGATGTCCAGCCTGTGAGCTATATCTGGAGTCTCCAGGTCTTTCTTACGTCTTAGCTACTTGAATTGTTTGTAATTGGCTGACCTGAGGTCAGGAATAGGCAATGTTTAGAAGAGATCCAGAAGGGCTATTTCCCTGGCAACCTGTTACTTTGCCCTCTGGGAAAGTACAAATAGGACTTGAGTCTCCGAGAGTGGGAAACGGGTCAGTCTGCAGCGAGAATTCATTGAACAACCAAGGGGAAGCTTTGTCGCTATTTCCAGATATTAGTAGCGTGTTTCTTCCCATTGTGAATTCATGTTATTTAATTTGCCAGCATTTCTCATGATGGATATTCTTTGAAGGAATTTTTTGGTGTTTGAGGGGAAGTGGGATGTGTGTGGAGAAGAGGATATTCTAATGCTAACTGCAGCCCTGTGTAATTCTGCAACACTAAACTGTTGTAGCACTGACTACATTCCTGGAGCACTGCAACATTGTAGCAGTGAATGCCTAAAGACTCACAGGGACTGAAATTTTTTTTTTAGACATAAATCCCTCTTAGGAAATTAATCTCACTTGGGTAGTGTCATCCCTTGTGTCAGGTTACATTATACTGTCATCTAGGGTCAGTCAGTCAACTGTATTTATGGAACACTTACTGTGTGCCCAATGCTTGGGAAAGTGTAATATAACAGACCCATTCCCTGCCCACAACGAGATGATAATGACCTGAAATAATCACCAAACCTCCAGAACTGCCCATAGCCCATGATCATTGATATTTACCCCACCCTCAACCCCACAGCACATGCACATATCTTTAAATTTTATATTTTAAGTTATTTATATTAATGTCTGTCTCCCCGACTAGACTGTAAGAGGTCATGGGTTCTAATCCTGGCTCTGCCACATGTGTTCTGTGTGACCTTGGGCAAGTCACTTAACCTCTCTGCACTTCAGTTACTTCATATGTAAAATGGGAATTAAGACTGTGGGTCCCATGTGAGACATGGACTGTGTCCAACCTGATTAGCTTGTATTGACCCCAGTACTTAGCGCAGTACCTGGCATATAGCACTTAACCAAGAGCACAAAAAAGAAGAGTAGGAAAGAAAGAGCTGATTAAGTACCTTAAAGCTGATGTAAATGTTTCTGTTTGCTGAGGGAGTGCATGGGCAACCATTAGAGATTTATGAGGAGTTGGTTGATGTAGACTGAAGGTTTTTTGAAAAATGATCTGGGCAGCAAAATAAAGTAGGAACTGAATGGGAAGAGACAGGCAGCAGGGAGCTCAGTGAAGAAGCTGATGCAGTAATCAAGGTGAGAAATACATGCTTAGATCAGCAGGGTAGCATTTGGGATAGAGAAGGAAGGGTGGATTCTAGATGTTAAAAAGGTAGAACTGACAGGATTTCATGACATCAAATGTGGGGATTGAATGAGAGAGAGAGAGAGAGAGGTGGGAGAATATTGCCAAGGTTTGAGCTTGTGAGACAGGGAGGATGGTGGTGCTTTCTACAGTGAAGGAAAGTCAAGAGGAGTACAAGGTTTGGATGGGAAGATGAGGAGTTCTGTTTAGGATATGTTAAGTTTAAGGTGCTGGTGGGACATCCAAAAAGAGATGTCCTGAAGGCAGGAGGAAATGCAAGACTGCAGGGGAGTAAAAAGGTCAGGGCTGGAGAGATCTGCCACCAAAATATCTCTTCTGTATGTTGTGCCAAATTGTCAACACATGAGGGAACTCATGAACTAATATTTGATAATATTGCTGCTGCTGAAGATTAAAATGATCATGATCAAGTTGTAGGATTTATTCATTCATTCATATTTATTGAGCACTTGAGAAGCAGGGTGGCTCAGTGGAAAGAGCATGGGCTTTGGAGTCAGGGCTCATGAGTTCAAATCCCAGCTCTGCCACTTGTCGGCTGTGTGACTGTGGGCAAGTCACTTAACTTCTCTGTGCCTCAGTTCCCTCATCTGTAAAATGGGGATTAAGACGGTGAGCCCCACATGGGACAACCTGATTCCCCTATGTCTACCCCAGCGCTTAGAACAGTGCTCGGCACATAGTAAGCACTTAACAAATACCAACATTATTATTATTATTATTGCTATATGCAGAGCACTGTAGTAAGTGCTTAGGAGAGTTCGACTTAACAGTAAACAGACACGTTTCCCTATTTAGTCTTTAATTCATTCTGAAGGAGGGGCAGGAGACAAAATTCTGCCTGCAGTTTTCCCAATCTACTTTTCCAGAGTCTTTCCCATACCACCATCCAGTCAAATGTTTTTTTTTCTCCCCTGTATTTAACCTGTATTTAAAATAACCCTGTTACTCAGCATATAAAATGGCCACCTGGGTGTTATCACAGAGTATTTTACCACAGGTTCTGAAGGAAGTGAGTATTTAAGTCGGTTTAGGTGATCAGTTCCAAATGTTCATGACTTCCTGCAAAGGAGAGTAGCATCGGGAAAGCCATTTGAAGAATCATCAGGCATTTGCTTGTTTCTCGGGTTGCTCAATAATTAGTTTATTGCTCTTAGGCTGAGTTTTTCACCTACTTAAGGATGCCGGAGACCCAAAGCAAACAAATGGCACCCTGAAACACTATGCTGCAGAACGTAGTGTTTATGAGATCACTTTGACCCTTCATTGGATTTCCAGATCTATGTTCCACTTGCTTCTGACATACACAATGGTGTTATCCCAATTGGCTCTGCTTCAAGCTGCCGCAAAACACTCGCTTTTTGTAACACCTGTCCTTAAACCTTCACTTTGAACACGGGTTGGCTCAGGAGGAAACACTTGGAAGCTTGCATTTGAAGAGCCCACAAGACTACTGGAGAAGGGGATGTGGAAGAAATGGGAGACTATTAATACTGTCTGGGGATCACCTAAGCAGTTAGTTCAGAAGAACGGCACATTCCATACCTTCCACATGCTCAGAATATGTTTCTAGCCACTGCCAATCAGAAAATAAAACATGAAACTTGCCCTGAACCCAGAAGAAAAATGCATTTCTATTAATATTTTTTTTTACTGGGCTGTGCTGGATGCAGGAGTTCAGATCCTAAAATAGTTTTAATTGTTTTTTTTACCATAAATATGTGGTGCAGGGCAACTCAGTGGAGACTAATTAAATTATGCAACATGGGAAGCTGCGTCTTCTGATTTCCGCTGTGAGGTTAATAGAATGGGATCAGGGACATGCCCTGAAGAGAATCCTCTGTTCTCAAACTCTTTATGTAGTTAGACATATGATCAAGGAAGCAAGATTTAAATGTGGGGCGGGGGGGACACACACAAAACAAATCCATCAAACATCAAGAAGACTATCATCATTATCAGTTTTCAAGATACCAGTCAAGAAGCAGCATGAAAGGGTATGGGCCTAGTGGATAGAATGTGGGACTGGGAGTCAGAAAGTCATGGGTTCTAATCCTCTTTCCACCTCTTGTCATCTGGGTGACCTTGGGCAAGTCACTTCTCTTTTTGGTGCCACACTTACCTCATCTATAAAATGGGATAGGGGCTGTGTCTAACCTGATTTGCTTGTATCCACCAGAGTATTTATTCGAGCTCTTAATACAGTGCCTGGCACACAGTAAGAGCTTTACAAATACTATAATTTTTTCTTATTATTACAGTTCCTGGAACATAGTAAGTACTTTACAAATACCACAATTATTGTTATTATTTTAAAGGAAGTCTACTTTCCCCAGAATCTCACTGCACTGTGAACAGATTCCTTTTTTTTTTTAATGGTATTTGTTAAAGCACTTACTATGTGCCAGGCATTATTCTAAGTTCTGGGGTAGATATGAGGTAATCAGGTTGGACACATGAATGTCTTAGTAAGGACTAAAACGTTGGCAGAGTGATAATTATCAAAGATGGGAAATGCAAGTTCACTTTGTTCTGCAATAATGTGTGATTCCACTACCCATTTTGGTTACAATGCTGTTGGGGAACTAGGGAAAATTCCTTCAGTAATGTAGATCTGTTTGGATACAGCACTGTCTGCATGTGTGTGTGTTTGTGTGTGTGCTCTGCACATTTGTACTATGTGCCAAATACCATGCCAAGCGTTGGGTTAATACAATCAGATCAGACACAATATATGTCATTCAATTCATTCAATAGTATTTATTGAGCGCTTACTATGTGCAGAGCACTGTACTAAACGCTTGGAATGTACAAATCGGCAACAGATAGAGACAGTCTCTGCCCACTGACGGGCTTACAGTCTAATTGCGGGTTTAGTCTAATCTAGTCTAATATGTCCTACAAGGAGGTCACAGTCTGAGGGATGGGGGAACAGGTGTTTTATCCCTGTTTTACAGCCAAGGAAACAGAGGCATAGAGAAATGACGTAACTTGGCAAAGGTGACACAGCAGTCAAGTGTTGCAGGTGGCACTAGAACCCCAGTTTCTTGACTCCCAGCCTTGTACTATTCTACAGACTGTAAGCTCATGGTGGGCAGGGATCGTGTCTACCAACTCTGTTATATTATATTCTTCCAAGTGCTTAGTACAGTGCTCTGCATGCAGTAAGCGCTCGATAAATACAATCAATTGATTGATTACTCTTTCCACTAGACCAAGCTGCTGCATTTATAGAATCCACAAGCTGCTGCTTCACTCTTGGTCTTAGCCTTCCCCTTGAGCTTCTCTGTGGATCAGGACAGCAACTATTTTAAACACTGTTCTAAGCACTGGGATAATTATAATTATGTTATTTATTAAAGAATCCCCTGCTACTATCTGTCAGTGAGTCAATCAGTGGTATTTATTGAGCCCTTACTGTGTACTGAGCACTTGGGAGAGTGCAGTGCATCAGAGCTATTAGACATGATCCCTGCCCGCACGGAGCTTACAGTCTAGTAGGGGTGGCAGACATTAAAAGAACTTACAGCCAGGGGATAGGGCAGAGTAGAGGGATATGTACATAAGCACTGTGGGGTTTGGGGTGGAAGTTGTCTAGCAAGAGGACCCTTCCCATCTGTTCCCAAGCTCCCACCCCACAATTGTCACCTGAGGGGATTGGCTCTGTCCCCTCCATGTCAGCCAAACCCACTCACTGGGCCAGAGATCTTGGTCTTGAGGGGTGGGTCCAAGGGTGGCCCTGCCCTCTTCTGGCAAATGTCTAATGACGCCATGCTTCCTAAGAGTTGCATTGCATGCAAGTCAATGCACGCCCGGCTGGGCGGGGCACCTTTGGTCTCCGAACCGCGAGGTGGGGATGGGGTGGGCAGGCGATCCTTGGGCCCCAAGGTCTTTGGCCTGGAGCCCCTAGATGGGGAGAGGATCCAGCTAGGTTGGGCTTTTGAGGTTCGTGGCCTGGTGGTAGCCCAGTGGTGGCCCAGTGGTCCTGCCGGAATCACAGATGACCCATCTTGGGGCTCTCTCTGTCTGCCAGAGATCGGCCCCGCCTAGGGCAGAGAAATGTCAAAGTGGGAGTGTACAGGGGAGATCCCTGCAGTCTAAACTGAGAAGCAGCATACTTTTAGTGGAAAGAGCATGATCTTGGAAGTCAGAGGTCATGACTTCTAATCCCTGCTCCTCTACTTTTCTGCTGTATGACCTTAGGCAAGCCACTTCACTTCTCTGTGCCTATGTAAAGGAATTAGGTTCTAACTCATGCTCTGTCACTTGTCTGTTAAAATGGGGATTAAGACTGTGAGCCCCACATGGGACAATCTGATTACCGTGTATCTACCCCAGTGTTTAGAACAGTGCTTGGCACATAGTAAGCGCTTTACAAATACCATTATTGTTATTATTAATATTATTATTATTATTATTCCACGCCTCCCTGGTAGCCCCAGGGATGACCCATCCCTCCATAATCCCTCGGTTATATGCAATCCCTTTAGGGAGGTGGCAATTTCCCATTGTGTGTATGAGGGCGGGATGGGCAAATGACTTCTGAGAGAGGGCAGGAAGTGGTCAGATAGGGAGGGGCTTGGGAGTAGCAGGCTGGCTTCAATCTATCAATGGTATTTATTGAGCGCTTACTGGGTTCAGAGGAATGTACTAAGCTCTTGGGAGGAACAATTCAACAGTGTTGGTAGACACGATCCCTGTCTTCAAGAAGGTTACAACTTAGCGAGGGAGACACACTAAAATCAGTGACAGGCAGGGGGAATAGAAAAGAGCCAGTGTGTCAGAGACACTCCGTTCAATGTCTTTTCAGGCTTTCTCGGAAGCCATTATCAAAGGCTTTTTTTTTTTCATGGCATTCATCAAGTGCTTACTGTGTGCCAGGCACTATACTAAGTGCAGGGGTATATACAAGATAATTGGGTTGGGCACAGTCCCTGTCTCACATAGGGTGGTTCACAGTCTTAATCCCCATTTCCAGATGAGGTAAATGAGGCATCAAGAAGTGAAGTGACTTGCCCAAGGTCACAAACACAGCAGATAAATGAGAGAGTCAGGATTAGAACCCAGGTCTTTCTGACTCCCAGGCCCATGCTTGTCTTTAAAACTTAAAACCAGTGAGGCAGAGAGTTCAGTGCAAGAAGCAGCATGGCCAAGTGGCAAGAGCATGGGCTCGGGAGTCAGAGGACGTGGGTTCTAAACCCAGCTCTGACACTTGTCTGCTGTATGACCTTGGGCTAATCACTTAACTTCTCTATGCCTCAGTTACCTAATCTGTAAAATGGAGATTAAGACTGTAAGCCCTGGTTGGGACAGGGACTGTGTCCAACCTGATTACCTTGTATCTACCCCAGTGCTTGGCACATAGTAAACACTTAACAAATGTCATTATTACTGTTACGTTGTGGGGTGAAACAATGTCTTCACTTCTATAACTACTTAGTCATGGAGGCAAAGGAGTCCTTTTCTTCTTTGGAGTTGATATTTATTCAGTAGGGCTCCAAGTCCTTTCTCATCTTTGATTTCATTTTCCAGGTGGGGAGTCTGAGCCCCAGGAATGTTTTGGGATTTGTCCCAGATCACCCAGTGAGTCAACTGACCCATCAGGACCCTGAACTCAGGTCTCCAGCACGCTGTCCAGCACCTTTGCCGCATCTGGTTGTCTTGGCGATGCTTTGATGATGACACTGGCACATATACGCAAGAAGACAGGACAAGCTGTCTGGAGGATCGTGTTGAGCTCACTTCTCCTGAGATTCATCTACTCTCAAGGCAGAGACAGTGGAAGCAGGTGAGGACTCTTGGGCAATCAGTTCTGACAGGCTCCTTCTCTTGGAGAAACCTTTTGACAGTAAGGTGTTCCTTTGCAAAAGCCGCAGAGAAAATGTTAGCAAGTGCCCAAATAAGTCATAAAATACAACTGGCAAGTTTTTTTAAATTCATTTTTTTATGGTATTTGCTAAGTGCTTACGCCGTGCCAGGCACTGTACTAAATGCTGAGGTAGATAAAAGCTAATCAGGCTAGATACAGCCCCTGATCCACATGGGGCTCACAGTCTTAATCCCCATTTTACAGATGAGGTAATTAGGCACAGAGAAGTGAAGTGACTTGCACCAGGTCATTCATTCATTCAATAGTATTTATTGAGCGCTTAGTATGGCAGAGCACTGTACTAAGCACTTGGAATGTACAAATTGGTAACAGATAGAGACAGTCCCTGCCCTTTGATGGGCTTACAGTCTAATCGGGGGAGACGGACAGACAAGAACAGTAGCAATAAATAGAATCTAGGGGATGAACATCTCTTTGACAGAGCAGGAGTTAGAACCCAGTTCCTTCTGACTCCCAGGCCCATGCTCTGTCCATAAGGCCTCACTGTCCTGGCTAGAACATGGAGCAGTCCAGCTCCCCCTTTGTGGTATGGATCAGGAATGCAGGGTCTGGGGGCAACAGGAGAGAGGGGGATAAATTGGGGAGGGAGGGTAGTAGGGGAGAATTATGGGGTGGCAGGAATCAAAGTTTAGATGGTGGAAAGAGAAGGGACAGGATGTTGGCTACCTGGGAACTTCAACCTGACTAAATTGGTGAGGAATGATCTGGATGCTTCCAGGACTGGGCGTTTTGGTATGACCCCTCCCTGACCCCTGCTAATGAGCCTCAGCCCAACCGGACTGTAAAATCCTTGAGGCAAGGGATTGTCAACTGTCAACCAATACTATTGTATTATACCCTACCAAGCACTTAATATAGCACTCTCTAGATGGTAAGCACTCAACTGTGGGCACGGAATATGTTCGATGTTATATTTTACTCTCCCAAGCACTTGGTACAGTGCTCTGCACATAGCACTCAATAAATACGATAAATAATAATAATCAACCAATTGCATATATTGAGCCTTACTATATGCAGAGCACTGTAATAATAATAATGATGGCATTTAAAAAAACCTGTGGTGTTTAAGCTCTTAGTATGTGCCAGACATTGTTCTAAGCGCAGGGGTGGATATGAGCAAATTGGATTGGACAGGGTCCCTGTCCCTCATGGGGCTCACAATCTTAATCCCTATTTTACATACGAAGTAACTGAGGCACAGAGAAGTAAAGTGACTTGCCCAAGGTCACATAGCAGACAAGTGTTGGAGCAGGAATTAGAACCCAGGTCCTTCTGATTTGTAGGCCCATGCTCTATCCACTAGTCATGCTGCTTCTCTACTCTACTGTACTGCGCTTTCAAATTCAATTCATGCCGGCTTGCTTGTCTAGGCAGCCCACATTTTAACAGGGTCCCCTGGAAGCCACTGAGGAAGTTATGGCCCTATATTCCTATTGCTTCCTTTTCCTTAGAAAAGTGGGCAAATTAACATTTACAAAACCCGCAGTGGCATAACTGCTGTAAGAGCTGACTTGTAAAGTTGACTCTCTCCTTCAGGTCATAATTACCTGAAACATGATGGTTTTATTTTGAAAAGACTCATTTTACAACCGTAGCATATATCTCAGGGGTTATACTTGCACTCCACATACACTGTAGACCCTCAACTGTGGGTGGCAAATGAAGTATGAAGAGCCAACACTAACATCTAGATCACATAGTTGAAACCACAAAATCAGAAGAATGACCAAAATTATTGAAGTATTGGAAAATAGTCCATATGAGGAAAAGTGAAGGGAGTTGGGGTTGTTGAGCTTGGCGAAGGGTGACATGGGAATTTAATAGCTGTCTTGAAGTTGGAAGGTTTTTGTGAGGAAGTCATTCATTTTTCATGTCCACAGAGGACTGAAGAAGAGACATTTTGCTGAACTATAACACAATAGAATGGACTATCAGGGGAAGCCATGATTTCTTTATCCTGGAGATCTTTAATAAGAAAAGAAGAGATAATCATCTCTCCTCGTTTTTCAAGGCCCTTTTCAAATCCCACTTCCTCCAGGAAGCCCTCCCTGATAGATTTTTCTTCTTCCTAAATTATAGCCTCTCAACTGCACTTTTACATCACCTCCAGACTTCATCACTCAAAATCACCCATAGTGCTCCTGTACTTATCCACTTACATATTCTACTATTTAAGTAATAAAAATAATTGTGGTGTTCCTTAAGCACTTACCATGTGCCAGGCACTGTACTAAGTGCTGAGGTAGATATAAGCTAATCAGACTAGACACAGCCCCAGCCCCTGAAATAATTGAAGCTCAGAGAAGTGAAGTGACCTGCCCAAAGTCTCACAGCAGTCAAGTGATGGAGCTGGGATTAGAAGCAGGTCCTTTTGACTCTCAGGCCCATGCTCTATTCATTAGGCCTGCTTATGCATGTATCCAGTTTTCTCTTAGTCATTTAACTTCACCATGCCTACGAAGTTCTGCCCATCAGGAGCTTAGTCTGCTTTGTGAACATTTTGTGTCTGTCTCCTCTACTAGATTGTAAACTCCTTCTAACTATTGTATTCTCCTAATTGTTTATTATTATTTCTGTACACAGTAGGTGCTTAATAATATAATAATAATAATGGTATTTGATAAGTGCTTACTATGTGCCAAGCATTGTACCAAGCACCATGGTAAATACAAGATAATCAAGTCCCCCATGGGGCTCACAGTCTGAGGAGGGAGAACAGGTATTGTATCTCCATTTTCCAGATGTGGGAACTGAGGCCCAGAGAAGTTGAGTGACTTGCCCAAGGTCATAAGCAGCTAAGTGGTGGAGCCAGGAGTAGAACCCACGTTCTTTGACTCCCAGGCCTGAGTTGGAAAGACCACCTCACTTCTCTGTAAATACTCTTGATGAGATATGACAAACCCTACTCAACATCAGCGATAAAATGATGACCAACTACCAAGCATGAAGCAATGCACTCACCAGAATGGCAGTGCTCACGGCAAGGCAACACAGCTCCAATTCAATATTCAAACTCATTTATTGAGCACTTACTGTGTGCAAAATGACTATGCTAAGAGCTTGGGAGAGTACTGAAACTAAAATGACAATAGTGCAGTGCAGGAGAGCTTTCCATCAGTCATTCAATCAATTGTATTTATAATAATAATAATAATGTTGGTATTTGTTAAGCGCTTACTATGTGCAGAGCACTGTTCTAAGCGCTGGGGTAGATACAGGGTAATCAGATTGTCCCACGTGAGGCTCACAGTTAATCCCCATTTTACAGATGAGGTAACTGAGGCACAGAGAAGTTAAGTGACTTGCCCATAGTCACACAACTGACAAATGACAGAGCCAGGAGTCGAACTCATGACCTCTGACTCCGAAGCCCAGGCTCTTTTCCACTGAGCCATGCACTTACTGTGTGCAGAACACTGTACTAAGCGCTTGGGAGAGTATAACACAACAATTATAACAGACACACTCCCGGCCTTCAACAAGCTTACAATCTAGAGCAGTTCTCACACTCCCCTTTGATATGTATGTGCTAGCTTTATATTACTACTTCATTCTATCTCTGCCCTCCCCACATACCTCTACAGCTCTAGTCCTAGTTTAACTCCCTTATCTTGTTTTGCTGACATAAATCCCTCATTCTCAGATGCAGGCATGAGTGTTTAGTGGTAGATAGGGAGCACTGTTTTCATTGTTTTCAGTTATCTAATCTCTCAGAATCCCCTCACTCTGTAGTTTGAATGGAAGCACTAAAAGAACAGCCCAAGACTTCTACAAAAGAGCGATCTGCAGTATGGAGGATTCTTTCACTGGCGTTAGAAGGCCGACCTATATAGCTTACTACAATTTATTTTCCTGGGTTCTTGTGGGAGAATCTGGGATTCAGACATTTAGGAGAGTAGGGCTGAGACTACCCAAGTCCAAAACATTCATCGTCGATAGTATTTACTGAACACCTACTGTATGCTGAACATTCTACAAAGTCCTTGACATAGAATGGAAGAGGTAAAAAGACTTGGGTTCTAATTCTGACTCCATCACATGTCTGCTGTGTGACCTTTGGCAAATCACTAAACTTCTCTGGGCATCAGTTACTTCATCTGTAAATTGGGGATTCAATACCTGTTTTCCCTCCTACTTATATTGTGAGCCCCGTGTGGGACAGGGACTGTGTCTGACCTGATAATAATAATAGTGATGGCATTTGTTATGCGCTTACTATGTGCCACACTCTGTACTAAGTGTTGGGATGGATAGAAGCAAATCGAGTTGAACACAATCCCTGTACCATGTGGGGCTCACAATCTGAATCCCCATATTACAGATGAAGTTACTGAGGCCCAGAGAAGTGAAGTTACTTGCTCAAGGTTACACAGCAGACAAATGGTGAAGCAGGCATTAGAACCCATGACCTTCTGACTCCCAGGCCCATTTCTATCCACTACACCGTGCTGCTTCCCAGAGCTTAGAACGATGCTTGACACATAGTAAAAGCTTACGAAATGCCACAATTATTATTATTATTATAAAAAGGAAAGAAAAAGCCAAAATGGATGGCAGTTTTCTTGGACACTGGAGGTCATCAGCAGCAGGGGGAGCCCGATCTGAGCATTCATGGACCTTTCCCTGAGCACCAGGAGAGTTTTTACCCCTCACCCTGCCTTGATCCAGAAGGGTGAAGCCCAATCTCTTCAGATCCGAAGCCCCAAATCCACAAGCTTCCCATTGCTCCAGGGATGCCACTGAAGGTGTTTTTTTTTTAATGGTATTTGTTAAGCTCTTACTATGTGCCAGGAACTGTACTAACCACTGAGTATATATAAATGAGTGGACACAGTCCCTATCCCACATAGGGCTTTGTCTTAATCCCCATTTTGCAGATGAGACAACTGTGGCACAGAGAAATTGTGACTTGCCAAGGTCACACAGTACACAAGTGGCCCGTGCTCTATTCACTAGGCCATGCTGCTTCTCAGGCTTTTGTCCCAGGCCTTCTCCATAGCAGGAATGTTGGAGAACCGGTTCTCCATCTGCAGCAGGGCTGAACGTCCTAAGCCTAAGAAACTGCCTTTCTGCCTCAGTGGAATATAGCTAGTAGAGGCCCAGGGACCAAATCCACAGTTACCTTGACCTAAAAAAGCCCCAGGCACCTCAAAGCTCCAGCTCTTTCAGGAAACTTAGTTACTGTGATTATAATCATCCCTCAAATTTGTATGACACTTCTGTCTTTGTCCAAGGTGCTCTCTCCAATTATCTCCTCTGCCCGAGAGGGAGGGAAAGGCAGGTATTAGTTTAGAGAAGCAGCGTGGCTCAGTGGAAGGAGCACGGACTTAAGAGTCAGAGGTCATGGGTTCTAATCCCTGCTCCACCACTTGTCAGCTGTGTGACTTTGGGCAAGTCACTTAACTTCTCTATGCCTCAGTTCCCTCATCTGTAAAATGGGGGTGAAGACTGTGAGCCTCACGTGGGACAACCTAATTACCTTGTATCTCCCCCAGCGCTTAGAACAGTGCTCAGCACATAGTGCTTAACAAATGCCAACATTATTATTATTATTATTATTTCCCCATTTTACTGATGAAAATGATGACATCTCCAGTCAGGAATGGTGGATGAGCCTTAGGCTGGAGGTTTCAGGGCCGAGAACCCCCAGGGAGGAGCCGATTGAGGGGCTGGTGCTTAGCAGGGCCATTCACTCTCTCTGGTCTCTGCAGTGCTGTGCCTACTGGAGCAATGACATCAGTGAGGCAGCAGGTGGGCAGGAGCACAGCACGCTAAAGTGAGAAGCAGTATTGCCTAGTGGAAAGAGCGCAGGCCTGGGAGTCAGAACCTGGGTTCTAATCCCGGTTCCACCAGGAGAATAGAACACTACAAAGTGAGAAGCAGTGTTGCCTAGTGGAAAGAGCACACGCCTGGGAGTCAGCAGAACCTGGGTTCCAATCCCCGCTTCGCCACTTGTCCGCTGTATGACCTGTGGCAAATCACTTCTCTGGGCCTCAGTTCCCTCACCTGTGAAATGAGGATTAAGTCTGTGAGCCCCATGTAGGACAGTCCAACCTGATTAGCCTTTATTTGCCCCAGTGCTTAGTACAGTGCCTGGAAAATACCATGGGGGGAAAAAAATCATTTTACTTCTCTGTGCTTGTTACCTCATCTGTAAAATGTAAATTCCTCAGTGAAGCAGCATGACTTAGTGGGAAAAGCATAGGCTTGGGAGTCAGAGGTCATGGGTTCTAATCCTGGCTCTGCCACTTGTCAGCTGTGTGACTTTGGGCGAGTCACTTAACTTCTCTGTGCCTCAGTTGCCTCATCTATAAAACAAGGATTAAGACTGTGAGCCCCACGTGGGACAAGCTGATAACCACTCATTCATTCATTGTCGTATTTATTGAGTGCTTACTATGTGCAGAGCACTGTACTCTGCGCTTGGAATGTACAATTTGGCAACAGAGACAATCCCTGCCCAACAACAGGCTCACAGTCTAAAAGACTATCCCAGACTATCTATCCCAGCACTTAGAACAGTGCTTGGCACATAGTAAGTGCTCAACAAGTACCATTATTATTATTATTATTATTATTATAATTAATAAAATAAGGATTGAGACTGTGAGCCCTATGTGGGGTAGGGATTGTGTCCAACCTGATGAGCTTGTATCTACTATATGCCTGGCACATAGTAAGTGCTTACAATACCATAAAAACAAAACACACACAAAAAATGGTTTGTGTGGTCCTGCCTCTAGCTCGGCAGTTGCAGGCAGGAATGAACTCTCCTTTGGGGGTTTTTAAAAGTTAAATGGATTCCCACTGGGGATGCAGCATGAAGTTGGGGGCCAATCAGTCACTGCGTACTGGACTTAATTTGGGGAAGTACAACAGAGTGGGCAGACACTTACCCTGCCCACAAGGAGCTTACAGTCTAGAGGGGATTGAGATTCCAAACGAATTTAGTTTGGTCCTTGCTCCAAAGACAGGAGGCATGTGAAGGGATGTCTGCTGTTCCAAGACAAGCACCTTGTGTGTCTGGAGAGTGTCAGAAACACCAACATCCTGGGCTGAGACCGGGCCCCTGTGTGCCAGCTGGTGGGGACCTTTGCCCCTGAGCAACTGAAGGAAACTCTTTGGCTCCCAGATGGCGATTCATTACTCCTCCTGTTACCAAAATTCAGAGGTTGAGAATACACGGTATCCACTGGAGGCTCAGCGTGATCCTTTATTTCAGTTTGAAAATCTCCTAAGGTCTAAAATTGTGAACCAAAAATCAGGGTTCACTAAATGCTTTAGAGTAGAAGTTTCAATATCATTAACTTCAGTCTGTCCCAGACTAGTGGGGAAAATAGATGTTCAGGGAATACAGGGGAGTGGGGATTAATACCGGAAGTGGAGTATAGTGAGAGTAAGGAGATCATAAAGTGGAAAAGTTGGGTCTCTCTAGACTGTAAAATCTGCTAGACTATAAACTCATTGTGGGCAGGGATTATGTCAGTTTATTGTTATAGTGTATTCTCTCAAGCACTTAGTACAGTGCTTTGCACACGATAAGTGCTTAATAAATACAGTTGAATGAATGAATGGAGTTGGAGTAGAGAGTCTATTCCCCAGGCCTGTTTTTGTTTCCTATTTTGAATAGGGAACGTGACTACTCTGTTACAGTATATTCTCCCGAGCACTTAGTATAGTGCTTTACACACAGTAAGCACTCAATAAATACAATTGATTGATTGATTGGTTTCTGAAAGAGCATTGCCTTTGGTAAGAAAGCCGAGTGTTGGAGGCTTTGGTTTCCTGCCTGCCTGGACAATTATTCTTTGGCCTGTTCTTCAGGGTATCTAGTTTGGTTTTGCTGTCTTGGCTTCTGAATGGAACATGGGTGGTGGAACTACAGCTCCAGAGCGATGAAATTCTGGTGGGCTGAGGCTGAGAAACTCTCTCAAAATGTAATTTGCAATCTTTCCCTCCATTTGGGTGACATGAAACATCATGGCCTAGTAGATCGTGGGACTGGGAGTCAGGAGTCCTGGGTTCTAACCCCGGCTCATGCACTTGCCTGCTGTGTGACCTTGGGCCTGTCACTTACATTCTCTGTGCCTCAATGTCCTCCTCTGTCAAAATGAGGATAAGATACCTGTTCTCCCTCCCCTACAGATTGTGAGCCCTGTGTTGGACAGGGCAATGTCTGACTGGATTATCTTCTGACTACCCCAGCCTTTAGAGAGATTGGCACCACCCTATTAGAAAAGCCCTTCAGTCACAAGAATGGTTCTCAGAAATCCATGAATACAGCTCAGACTTCTGTCTGGGAGTAGAGGTCTGTATTGGTCTATATTATCTATGGATGGGGTATTAGAATCTAATGAAAACAAACCAAGCAAACCCTGGAATTTATGTTGACTTTTAAAGTGCTAATTAGATTAGTTGATTAGGTTAAAAGCTGCCCAGGTAAATATCTATTTCTTGAGTGAATGTAGTTTAAATGGCGCTTGGGGCAGGCTCTGTTGCATTTGATTTTTTTGGCACTGATGATCAATCAATTGGTCTTATTTAGTGAGTGCTTAATGTTTGCAGAGCACTATACTAAGCTATTGGGAGAGTAATAATAATAATAATAATGATGTTGGTATTTGTTAAGCGCTTACTAGGTGCTGAGCACTGTTCTAAGCACTGGGGTAGATACAGGGGAATCAGGTTGTCCCATGTGAGGCTCACAGTTAATCCCTATTTTACAGATGAGGTAACTGAGGCACAGAGAAGTTAAGTGACTTGCCCACAGTCACACAGCTGACAAGTGGCAGTGACAGTACAGTGTAACAGAGTAGGTAGACACGTTCCCTGCCTATAAGGAATTTACATCTAGTGGGGGAAAAAGACATGAAAATAAATTATTGATATGTATGTAAGTGTATGGATTTGTCCCGAAATTTGTAAGTGAATAAAAGGTATAACTGCAAGGGTGACACAGAAGGGAGAGGGAGTAGAGGGAATGAGGGCTTAGTCAGGGAAGGTCTCTTGGAGATGTGACCTTATTAAGGTTTTGAAGATGACGAGAGTGATGATCAGTTGGATATGAAGGGGGAAGGAGTTGCAGGCCAGAATCAGGAGGTGGGCAAGGAGTCATCAGCAAGATAGATGAGACCCCAGTACAATCAGTCAGTATTTATTGAGTGATTTTTATGTACAGAGTCCTGTACTAAGTGCTCGGGAGAATACAGTATAGCAAACACACTCACTGTCCACAAAGAGCTTACAGCCTAGAGGGGGAGACAGACGTTGATGTAAATAAGTGAATTATGGATGTTGCTAAGTGCTGTGGAGCTGGGAGGGGAAGTGAATGAAGGGAGCGAGTCAGGGTGATGCAGAAAGGAGTGGAAGGAAAGTAAAAGAGGGCTAATCAGGAAAGCCTTTTGGAGGAGATGTGCCTTCAATAAGGCTTTGAAGAAGAGGGAGAGGAATTGTCTATGCTCTCCCAATTACATAGGAAATAACTGTCCATCGGGTATGAAGAGGGAGGGCATTCCAGGCAAGAGGCAGGACATTAGCGAGAGGTTGGCAGCGAGATAAATGAGTTCGAGGCACAGGAGCGAAGTGTGTGGGCTGGGTTGTAGCGAAGTGATATAGGAGGGGGAAAGGTGATCGTGTGCTTTAAAGCTGATAGTAAGGAGTTTCTTTATGATGTGGAGGTGGATGGGTAACCACTGGAGCTTCTTGAGACATGGGCTGCATGTTTTTGTAGAAAAATGATCTGGCAACAGAGTGAAGTATGGACTGGAGTGGGGAAAGGCAAGAGGCTGGAAGGTCAGCAAGGAGGCTGATGCAGTTGTCAAGTGGGGATGAGATAAGTGCTTGGATCGATGTGGTAGCAGTTTGGATGGAGAGAGAAAGGTGGATTTCGGAATGATGTGAAGGTAGAACCAACAGGATTTTGGTGACAGATTGATTGAGGATAGGTTGAATGAGAGAGATGAATCGAGGATAATGCTGATATCATGGGCTTGTGAGACGAGGATGGTGATGCTATCTAAGGTGGTGAGTAAGTCAGGGACAGGACAGGGTTTGAATGGGAAGATGAGGAGCTCTGTTTTGGACGTGTTAAGTTGTCAGTGGGACATCCAAGAAGAGACGCCTTGAAGACAGGAAGAAATAAGAGGCTGCAGAGAAGGAAAAAAATAAGGCTGGAAATGTAGATTTGGGAATCATCCGCATGAGAAGCAGCATGGCTTAGTGGAAAGAGCATGGGCTTGGGAGTCAGAATTAGTGGGTTCTAATCCCTGCTCCACCACTTATCAGCTGGGTGACTTTGGGCAAGTTACTTAATTTCTCTGTGCCTCAGTTACCTCATCTGTGAAATGGGGATTAAGACTGTGAACCCCACATGGGAAAACCTGATTACCTTGTATCTACCCCAGTGCTTAGAACAGTGCTTGGCACATAGTAAGCACTTAACAAATGCCATCATTATTAGTATTAGAGATGGCAGTTGAAGTCAGGGGCATGAATGTGTTCTCGAAGGGAGTGGGTATAGATGGAGAATAGAAGGAAACCCAGAACTGAGCCTTGGGGGAATGATGATATAAAAACAAAACAAAAAACAACAAAAAACTCGGGATGGACCTGTAAAGTGCTATGTGCCAAACACTGTACTAAGAGCTGGAGTAGATGTAATATAATTAAGTTGGACATGGTCCCTGTCTCCCATGGGGCTCACAGCCTGAGGAAAACAGGTAGTTAGATCTCCATTTTACAGATGAGAAAATTGACACCCAGAGAAGTCAAGAGACTTAACTTACCCAGCAGGCAAGTGGCAGAGCTAGAATTAGAGCCCAAGTCCTCTGACTCTCAGGTTTGAGCTCTCTCCTCGAGGCCACATTGCTTCTCTATGAAATGCAAATCACAGATGATTACTGCATGTGGTCCACGAAAACACCTCAAGCTTCTGAGAACTGAGTTCTAATTCTGCCTCCATCACTTATCTGCCATGTGACCTTGGGCAAGTCACTTAACTTCTTTTATACCATAGCTACCTCATCTGTAAAATGGGGATTAAAACTGTGAGCCCCTCATGGAACATGGACGATGTCCAACTTGCTTATCTTGTATCTACCCCCGGCTCTTAGTACCATACTTAACAAATACCATTAAACTCCCCCCTGCTCCCCTCCCCCCCAGCATTCCTAGTTTCCTTTCTAGAAAATTGTTGCTTCCTTTCAAAAAAAGGAGGAATGTAATTGGATTCATTCATTCAGTGGTATTTTCAATCAATAGAATTCATTAAGTTCCTTGTGGGCAGAAATTTGAGCCACTAAATTATGAATGTGTACGGATATATATGAAAGTACTAAAGTGAATAAAGTGCAAGGGTGACATAGAAGGGAGAGGGAGTGAGGGGAATGAGTACTTCCTCATGCTGATTCCTCCTTCAAATCCAACAGCCCACCACTTTCCTCACTTTCAAATCCTTATTAAGGTTACATCTCCAGGAGGAAGGCCTGACTTCCCCTGCTTGTACATGTACCCTTTATTCACTTCAGTACTTCTGTATGTATCCATAAACTAACATACATATCTATAATTTAATGGCTCAATAAATCCCTACCCACAGGGAGCTTACTCATTGAATTCTACTGAATGAAAATACTGTTGAATGAATGAATCCTACTCCAATCCTCCTCCTTTTTTTTTCAAAGGACGAGAGGATTTTCTAAAATGGAACTAGGAATACTGCTTTTTTTTTAATGGTATTTGTTAAGCACTGGAGTATAGATATAAGATAATCAGGTTAGACACAGCCCCTATAATTTATTGGGATTTATTGTGTCCAAGAACTTATTTATTGGCACTTACTGTCTACCAACTCTGGGAAGAATTTGATGGTGGCAGAGAAAATTATCCATGGTCCCTTTCTCTCCTAGGAGCTCACCTGGAGGGCAGAGACCATGTAATCTACCTCTACTCGAGTGTAAATGGCAGTTGATAAACACTCTTTTCAAATCAGATGTTTCTTTAAAAAATGAATGAGCAAATGAAGGCAGAGGAAGAGGGGAAGGAGGAGGGAAATGGCCCCAGGCCCTTTGCAGAGCGGAGTCACTTGCCTGTTTCCCCAGCTCCCTCCTGAAAGCCTCAGAGACCCTGAATAGCTCTTCCCACCTTTCTTCTCCGCCCCCCCTCCCTCCGGGTAAATATTTGGCGAGGAACATGTCACAGATGCAAACTTTTTTGGGGATGAGACTTGACTCCGGTCACCTAGATGGAATTTAGGCCAAAAAAATTCTATAATAACTGTGGTATACGTTAAGTGGTTATTATGCGCTAATCACTTAAGTACTTATATTCAAGTAAGACACAGTCTCTGACACATGGGGCTCAATCAATCAGTGGCATTTATTGAGTGCTTACCAGATGCAGAACACTGTACCAAATATCTGGGAGAGTACAGTAGAGTTACACTGTAGGCTATTGGAAAGAATACGAGTTTGGGAGTCAGAAACCTGCATCCTAATCCTGCCCCAGCCACTTGCTTGCTGTGTGACCTTAAACTTGTCTGGACCTTAGTTTCCTCATCTGCAAAATGGAGCTTAAAAACCTGTTCTTCCTCCCCTTAGACTGCAAGCCCTGTCTTGCATCTACACCAGCACTTAAGACAAATACTTAAACAAATACTTCACCTAACAATTACTACATAGAGTTGACAAGTTCCCTGCCCTCAGAGAATTTACAACTTAGCTAGAGAAAAACCCGAGGCACAGAGAAATTAATTTTGCCATCCTTGAGAGCTTCCTCCAGTATTTTGGTGTTTGTGTCCAATATAATGGATGAATTTGGGCAAGCCATTGCTCCTAGAGTTAGACTAAAAGTGCATCATTACCCTAACACGAATGAGGGTGTGTGTTCTCTCTCTCCTCTCTCTCCTCTCTTCCTCCCCCGCCTCCCCCCCCTCGCCCCCCGATTAAATAGTGTCAAGTTCTAGCCCATACTAGGCTCACAGTCTTAATCCCCATTTTACAGATGAGATAACTGAAACACAGAGAAGTTGTGACTTGCCCAAAGTCACACAGCTGACAAGTGGCAAAGCTAGGATTAGAACCCATGACCTCTGATTCCCAAGCCTGTGCTCTTTCCACTATGCCACACTGCTTCTAGCATTCATGATGGACTGGTGCACATGGGGAGGGGATAAACCACACTGGAATTTGAATTCTTATTTCCACAAGTCTAGGTAATTCAAATATCTGGTGGGAATGTTAGTGACAAAGTCTTCCGTTCCCCCTTCAAATGCAAATGATTTCTGGGAAATCACCTCCAAACCTTGGTATGTAGAGAGAGACACTGGCTAAGTGATCCTGACTCAATAAAGCAATGGTATTTCAGTAATTATTGTGTGCAGAGCACTGAACTATGTACTTGGTGAGTTTTTGGACACCCATCCCTGCAGGCAAGGAGTTTAAATCTCCATTGGGGATTCCTGTTAGTACCTAGATGTATCTTACTTATGGATTATCACCTGTCCTATTTAAGGCCTGGGTGCATCTGGACAGAGACTTCTCCAAAACATAAAAAATTCCAGGTTATAACTGGGATCAAATTTTTATTTCCTTCTAAAAGCAGTCAGATTCTCCTTTTTTTTTTAAATGGTATTTGTTAAGCACTTATTGTTTGCCAGGCACTATTCTAAGCACTGGGGTAGATACAGAGTAATCAAGTTGGATACAGTCCATGTGTCACGTGGGGTTCACAGTCTTAATTCCCATTTTATAGATGAGATAAATGAGGCACAGAGAAGTTAAGTGACTGGCCCAAGGTCACACAGCAGATAAGTAGCAGAGTCGGGATTAGAACCCAGGTCCTTCTGACTGTCAGGCCCTTGCTGTATCCACAAGGCCCTGCTTCTTCTTCAGGGTAACTGCTAGGAGAAGGTTGTGTGCTTCAGATGTGGAGTCAGTCCTTAAAGATTCTGTGGCCCTGTGAATACTGGAGGAATCCAATTCCCATTTTTCACAGAAATTCCAACCAGTGGGGCTCCTATCCAGTTGAAGTGGAATGGCTCAGAGTGTAGAGAAAAATGCAAATCTGTCTCCATAGGTCTAGTCTCTGAGTCGGGAAAATGGAGAATTTGTAGTAAGTCCAGGTGACATTATTGAAAGGATAAAAGTGTGAAGATGAGTTTTTATAGAAATGCAAACTTCGTTAGTTG
This sequence comes from Ornithorhynchus anatinus, assembly GCF_004115215.2. NCBI lineage: Eukaryota > Metazoa > Chordata > Mammalia > Monotremata > Ornithorhynchidae > Ornithorhynchus > Ornithorhynchus anatinus. Next base: position 42,644,424 of record NC_041737.1, on the reverse strand, counting down.
GTGGAGGGATATTCTCTACTCTGAAAATGGTAAAACAAAATTTCAATCCTGAACACATTCAAACAGCCACAACCTGCAAAATACGACCTTCTTTGCTTTTCTCCCTTATAACCGGTGTTCTGGTTCTCCAGTTAGAGGGTGTTGCTCTTGTTTGCGTTGTAGGTACACTTTGTCCTCTGCCCAGGTTGACCTCATTTCTAGCTTGAGGGCAGCAGGAAAAGCAAAGTATTTGTCAAAATGCCTTTTCCAGAGCTAAGTGGGTTGGTTTGTTTCTTTCACCTCTTGAGCTGACTAGACATGGAGGGGGAGAGAAGGGTGAAACGATCGGACTCCGTAGAAGTTCTCTGCATCCTCTGGATGGCCAGTCCTTGGCTTTTATGGTGCTCTTGTTGAAATAGAAAATGAGGTATTGGGTTTCTCGCCCTCCTGTGCCCACTGAAGGCAGAGGGGCAGAGCTATTGTAGCTCCTCTGCTCACTATAGCTAGGGATGCTGTAACAGGCCCATCTCCCCCACCTGGGAGAAGGGGAAGGGGAAGAGGAAGCTGCTGGGAGTAGCTGAGAAGACATTTTCCTGTTCTCTGGGAATTCTCCTTGTGGGGATTCTCTTCAGCTTTACATCAGGCAGTCTGTTTTTTAAATGGTCTGTCTCTTGTTCAGTATTGGTACAACACTGAATGCCTTATTAAATGGTATTTTAATCACCCAGCCTTCCTCTGCTCCCATTCCTGGGGCTGAGTCACGTGGCCCGGATGTAGTCCCCATGTTTATGGGGATGTGGGGAATGCAATGGCTGTGGAGCGGTGATACTCTCAGCATTGATAGGTTCTGCAAATTTCCACAAGGCATTTCTGTGTGTCCTGATGATGCCATCTTGTTATATGTAACCTATGGAAATGAACATAAAGTAACATATCTGTTGCCTCTGGGTCAAGAAAGGGTTGTCTGGTAATATTAATCATTTTAATAATAACTGTATTACTTTTTAAGCTCTTCCTAAGTGTCATGTATTGTAATAAGCGCTGTGGTAGATACAAGTTGATCAGGTTGGATAGAGATCCTGTTCCACAAGGGGCTCACCATCTTGAGGAGGAGGAACAGGTAATAATAATGTTGGTATTTGTTAAGCGCTTACTATGTGCAGAGCACTGTTCTAAGCGCTGGGGTAGACACAGGGGAATCAGGTTGTCCCACGTGGGGCTCACAGTCTTAATCCCCATTTTACAGATGAGGGAACTGAGGCACAGAGAAGTTAAGTGACTTGCCCACAGTCACACAGCTGACATTTAATGCCCATTTTACAGATGAGGAAATTGAGGGACAGAGCAGTTAAGTGACTTGTCCCAAAATCATACAGCAGGCAAGTGACATGGCTGGGATTAGAACCCAGGTCCTTTTTCCACCAGGTCACAGTATTTTCTGGAGCCTTGCATGGCTTCCCTAGAGGCTGCAGAGTTCTAGAGGTACTTCCATAAACATTTAGGAGTCTTGTGTGAAGGATAGGAGGAGTTATGAGAAGGAGGGAGGTGCCACTTTAGGAAAGCTAGAGACACAGCCCAGGGACTTCAGGGAAAAACATGAGGGGTACCAGAGAGGGGAACAAATTAGACTGTAAGCCCGTCAAATGGCAGGGACTGTCTCTATATGTTGCCGACTTGTTCATCCCAAGCGCTTAGTACAGTGCTCTGCACATAGTAAGCACTCAATAAATACTATTGAATGAATGAACAAATCATGCTGGGGGAAGAGTCAGGGAATCCCAGAGCTGGAAGACTGCTTGAGAGGTCATCTAGTCTAGTCCCTTGCCTCCTGGAAGGTATATGTCTAAATCAGACCTGAGCTCCAAAGGAAGAAACCAGGCCACCTTGCCTGGCATAACTTCCCCAGATTCTAGAAGTGCTTCCAAGGTCCAACTGCTTCCCTGGGCTCCTCTCTCCTCCTCTTCCCTCCCCAGACCTTCCTTCCCTTGCCCGGAATGCCTTGCAGACTCGAGATTCTGGGACAGCAGCTCTGGAGACAGCAATCAATCTTTCAGTCAGGGTTTTTATCGAGCTCCTACAGAGTGCAAAATATTGTGCTTTAGAAAGTAAAACAGAAACAAAAACACATACTACCTCTAGGAGTTTGCACTGTGATGGGGCAGATAGACATAATTTATTTACAAAATGCAGTGACTCAGAACCTGAGTTGGACCCCACCTCCTGCCCCATGCCAGAAACAGGCCAGCAAGTCAAAGAGTTGCTCTAGGCAGATTTTGGAGAAAACTATATCTTTTTTTTCCCAAAAGGACTATTCCTGTATCCTCATATGCCCTCCTTTCCAACTGGTTTTCCTTGTCTCCCCTCCCCCCAGCCAAACCCAGCCCCATGCAGGCTGCCCTTGGGAAAGATTTGAGCAAATAAAACCAGTGTAACAAAGTAATAACCCCCAGAAATGGATGGAAAGTTAATTCAAGGATCTGGAGGGTTTGAGCTAAAGACTTCTCTGAACTCTTTGCAAGTCTTTGAATGTCATGGGAAACACGGGAGGGAGGGAGGGAAAGGCCGAGACAAACCTTAGGAGGTGTGGTGGTAGGAGGTGGAGTGGAGGGGACAGGCTCAGACTCACACCTGAGTGTTATGTTTAGAGTGTATATAACATGGTATACAATATAGCGCGTAATCTGATTACTTTGTATCTACTCCGTGCTTAGAAGAGTGCTTGGCACACAGTAAGCGATTAATAAGTACCATAATAATAATGGTATTTGTTAAGCGCTTACTATACTGCTTATAGAGAAGCATAGTGGCTTAGTGGAAAGTGCATGGGCTTGGGAGTCAGAGGACATAGGTTCTAAACACGACTCCACCACTTGTCTGCTGTGTGACCTTGGGCAAGACAAATACCACCTTGCAGTTACAACATCTGTAAAATGGGGTTGCTTAGTGGAAAGATTATGGGCTTGGGAGTCAGAGGTTGTTGGTTCTATTCCCAGCTCTGCCACTTGACAGCTATGTGACTTTGGGCAAATCACTTAACATCTCTGTGCCTCAGTTACCTCATCTGTAAAATGGGGATTAAGACTGTGGGACAACCTGATGACCTTGTATCTACCCCAGCGCTTAGAATAGTGCATGGTACACAGTAAGTGCTTAACAAATACCATTATTATTAAGACCACGAGCCCCATGTGGGCCAACCCGAGCGCCTCGTATCTACGCCAGGGCTTAGAACAGTGCTTGGCACATAGTAAGTGCTTAAAAATACCATCATCATTATTATTATTATTATTACGACCACGAGCCTCACGTGGGACAACCTGATCATGTCCTATCTCCGCCAGGGCTTAGAACAGGGCTTGGCACATAGTAAGCTCTTAAAAAAAATACCATTATTATTAAGACCACGAGCCTCACGTGGGACAACCTGATCACCGCCGGGGCTTAGACGAGCGCTTGGCCCATAGTGTTTAATAAAGGCCGTGCCTGCTATCATAATTATTGGAGGGCGCCCGGCACACAGTCAACACTCAACGAATTCCACGTTGTCGTCGTTGTTTTCAGACGTGCATCTCTTCCTCAGCACGGGCCGGGCTTGCGGAGAGGCGCAAACCCCGTTTCGGCCCAACGGCCGGTGTTGGCCAAGGCGGTGCGGGGCCCGCTCCGTGGGCCGGGCCGGGACGGGCCGGGGGTCAGCGGGGGTCGGGGGGGCGGGAGGGGAGCGCTCCGGGCGAGCGCTCTGATTGGCCCGGGGGGAAGGTTGCTCCCCGGCGACGAGCTCCTATTGGTCGAGGGCGGGGAAGGCGTGCGGCGGCTGGAAGGTGGGTCCCCACGGCGGGCGGGACCCCGGACCCCGGACCCCGGACCCCGGCCCGCAGGCGGGTGGACGCGGCTCGGCGGCGGCGGCGGCCCGGACCCAGGTGAGCCCGGCGGGGAGGGGGGCGATCGGGCGGGGAGGGTGGGCGGCGGGAGCGGGGCCCGCACTGCCCAGCGCGGGCCGACACGGGCCGGGGCCTCCTCCGCCCCCCCCAGGACCGGCCCCGGCAGGGCCAGCGCCGCCACACGTGGCCCCGCACGGGCGGCTCCCACCCACCCAAGGAGCTGCTCCTCGACGCGCCCGTTGGCGGGGGTGGGCTGGGGGGGGGGCGGGGGTGTCGTCTGGGTCGCCTTTTAAATCTCAGAGTGTGGGTGTGCGTGTCCGTGACTGTGTGTAAGTGTGTGTCTCTTTGTAATTCCGGGAATGTGTGCGTCTCTTTCTAAGTCCGGGAGTGTGTGTCTCCATGTAAGTCCGGGAGGGTGTGTGTGTGTGTGTCTCTTGTAAACCCGGGAGTGTGTGTGGCTCTTTGTAGGCCCGGGAGTGTGTGTCCGTGTCTCGTTGGAAGCCCGGGAGTGTGTGTGTCTCCTTTTAAGTCCGGGAGTGTGTGTGTCTCTTTGTAAGCCAGGGACTGTGTTTGTGTGTCTCGTTTTGAGCCCGGGAGTGTGTGTGTGTCTCCTTGTAAGTCCGGGAGTGTGTGTCTCCTTGTAAGCCAGGGAGTGTGTGTCTCTTTGTAAGCCCGGGAGTGTGTGTGTGTCTCCTTGTAAATCCGGGAGTGTGTGTCTCCTTGTAAATCCGGGAGTGTGTGTCTCCTTGTAAACCAGGGAGTGTGTGTCCCTTTGTAAGCCAGGGAGTGTGTGTCTCCTTGTAAGTCCGGGAGGGTGTGTGTCTCTTTGTAAACCAGGGAGTGTGTTTGTGTGTCTCGTTTTAAGCCCGGGAGTGTGTGTGTGTCTCGTTGTAAATCCGGGAGAGTGTGTGTCTCTTTGTAAGCCAGGGAGAGTATGTGTCTCCTTGTAAATCCGGGAGTGTGTGTGTGTGTCTCTTTGTAAACCAGGGAGTGTGTTCGTGTGTCTCGTTTTAAGCCCGGGAGTGTGCGTGTCTCGTTGTAAATCCAGGAGTGTGTGTGTGTGTGTGTGTCTCTTTGTAAGCCAAGGAGTGTGTTTGTGTGTCTCGTTTTAAGCTCGGGAGTGTGTGTGTCTCCTTGTAAACTCGGGAGTATGTGTGTGTGTCTCGTTGTAACCCCGGGAGTGTGTATGGGTGTCTCTTTGTAAGTCCGGGAGTGTGTATGCGTGTTTATGCCTTGTTGTAAATCCCTGACTCTGCCTGTGTCTCGTTGTAAACTCATGAGTGGGTGTGTGCGCCTCGTTGCAAGCCTGTGAGTGTGTGTGTGCCTTGTTGTAAGCGTGTGAGTGTGTGTGTGCCCTGTTGTAAACCCGTGAGTTTGTGTGTGTGGCTGTAAACCCGTGGGCGTTTCGTGTGAGCGAGCATATGGAAGGAAGGAAGTGTGCGCCCAACGCTGCGTGTGTTTGGTGGCTCCGGGTGTCAGCCTGCCTGTGCCCTTCCCCTAAGAGTGGGGACCTGTTGAAGGAGGGCCTGATCGCCTGGGTGTCTCTGCGTGTGTTTTGTGTGTGTCGGTGTGTGAGTGGGAGGGCGTTGTGTCTGTGCCAGGGGATATTTTGTCCCCCCTCCAAGTCATTGTGGCCCGTATGTGTGTATAACTGTCTACGGTTGGATCGGTGGGACACCTCTCACCCGGTCCACTCGCCCGATCCCGGGAGCAAGAGGCCAACTGGATTAGTTCTGCATCTTCCGAAGTGCTTAATATAGTGCTCAGCACATAGTAAGCTCCTAACCAAATAGTAACAACAACAATACACTCTCCCCGCTTCAAAGCCTTATTGAAGGCCCATCTCCCCAGAGAGGCCTTCGCTGATTAAGCCCTCATTTCCTCTACTCCCTTCTGCCAAACTCTGATTTGCTCCCTTTATTCATCCACCCCCAGTCCCACAGTACTTATGTACATATCTGTAATTTCTTTATATTGACTCTGTCTCCCCCTCTAGTCTGTAAGCTCATTGTGGGCAGGGAATGTTTGTTTATTGCGTTATTGTACTCTTCCAAGCTCTCAGTACAGGGTCCTGCACACAGTAAGCATTCAGTAAATATGACTGACTGCCTGGTTGGGATCAGCTTCTCTCGGGCAAGCCGGCTCTGCTCTCAGGAAGCGCAGGCCCTGGGCACTCTTTGCTTGCTTCTTCCCCACCCGGCCTTACCCTCCTTCCTCTCCCTTCCCCCAGCCGGGGCAGGCGGGCTTGGAAGGAATGAAATCACCCCTGTGAAGGCTGAAGTTAAAGCCCATACCCCTCAGAGTGGGCTGGCCCATCAATCGACCCATCAGTCAGTCAGTTTCTTGAGGAGGGTGGTCTAGTGGATAGAGCTTGGGCCTGGCAATCAGAAGGACCTGGGTTCTAATTCCAGCGCCACCATTTGCCTGCTCTGTCACCTTGGGCAAGTTACAACTTTCTCTGTGCCTCAGTTTCCTCATCTGTAAAATGGGGATTAAGACTGTGAACCTTACGGGAGCGGGAGTGTACCCAACCCGATCAGTTGTTTCTACCCTAGAGCTTTAGTACAGTGCCTTAATACAGCATTTAACAAATACCATAAATAAATAAATGGTTGTTTACTCTGTGCAGAGCACTGTACTAAGCGCTTGGGAGAATACACCATAACAGAGATTGTGGACACCTTCACTGCCCCAAATCACTTGTATCTGTGTACTTACTCTGTGCTGAGCACTGTTCTAAGCCCTGGTGAGAGTACAGTAGAGATAGTAGATATGAGACCTCCTCACAGGAAGCTTATAGGCTAGTAATAGTCGGGGAGGGAGACACTCAAATAAATTATAGGTAGGAGGAAGCTCGGAGTTTAAAGTTAGGTAAGCAAGTTCAAGGTGGAGGGCAGTGGATGAGTAGCCAAGTACTATGGTGAAGCAGAAGTGCTGAAGGGGCAGTTGATATTGTAGGGGGGGAGGTTGGTAAAATGAGAGAATAATCCGGGAAGGTGTCTTGGAGGAGATGTAGCTGATGACTACCAACTCTTAGTACAGTGCTCTTCACATAGTAAATACTCAAACGCTTGACTGTTTGAAGTGATTTCAGAAGGGCCTTGAAGATGGGGAGAGAGTTGGTCTGCTGGAGTTGTAATAGGAGAGTAGCGAGGTGAGGTTTGAGGGGGCAAGGTGATTGTGGGGGCAGGTCGGGAACAGTTTTTTCCCAAAGGCTTCCAGCTTTTGAATAATGAGCTCCAACCCCTGGGAAATGGAGCATTTTCTGTTGTTCTGCTTAGCCAGGGCCCTTGAGGTAATTCCTCCAACTCTAGGAAGCTGGGGAGAGGAGTTGGGAGTGTCCCATCAGCAGCCCCAGGAGGTGAGCTGTGTGCCTTTCTCAAGCAGCTCAGTGTCCAGACCACCCTAGCGCCGACCAGTAGATGCCATCAGGGGACAGGGCAGGGCTAGGAGAATTGGGTGGAAGCCTTGGCCCAGCATTATGAAGGAACAGCTCTGGGAAGAGTAGACAGATTCTCTTAGTGAGCAGTAGGTTTGATGATGTCTGGGATTGATGGTATCGGGACAGGGCGAAATGCACAATACGGGTGATCATCAGGGCCTCAGATACAGATGAAGCCTAGCTTTCTTGCGTTCCCCCCCACCCCCATGCTATCTTAAATTGGGGATGAATCCCAATGCCCCATTCATGATAACGAGAATGGTATCTCTCCTCACCTAGTACACGCTTTAGTGCATGATAATAGTGGTGATTATGGACCGATGTCAGTGAAAGTATTATTTCTGTGACAGTTTTTCAGGGAACTAGGCCATCCTGCTTCCACCCTCTGGAAAAGAGCAGGGGGCTTTGTCATCAGCATCACCATCATCAAGTGAGGAGCCACTGAAGAAACTGGGTTGATTCCTCAGAGCAGAATATGCCCTCCCATCCTCACCAGGCCCAGGCTAGGCTAAGGGCAGGGGCCATTGGAAGCTGTTGTCTCCACTTTCGGCTCTTGTGTGGGAGAGCGGGTGCTGGTCTGGTATACCCACAGACAGGGTCTTAGTGCCCAGCAAAATTGGCATCCTGCCACCGGCATGCCCATCCCTTCTCTTCAACATCTCTAGCGGTTTCCCATTGTTTCTTGCGCAGAATGGAAGTTCCCCCACCAGCAGCAATAGGACTGCCTATCAGCTGGCCACCCTCTCCTCCCACTCCTCCCCACCACAAGCTCTTTGTGTCGCCAGCTAGAATCTCCAGTCTCTACTCTCCATGCCTTTTGTCCCCCTGCCTGGAATTGCCCTCCTCTCATCTTATGCAAGCCTCACCCCTTTCTTTCTCTAAACCCTGAGAAGCCACCTCCTTGAGGAAGTGCTTGCTGATTTCTTCACTATTCCAGTCATCCATCGATCAATCGATGTGGTATTTATTAAGCACTTTCTGTGGGCTGAGCACTGTGCTAAATCATGTCACTTCTCCTTTGCCCCCTCAGTGCTCTTAGGGATTTGTTTATGTGTTGTCGATCTTGCATTGACTGTTTCTCTCCTTTCACATTCTTGTAACTATAAGGATGCTGATATAGTAGTTAAGGTGCGATAGGATAAGGATCACATGGTAGCGCTTTGGGAGGAGAGGAAAGGGCAGATTTTAGAGTTGTTGTGAAGGTAGAATTTGTTGAAGTATTGAACCTTTGGGTTGAATGAGATTGATGAGTGGTGGATAGTGTCTTTGAACAAAATGTTTATGGGTAATTATACCTTGCTTTGGATTGATCCTTATTGTTTTGCTATTTTTGCAATTGTTTGTCACATCTCTCCTACTACAAGATGGTCTTCTCTAAGGTGGGGACCGTGTCATATTCCTAATGTTATTTGAAACTGGAGTTATGGCTCACCAAATCCCACAGGCCCAGACCACATTTAAAGCCACAGGAAGTTGTGCTGGCAGATAATGCCATGTGTTTCAAGAAGGCTTCAGATAAATTGATAAACCATACATCCGTAATGGTGAATTGAAAGGGGTTAAGGATGGTAGTGAAAGGCACTATAAATTTAAAGAAAGATTTATATAGTCACTGTTGACAGGCTCATGGAAGGTTATTAAAGGGAAAGTTAGGGAGGTTAGCTGACCTTTGGGGATGGATGTCCGGAGGGTGGCCATTTCACAGTTTCTCAAAGTGTCCATGAGAGAGAGAACTCTGAGCTGCTTGGACCGTTAATCTGAACCGATGGGACATTTCTTATGTTCTTATGTGACTCTGCACAGTCCTTGGATGAGTCTGGTAAGTAATAATAGTAATAGTAATAAAAATTATCATATTAAGTGCTCAAAATGTGCCAAGCACTGTTCTAAGTGTTGAGGTAGATACAAGCTAATCAGGTTGGACAAAGTCCCTGTCCCACATGAGGCTCACAGTTTTAATCCACAGATGAGGTAACAGGCTCAGAGAATTTAAGTGACTTGACCAAGGTCACACATCAGACATGTGGTGGAACTGGGATCGACCCAGATCTGAGCACTATCCACCAAACCATACTGCTTCTGATCCTAGCAGTGTGGCCTCATTCAGTCTTACCGACTGACTGACTACTCGAGTGAACTGTTAATAAAGCATTTGTAAGTAGCACCTTGTAACACCATCAAAGGCTGTTAAGCCAATCCAGATCTTGAGATCTATTTAACTTTTAAATGTTTTGCCGTAACAGGGGTGTTTTTTCTCTTTAGTGTAGATAGTCTGGCCAGCTTTATTTGTAAATGAAGAATTTCGGTGGACTAGTGAGGCGTGACATGTTTTCATTAAAGAGATGGTGAAACCAGTTTGGTGGGCGATTCATTCTTGGGTTAGAGGAGGATGTGGGTGTGTGTTTGCCTGTTGGCTCTTTCATAGTCTCCTGAGAAGCAGCGGGGCCTAGCGCTGGGAGTCAAGAGACCTGGGTTCTAATCTAAACACTGCTTACCTGCTATGGGACTTCTGGCAAGTGACTTAACCTCTCAGGGCTTGTTTCCTCATCTATAAAATAGGGATAAGATCCCCATTGTCCATCCCCCTTAAACTGTGAGGCCCATGTGGGATAGTGGCTGTGTTTGCTCTGGTTCTTTTGGAATACCCCCAGTGATTGGAACAGCAATGATGATAATAATTCATAAAAATTGTGGTATTGGTTAAGCCCTTTCTTTGTGTCAAACACTGTACTAAGCGAAGGGGTAAAAACAAGCTAATCAGGTCGTACACAGTCGCTGTCCCACATGGGGTTCGCCCTCTAAGTAGGAGGGCCAACAGCTACTTCTTCCCCATTCTACAGTTGAGGAAACTGGGGCTCAGAAGTAGCGACGTAGCGCCTAACAAATACCATTACTTTTATTTTTTCAGGGACCATCCCCTGGCAAGCCCTAAAACCAAGGCCTTTTTTGGAATGGGGCTTTCCCAATGCCTCTTGGTGAACTGGCATCATACTTTAATTTCATATTTAACCTGCCGACTGGGATTTAAGAGAAAGGGCTAATGCCCTGCAGAGATAGTGTAACATTGCAGAGTGCAAATTCTCCCAGCTCTGAGTCTTGGGAAGGAACTGGGAGATAGTGAATACCAATATACTACATTTCAGCAGATCCTTGGGAAACTATGCAATAGTTCCACCTCTTGGTTGTGGTTTTCTTCCTGTTTATCTTCTTTTGTGCTTTTTGTGCTTAGAGCCATGGATAAAGTGTCTGCATTCATTCAGTGAATCATATTTATTGAGCACTTACTGTGTGCGAAGCATTGTACTAAGTGCTTGGGAGAGTACACTGTAGCGAGCTCACAGTCTAGAGAGGGCAGACATGTGCTGTGGGAATGGGAGGGAGGATGAATGAAAGAGCAAGTAAGAGTGGCTCAGAAGAGAATGGGAGAAGAAGAGACAAGGGCTGAGTCAGGGAAGGCTTCTTGGAGGAGATGTGCCTTCAATAAGGCTTTGAGGTGAGGGAGAGCAGTTATTTGTCTGATCTGCATCTCAGTCCCACAGAGTGCAGGAAGCGGGCCAGGATGGGCTGCTGAACTAGCCCAGGAATTTGGGTTTTGCTTGGGGTAAATACTTCTTTTGCTATTGGTCACGAGTACAATTAAGAGGGGTTGACCTATGGATTAGCTGATGCCTATTTACACCCTTTCACTTCTGCGTCTTAAAGTGGTCCAGTTATCAATCCGTCATATTTGTTGCGTGATTAGAGTGTGCAGAACACTGTACTGAGCACTTGGGAGAATACTGTAGAATAGAATTGGTAGACACGTTTCCTGCCCACAGTGAGCTTACAGTCTAAAGGGAGCTCAGGCTCTTTTTAGCAAGCTTTGCTTTCTTGGCAATACTCCAAAGTTCCTTAATGCTCAACGGACCCATAAGCATACAAAAGAAGACATTTCTGACAATTTGGAAATGGGACTCTAGCTCTCAGACCTAATTTTCTCTGTCATCCAAGTTCATTAGTTTATTCTGTGGATTTTTGTGTTTATTTGAAACTGAAAGAATGTTGAGGTTGTGTTGAAACCAGTGCCTGTGGGCGGGTGCCACTGTCCCCGGCTCGGGACACGTGTTCAAAAAATCTTTCTTTATCTTTCCCTTCTGTTGTTTCCTTCCTCTTTACCGGTAACCGAGACGTAAAGTGCTTCTTCCTGCAGGGTAGGTCGGGATTTCCCCCTGGGGGTGTGTGTGGCAGACTGAAAGGCCCCCCAGCTCCCCAGCTGCGCTTGACTGAACCTCTTGCTCCGGGAATTCTCTCTTGGTCTGGTGGTAGAAAAGCTAGTCCCATTTGATAACAAGAAGAGAGGAGTGGGATCAGCGTCTCCTGCCGAGCCCAGCGTGGCGGTACGTGTCCGAGCCCAGAGTCTGCCTGAGAGCCGGTTCCTCAGGAGGGCAGGCCCAGCGGTAGCGGCCGGGCGCTTTGTCTCTGCCATTCTCCCAGGTGCCACCATGCTTCGCGCGTTCAGGAGCAAGCACGGGAAACTAGGGCTCCGCCACTTGAAATGCTACCACCACAAGTCCGTGCTGGCGCTCCGGCGAGAGGACGTGAACGCCTGGGAAAGAAGAGCGCCGCTGGCCCCGAAGCACATTAAAGGGATCACCAACCTGGGGTATAAAGTCTTAATCCAGCCGTCCAACCGACGAGCCATCCACGATAAGGTCAGTGTCGTGACCCCCCACGTTAACGTAGACTCTAGATTGTAAGTTCGTTGTGGGAGGGAATGTATCTTATTGTTATATTGTACTGGCCCAAGCACTTAGTACAGTGCTGTGCACACAGTGAGCGCTCAGTAAATACGATTGAATGAATGAATGAAGTTACCCTGGGCTGAAGTTTCCAGAGCTGAATGGGCTGTCGGAGGGATTCTAATATTTGGTCGGCACCGATCCTTCAGCATAAGGAGTTCCCTTGCTGTGTTCTAGAAGGATTTTTTGGTGGTCTTCAGCAAGGCCAGAAGAGGCTGTGGGAGTGGAGTGGGGCTCTGGCCTGTGCCTCCTTGAGGAAGCAACATTGCTTAGTGGAGAGAACATGGGCCTAGGAGTCAGAAGGACCTGGGTTCTGCTCTGTGACCTTGGGCAACTCACTGAACTTCTCCGTGCCTCAGTTACCTCATCTGTAAAATGGGGATGAAAACTGTGAGTCCCATGTGGGACAGGGACTGTGACCAACTGGATTACCTTGTATCTACCCCAGTGCTTAGAACAGTGCTTGTTACATAGTAAGCACTTAATATCATTGTTACCATCATCATTCCCAGGGACACCTTGAGTCCAGGCTGATGATGGGGTCCCTGGGGGCAACGAAGGGCCGTGGGCATGGTTAGAAGCTGGATTTGTGCTAGCCCTGAGTGTTGGCAGCAAGGCCTTGCTCTGGTGGCCACGATCTGCCATATTACTATCGAAAGGCCTTTCTCCCCGCATTGGCCGTCTCACAGTGTGCCTTCAAGAGACCAAATAGACCAGGCCTGAGTCAGTGGGGACTGTGGCCTCAGGGCCCGAACTTGCTCCCGAGTCCCTCTCTTGTGGGTTTCAGGCCCATCTGTTTGGGAAAATAACCTTCTTCTCTGCTGTTTCCAGGAGTATGTCAAAGCAGGCGGCATCCTTCAGGAGGATATTTCTGAAGCCTGCCTGATTGTGGGAGTTAAGAGACCCCCGGAAGAAAAGTTAATGCCCAAGAAAACATATGCCTTTTTCTCCCACACGATAAAAGCCCAGGAAGCGAACATGGGCCTGTTGGATGAGGTTTTAAAACAGGTATTCATTTATTTATTTTTGTATATTAATGTCTGTCTTCCCCTCTAGGCTGTGAGCTCCTTGTGGGCAGGGAATGTGTGGTGGTGTTATATTTTACTCTCCCAAGCACTTTGTACAGTGCTTTGCATAAAATAAGTGCTCAGTAAATGCAGTTGAATGAGGTATGTGCAGCCTGCAGCAGGAGGCAGCTGCTGCATGAGAGTGTGGCTGTTGTTCTTCTGGTGGAATGGAGAGGGATTGAGAGCCCTAGGGGTGGCCCATGCTAACTCTCCTGACAGACCTTTACAGATCTTTCCAAAACCTCTCTTTTTAACCAGCGGTTCCAACTGGAGGCAAGGTCTTTGATTCGTTTCCTTCTCTCTTGCTGGGCCGCCGGGAACCAGAGGTAGTTGAGTCGGTCAGCTGTCTGGATCTCGGCTGGGCAGTCCTGGGATTTTTCCAGTCTGTCTAACCTAGCCCTTTGGGGTCCTATGGACCAGTTCAGGTTCAGAAGACAGAGCTTGGTTGGGTGCCTCTGGGTCATACTGGAGCAAGATGTGTTCCAGGGGAAGAGGAGGCTCAGTGGTGACACAGGGGAAGGCGGATGCTCTGGACATGCAGGTCTGGAACTTGCCAGACCCTCCCTCCCCCAGTTTGTGGTTCCAGGGGGGACATGGCCCTGGATGGGCCTAGCTACTGAGGGCCAGCCGTGTTACTGTTAAGGCCCTCTGGAAGCAGTAGCAGTGGCTCCATGAGAAGTGGCCCCGCTCTGGGCTGTGACTGTAGGCTTGTAGTTTTCCCCTCACTCCTTTATCCTTATTCCCCTTCTCCCTTTCCCCTTTCTTCCCCTACCTTCCTTCACCTTTCTCCCTTCTCCTGTTGCCGTCTCCCTCAAACCCCAGCCCTGCCCTCTTTCTGGGTCCTTTCACCTCAGCGTCAGGTGACCAGGTTTCTTTTCCCATTCCTTTTCATTCACGTGTGCACTAGCTTGAAGTCTCTAATTTGAGACTGTGACACCGCCAACGCTGCCCTTTCTTTCCCCCTGGGAGACCTGCTTAAAGTCGATGGTGTTTGTGGGTTCTTGTGGCATCCCTAACCACCTTCCCGTTTCCCTCCTGTCGTGAGCTTGCGGGGCTCATCGGTGCTGAGCCTCAGTGGTCTGATGGAAAATGTCGTCTTTCAGGAAATTCGACTCATTGATTATGAGAAAATGGTGGATCACAGAGGAGTCCGTGTGGTAGCATTTGGTCAGTGGGCCGGAGTAGCAGGTATGTAATTTATGGCTGGGCCTCTTATCAGAAGGTCTATTTGTAAGGTACCTTTTGCCATGTGTCACACCTGTGGGGCTTTCGGGAAGAATGAATCTTTGGGCTACTTGAGCCATTTTGCTACCATTGCGTGTGTTCACCCTTCTCTCTGAGTGTCAATCACAACCCTGCCCCTCTGTGTCCTTTCCAGCTGAAGGAGAAACAGATGGCTCTCTCAGTCGCTATTAGTGTTTATCCCACTTGGAGCTCAGGCCTCGTCACTCCCACGTGGCGGTGTCTCTCTGCCACTGTGAAGCCTTCCAAGGGAGATTATTTGCAGGTCTTTGGAGGGAATGTTAGAGTACCTTTGGGCAACTTGATTTAATGGCAAGAAGTCAGGTCAAGTATCAATTCTCACCTCTGCACTGAAGTCAAGCCAGTGTCCTTTAGATTGAGGATAGATTACAGAACTCACAGCTTCCTGAAAATGATGGTTGAAGAAAATGGTTAAGGTGTGTAAAATTACAATTCATATGATGATGATTGTGGTATTTGTTAAGCACTTACTCTGTGTCAAGCACTGTTCTAAGCCCTGGTTAGATACAAGTTAATCAGCTTGGATAGAGTCCCTGTCCCACATGGGGTTCATACTTTTAATCCCCATTTTGCAGAAGAGGGAACTGAGACCCAGAGAAGTTAAGTGACTTTCCCAAGGTCACACAGCAGAGAAGGGGTGGAGCAGGGATTAGTAAACAGGTTCTTCTTACTCCCAAGCCCGTGGTATATCCTCTAAGCCATGCTGAGTCTGCAGTTGCGTGGGAAGCTATTTCTAGAAATAGAGTGAATGATCAGGAACTTTCATGGAAATAATAATAATAATCACGGTATTTGTTAAGCGCTTACTATGTGCCAGGAAATAAGATAGATTTCCCTCCCCAATCTGCTTCAGGTTATGATAAAATAGAAGATTCTGGAAGTCCAAGCAGGGTTTTAAGGCTTCAATGCAACAGATTCAATAGCAAATTTAATTGGGTCCATCTTCTTACAGTCTCCAGCATGGTGGTGTAAGGAAGGCACATTTCTCATTTCACTTGGGTCCCGGGGCAGCTGACTGAAAGCAGGAACTCTGCAGCAGTGTGACCTAGTGGAAAGAGCAGAGGATCGGGAAGGCAGGCAGCCTGAGCTCTTATCCCAGTTCTTCTGTGTGAGACCTCATGCAAGTCCCACAACCTCTCCATGCTTCAGTTTCCTCATCTGTAAAAGATCTATCTCTTCTTTTCTCCTGTGAGGATAAAGTGCAATCGTTGATATGAAAGCACGGTAGAAAAATCAAAGCCTCATTCAAATTCAAGGCAAAATTACTATGGACACCATTATTGATATTGCCGTGATGTTTGTTTCTGGGCTCAAAAACTGCGTGAGATACAGATCCAGGAATCCCGGCTTCTGCCCTCTGGACTAACCCATGTGTGTGTGTGATTCCACATTAGGCATGATCAACATTTTACATGGGATGGGCCTACGATTCCTGGCCCTTGGACACCACACACCTTTCATGGTGAGCACTTCTGTTGGTTTGACTGAGCCTGTCTTCACTTTGTACGAGTACCACCTTTTGGGAGGGAGCTCTGATCTTGAATCCCATGTGCCTGTTTTCAGCACATCGGCATGGCCCACAACTACAGAAATAGCAGCCAGGCAGTGCAAGCGGTCCGGGATGCTGGCTATGAAATTTCTCTCGGTTTGATGCCAAAGTCTATCGGACCACTAACGTTCGTGTTCACGGGTACTGGTAACGTGTCCAAGGTAAGGAACCCTGGTGGCTAGTTGACAAATCCCTCTGGTGCAGCCTGGTTTTCTGTATCGTGTCTTTTCCTGCTGAAGTGGGTTATAAAAGGGTAGAGCGATGGAGTTGCTAGACCGGCTTCCCCTTCTGCAGTTATTCTTTGCTGGCTTTTGCCCCTCAGATTCATTTTTCTTAAGGTTATGATGCTGAGCACAGCTTGAGCAGAGCATCTTTTGTAAGTGGGAGGCGGCAGTACCCCCAATGCTGAGGGATGAAGGCTTTTGAGATGCAGTCAATCAATAATATTTATTGAGTTCTTACTCTAAGCAGAGCACTGAACTAAACATGTGGGAGAGTACAATAGAGTAAGCGGATGTTGTTCCTGCCCTCAAAGAGCTTTCAATTTAGCAGGGAAGACAGACACTACAGGTAGGGGAAGCTTCCCAATATAAGGATGTATATGTAAGTGTTAAGGGGTGGGAGGTGGGGTAAGGATCTAAGTGCTTAGGGGAGTTTATCCTCAAGTGCCTGAATGAGGCAGTAAGGAGGGATATTAGAGATTAGTCAGGGAAGGCTTCCTGAAGGAGATGTAATTTTAGTAAGGCGTTGTAAGTGGGGAAAATAATAGTTTGACATATGTGAATGGGGAGGGCGTTCCAAGAAAAGGGGAGGATGTGATCAAAAGGTTGATGGTGAGATTGATGAGACTGAGGCCCAGTGAGTAGTTAGGTATTAGAAGAGTGAATTGTGTGCGTTGGGTTGTGGTGGGAAAGGAGTGAGGATTGGTAGCTGGGGGAGAGCTCATTGAGTGCCTTAAAGCTGATGGTGAGGAGTTTCTATTTGATACAGAGATGATGAGCACCATTGGAGGTTTTTAAGAGGTGGGGAGATGGGCACAAAGTGGTGTTTGAGTAGAACAGTCCTGGCAGCAAAGTGAAGTATGGACTGGAGAGAAGCGAGGCTGGAGGCAGGAAGGTCAGAGAGGTTAGGCTGATGCAGTAGTTGATGGGCTGGAACAAGTGCTTCCACGAGCCGGGGGCCAGTCAGATAGTCGTATTTATTGAGCGCTTACTGTGTGCAGAGTGCCAGTGGTTTATGCGTTCAGCCTGCTGGGCTGGTCCTGCCTAGGCAGCTGCTGGCTGGCTTGGGCCTTATTGTTGAAGCGATTCAGATCCAGGCTAAAGGTCTTGTAGGTGCAGCCAGAACTGGGAACTGTGTGTGGGAGGGCGGTTTTTGATTTTGGCCACTTGAAGAAGGGAGGGAGATGGCAAGAGAATGGTCTTGGGAAACAGTGCATGAGTACTCTGTTCCGTGACTGTTGTGACATGACTGTTGCTGACAGCTATGTAGAATGGAACCCAGAATGGACTGGCACCTTCATGCCTTCGGTCCAGGGGATTCTGGGAACTGGGCTATGCTGGGTGGGGTTGGGGGAGGAAGGCTGGGGGAACAGGAGGAGGGGCTGGAGATGGATGAAGGGAAGCAGTCATTCTCCGCCCTTGCACCCCCCCTTGTGGGGCTAGAGGGCAAGGAGTATTAGGACCCTTGTGAGTCTGCGAGTTGGGTGCTCTTGGGCCTGGGCAGGACTCGGGATAGGAAAGTTCTGATGGCAACTTGAAGCTGGGGGGAGGGGAGAACCCAGGGCCTAGTATTCCCCAATTCAGCAGGGTGGCAGACTAGATCTGGACTGGAAACGGAGGGAAGGAGAAGCATTCTCCAAGGCCTCTGGGAGCTTGGGGGAAGCCAAGTCATGGCTACTGCCTGTGGCTGGGGAGTGGGGTGAGGCATGGAGGAAGAAGCTCTCTGGCATCTGCATGGGGCATCCTTGGAGCCTGTGGGGCAAGATGGAGAAATGTCCCAATGTCTATTGAGACCGGGGGGAACAGAATCCTCAGAGTGCATGGGGCAGGAGGGAGTGGAAACTGGGTGGCCAAAGGGGTTGGGGAGAATGGAATCACCAGGGTGCTTGGGACTTGGAGGTGAGGGGAGCAGATTTCCCATAGCATATAGGACTGGGAGAGGTCGGTGGGAACAGAATTCCCATAGTACATGGGGTGGGAAGGGTGGAATCCCTATGGCCCACGGGGCTGGTGGGAATGTGATCCAAGTGATGCTCGGAAATGGGAGAAGGGACCACCCAACACCCCAGTGGGATCGACAGCTCCAGCTCCTACTCACGGACTGCAAAAGGGAATTCAAATCTACTCTTCCTGAAGGTCCTGGAGCAGAGGAGACTCTAATGATCCTGAGTGATTGGGTCTGCACAGGCTTCGCCCCCAGCTCCCTGAATTCCAATCAGTTACAGCAGCTTCCTCCCCACTCAGGAAGGATCTAATCCTCTAGAGAATTAGGAGCCGTGGACCCTGGAAGAACTAACCAAGCAACTCACTTAAGAACCTCCTAACCCTCCTGCAGTGTGATGCAACCCAGAAAGAGTGATTTATCACAGGTCCTGAGCCATCACAGCATCAGCGCCTCCCCTGAAGACAAGCAAAATTGCCCTTTGAGCCTGCTTTTGTAGTTGCTTTTGGCAGACTTCAATGACAACAACTTGCATTCCTCCTAAGATAAGATCTGTGCTTCCCTGACTTGCAGGGGTGGACCAGGTAGCTTACGTTCTGGAGAAGTGAATTTGAGCTTTTGAGTATGTGTGGGGAAACTCCCTGTATCGGGGCCTTGCTTATCTGGAAGTCGGGTAGTCTCCCCTCGCCCCTGCCCAGGTGATTTGTCGCAACTGCGGGTGCATATCTGTGTCTGTCTTGGGAGCCCGAGATTTTCTAATTGCAGAAGCCCTTTAATTTGGTGTGTCTTCTTATTTGCAGGTGATACCACAAATCAGTCATTTCAGCTAAAAGAGAAAAACTCAATCGTCCAGATGAGTGGTGTAACTGGGCCTGCCTGGGTCCTGGCCCTCTGGATTTTTGAGTTTTTACCATGCAGTGTAGGCAATTGGTAGCTTTCATTGTGGGCTCTGACCTCCATCCCCCGCCCGGATTCTTTTCACTGATGGTCATGGGACTCGGCCTTCTGTCTTGATAGGGCGCCCAGGAAATCTTCAACGAGCTCCCTTGTGAGTTTGTGGAACCACACGAGCTAAAAGAGGTTTCCCAGAGTGGAGGTAATGTGAAAGGGCAACGAGGGGATGGCTTTACAAGCGCAGTGTCTGTTGACTGTTTGACCATTTCCTGCTCCCTTCTCCACTTTACCCTCCCTCCTGTCCTCTCCTCCCCGGCAGACCTAAGGAAAGTATACGGCACCGTGCTAAGCCGCCACCACCACCTGGTCAGGAAAACTGATGGCGTGTACGACCCTGTGGAATATGACAAGTATCCTCAGCTGTACACATCCCGCTTCAACACTGATGTGAGTTGTCCAGGCTGTTCTCGCTCTGTTCTGGCGTTTGAGCTGTCTGTGACCTGGCACCACCCCTCCCCCCTGGCAGATTAAGGCGGGGCCCACTGGCCATGGAGAGAGGCATTTTTCGAACCAACCGGGAGGGTACATCCTGTCGGGAGGCCCCAGCCAGCGTGCCCACTTGACTAGTGTTCCCTTCACCAGCCTGGGGTCAGCATCTCCTGGGTCTTGCTTCTTTTAGACTGTGAGCTCATCATGGGCAGGGAATGTGTCTGTTAGAATGTTCTATTGTACCCTAAACTCTTAATATGGTGCTCTGCACACAGTAAGCGCTCAATAAATACAATTGACTGACTGACTTTGCAGATTGCACCTTATACCACTTGCCTAATTAATGGAATCTACTGGGAGCAAGATACCCCGCGCTTGTTAAGCCGCCAGGATGCCCAGAGGCTTCTCGTTCCCATCAGATCCCCCGTGGCTTCTGTGGAGGGTTGTCCTGCATTGCCACACAAGTAAGGACCTTCTGGCTTTGGAGAGTTCGCTGGCACTTGTCAACAGTGTTAGTCGCGGGGACTCGGGTCCTTGAGAGGAGTCCATGTAGATGGGGCAGCGATGACCACATGGGCTAGAAAACCATTTTTGGATGGGCTGTCTCTAGAGGGTTTTGGAGATGTTGGTCCAGGGCAGGGCAGGATAAAGAGGGCAGTGGCCTCCCCCCTTCTCTTGCCCTTTCACCACCAAAGGCCAAGCCCTTAGAGCCTCTGGTTCCGTCTTGTGCAACTCTGCTGTTCTCTGGGTGGGGTGGGGCCCTTTAGGGAGAGGGGATGTCTCCCAGGGATATCTAGGGCTGCCCAGGGCCAATCCTCTGGGGAGGAAGATCTGGGAAAGGCTCAACTGGCTGGATTGGGAGAAGTGAGATCCAGCACTGTTTCTGTGAGTCCTGGGACACCTCTCTGTTTTCCAATTATTTCAGGCTCGTGGCGATCTGCGATATTTCCGCAGATGCTGGAGGATCTATAGAATTTATGACAGAGTGCACTACAATCGATAGCCCATTTTGTATGTACGATGCTGACCAGCACATTATTCACGATAGGTAAGTTGTCTTTAGAGCTTATTCAGTATTACTGCTACTGATAAAGGTATTTAGTATGCTGAGCACTGTAGATACAAAATAATCACATAGGACATGATCCCTGGGCCGCACAGTCTGACTCTTATTTGGCTCCTAAACTATGTTCTGTGGCCTAGTTAGACCAACCCCTTATGACCTTGGTTTTGGAATGTTTGATCCCACTGTAATAGCCAAAGCCTTAAGCTGAGCTTAGCCTGGTCCCTGAGTCCGGTAGCTGCTGCTAAAGTCACTATACCTGAGCCTGGTTGAGAAGACTGGTGCACAAAAGAGGAGAAGTAGTAGAAGGGGAAGGGGGGAGTTGGAGTTGGGATGGGAGATGGGCAAGAGGAATATGGAGCTCAGGGAGGAGGGCTGGCCTTCTTTAGCCATAAGGACGTGGGGGTGGCTGAGGAGTTGGAGCTTGACAGGCATTGGTGGTGAGGGAGGCAGGCGGAAAATTGTGACTTTGGCACTCCCCTCTCCTAACCAGTCAGGCTCTCAACATCTCAGTCGTGCCCTGGTTCTTCACCTGGGTTCCTGCTTCTCTCTAGCTTTCCTACACTGCTTCCCAGATGCCCACACTTAGCCAGCCCTCGTCACCTCCTGAAACATGTTGAACTTTTAAAAAAGCAAGCAAACAAACCAAAAACCCAAAGGACCTCTTGCCAGTGTCCTGGTTATTGCTTTGTTTTGGCAATGGTTCTACAAAGTTGAGCTTGCGTTCTTGAATCCCCACATGCACACACATACCAGCCTTTCCTTCCAACCCCTTAGCACACCCTGTCCAAAATAGCCTCACCATCATTGGATAAATGTCCCTTCGTTCCCTAATGACGTTTTAGCCAACAGGTGTAGTGCGAGTCCATACTATGGCAGAAGTGAGTTGCTTCGGGAGTAATTTAAAAGTTGATGTTGGGAAAGTCTTCAGGGACAAGTAAAATGTGTGACTTCTTCCAGTGTCGAAGGTTCCGGGATTCTGATGTGCTCCATTGATAACCTACCAGCCCAGCTCCCGATTGAAGCCACAGAATACTTTGGAGACATGCTCTTTCCTTACGTGGAAGAGATGGTAAGGCCAGGGGCCCAGCAGAGGCCTAAGTGCTTCCATTTGAACCTGGGGCACTTCTCATCCAAGTTATGGCATCTATAGTAGGATGGAACCAAGATTGTCTTTTCAGAGTGGATGTCTCACTGAAGTCTGTTTTCATCTTAACAGTTTCCTATTGGCAAAGAGTGTGCTCATTTTTCATCTTAGAAGTTGTTACATCTGTCTCTCTCTGTGGCTAGCTGGTGAAAAAGGGTTGGTTTCCTTTGAAATGTGGTTATTTCTTTTACTGAATAGTGGTCCCTTCTATAATAGCTTTTCCTAGTGACTCTTGGGTTGGTGGGAATACCTGGTCTGTGCTCAGGTTAGGCAGACGGGAAGGTATGTAGGTCTGCTAAATCTCACGCCCTCTCTGATTTCTGTCCATCTCTCGATTTTTCTCCTGGCAGGCTTGTCCTTCTGCTCTCGTCCTGTGCCCTTGTTCTCCCTGATGCTGCCTCTACCTGACTGTGTGTGTTTGTGTGTATATGCACATGGGTCTAGGTCTGTGTTCATGGTCAACTTTGTAAGTGGAGCGCCATCTCTTTGTGCCAGCACATTGGCATGTCTCTGTGTTCTGATAGTGTATATGTTCCAGTTTGTGTGTGTCTCTCTGAATGTGTTTGGGAGTGTTCGTGCTAGTTCTTGTATGTCTGTGTTGAAGTGGTCAGTGTGGGAGATGCTCTTTGTTTCTGGGTATGATTGGGAATGAAGTTTTTGTATAAGTGTTTGTTTTGTGAGTGCCAGCAAGTATACATGAGCAAGTTGGTATGAATGTTTGGGAGGGGGGGAGTGTGCGCGTGGGGGGTGGGGTGGGGAGGGAATGCATACGTGTGCAGATCCTCTGGGGGAACCAGAGTGATTCTTCCTCTATAGCCTCTGCCATCCCCAAAGTTCTGGATCCACCTGCTAGGACAGATATTGCTTCCTATCTGGCCATTTCCCTGCAGACTCGCCTCTGTGTGGATCTCAGTCCTTTTGCTGATCCCTGCCTCTCCTTGCTGGCAGAGTTCAGTGCTGATGTGAAAGATTCCTGCCCAGAGTGGGTATTTGGGGAATAGTGTCACTGTCATATAGGGTCCTGGTAACCCGGTTCCAGGGAAATGCCCTCTCCCCTCACTCCTCACCCCCCCGATGCTGACTGAAATGCCTAACATCACAGGAGGGGAAGGTCACAGTCTAGAGTTAAAACAGTTTCAGTTGCACATTTCCATGTTCTGGAAGGAAGAGAAATGGAAGAGTGATATGTTCGGTGTTGAAAAGGAGCCTATTTTTTGAAATACAGCTTTCCACTTCCCATTTCTTGGACCAGTATTTGTAGGGTGAACAGGTTAAATATAGAAAACTCTCTTACCATTCTCTTGTTTATTCTTTCAGCTACTTTCAGATGCCACTCAGCCTCTTGAAAGTCAGAATTTCTCACCGGTGGTGCGAGATGTAAGTAATATGTGCAAATTCCCTCTTTTCTTCTTTCTTTTTTCACTTGAAACTGTCTAAGTACATCTAGTTTGGCTACCTAAGAGTAATTTTGTGCTTAATTCATGAACTTCCAGGCAGTGATTGCATCCAACGGTACATTGCCTGAAAAATATAAATACATCCAGAAACTCAGGGAGAGCAGGTAAGAGTGTTTTCAGTCTTCGTGTTTGAAAAGGCTTCTTTCTAGTTTGGATTTGGGGTGGGGGGTTTGTGTGTGGTCTGAACTAGACAGTTCTGTCATATTCCTTTGGGCATTGCTTCAGCAGAAGAAGCACACTGACACCACCACACTCAGCTCACCCTAGGCTTCCTCAGAAAGGATGAGAAGTGCATAGTGCAAACTCACATACCTCCTCATTCTCCCATCCTCATGGTCTCCGTCACATCATTACCTCTATGATGTTTATACCTCAAGAGCCAGTCTAGTAGTCTGCTCCCGCCTCTTGACATGAAAAATTGCTTCTCAACTTCCTTCCTTCCCATGTGCACCCAAAACTGGGTACCCAGTCTGGCACCAATCAAGGTAAATTGGTGTTATTCTACAGGGTGGGCCTGGCCTTCACACCATCTGGTTAAAATCAGCAATGACATAAAACAGTCATCTGGGGAAAACTTCCATGATGCCTTGAGAGGAAGTCTAGCTCACCTCCTCCAGGAGGCCTTCCCAGACTGAGCCCCCCCCCTTTTCCTCTACTCCTCCTCCCCTCCCCATTCCCCCTTCTCCCACCCTCTGCTCTTCCCCCTTCCCCTCCCCTCAGTACTGTGAATATTTATGTATATTATTTATTACTCTATTTTGTTAATGATGTGTATATGCCTATGATTCTGTTTACCTTGATGATATCTACTCCAGACTACTTGCAGTGCCCAGTTTCAGCTGTATTTTGTTCAGGGATTAGAGGTTTTCCAGAGGGCTCCATAAAGGCAATTTGCTTTCCATTATTCTTTTAGATATGGTGAGGTGCTCTCACCTCTTCTTTGTTTTCTATGTATCTTAGTGTATTTTTTTTTCCCCGAAAGAGTGGTCATTATAAATTCCTCCATATCTGGGTTTGGGAGTCGCACTTTCATGTAACTTCTACCCCTGTCATTAGACAGAGCCTCACATACTGTGGTGGCCCAATCAATGTTCAGTAACCAAAAAGAATACTACTATGGTGACAGATGTTCAAAGGAAAGCATCATCTCCCGGGATTTCTCTCCTTCGATGGCATAGAAACTTAACTTCTGTGATGGATTTTTTCCCTCTGCTCTGGTGCACAATTTAACAGCACGCAAATAGAGCCAGAGAAAGGGAGACCAATACAGATGCCCTCTAGAGGGCTCAAACAAACAAAGCTTTAAATTATTGGCTACGATCCCAGTTTGATTTCATCCTCCCTTGAGATTTGCTGCAAATCTTCATAGCAAGCCACATTTCCCTCAGCTAATGTAAAGAGGTCAAATTGATGAAGATGAATAGAATCATTTTTGAAGCAGTTTGCTCTCTTTCCTTTCGGTGGTCACCCAGCCAGAGGGAGAAGTTCCCCATTAGTCTTTTTATGTGGTCCACTATCCAATCACATAGCTGAACGTTGCCTCATCAAGTAGGTGTGAATTTGGGAGAGTCCTTCCTTCGCTGCCTAAACAAATATGTGTTGTTCTTGCATAGTTTTGTGGTTTGTTTTTGGGCTTCCCCTAACAGCTGTCAGGAACTTATAGGGATAGGGTGAGGACCTGGAGACTTTCTTTCCATGGGGTGTCTGTCCTTGTGGGTGAATATATGATCTTCCTGTAGCATCTAGCTTGTTTCCGCTTAAGGTTAATTTCCCCAAAGGGACAGGCCCAACCTCCCCTTTGACTGGCAAACTCTGGGCTCAACCCTAGACCTGGAACTTGCCCAAGTGACACAACTGACGAGTAGCAGTGCCGGGATTAGAACCCTCTTCTTCTGACTCCCAAGCCTGTGCTCTTTCCACTGAGCCATGCTGTTTTACAGACTAGTTGAATGAAAAACCACCCACATATTTTATCCAGTTCACCCTTTCCTCAGGAGGCCATAGGATATAAATGCAAAATGAAAATAAAAATAATATGTCCAGTCCACGTCTCCCCACGCTTAAAGAACCTCCATTCATTCATTCATTCGATAGTATTTATTGAGCACATACTATGTGCAGAGCACTGTACTAAGCGCTTGGAATGTACAAATCGGTAACAGATAGAGACAGTTCCTGCCCTTCGACGGGCTTACAGTCTAATCGGGGGGATTAGACTGTAACCTCCAGTGTCTGCTCGTCCACCTCCACATAGAACAGAAACTCCTTACTATTGGGTCTAAAGCATTCAATCACCTTGCCCCCTCCTACCTCAACCCCTCTGATTTTTTACTGCAACCCAGCCCAACTCTTCACTCCTCTAGTGCCAACCTACTCACCGTACCTAGATCTTGTCTATCTCACTGCCAACCCCTTGTCCACATCTGCTCTCTAGCCTCCAACTCTCTCCTGCTTCATATACAATAAATCACCAACTCTCCCAACTTTCAAAGTCTTATTTAAATCACAGCTTCCCCAAGAGGCCTTCCCTAACTAAGCCTACATTTCTACCTGTTCCCTCTTCCTTCTGTGTCATCTATGCATCTGGATACCTATATTCTAAGCATTTGTTATTCATCCACACCACTTTTGTGCAAATCCATAATTTATTTTAAAGTATGTCTCCCCCTCTGGACTGTAAGCTCTTTGTGGGTTGGGAGCATGGCAACCATCTCTGTTGTACTGTACTCTTCCAAGTGCTTAGTACAGTGCTTTGCACACAGTAAGCACTTAAATACCTTTGGTTGGTTGACTGAAAAAAATCTACATTCATTTCTACTTGCCCAACATAAATTTTTGTTTCCTGTTGGCAAGAGCTGGACAGGCTAGAGTCGGGGTTTTCTTTCTGAAAGAAGCGTGGTCTTGAGGCATAGGTGGGGGTTGACCCCTAAATTAGTCAGTCATGACAAGCGTGACTTTTTTTTTAATGGTACTTCTTAAGCACTTACTATGCGTCAGACACTGTTTTAAGCACTGGGTTAGGTTAGACACAATCCCTGTCCCACATGGGGATCACAGCTGAAGTAGGAGGGAGAACAGGTATTGAATCTCAGTTTTACAGTTGAAGAAACTGAGGCACAAAGAAGTTAAATGACTTGCCCAGGCTCACAAACTCAAGCAATTGGCAGAACAGTGGGCAGAGCTGGGATTAGAACCCAGGTCCTCTGAGTCCCAGTCCCATGATCTTTCCATTAGGCCACATTGGCGGAAGGCACCTTGAAAGGGAGCTGCAACCTTCCTTTGGCTGCGACCAGGAGAAAGAAAACCTTAAACCTTTGCACCCTCTTTGGACCTCTTGTTCTATCACCTTGCAAACTGTAGCCACCACATCTCTGGACCTAATCACAGGCTTGTGCCTGCTGCTGGGCTAGCTCTATTGATGTCCGTGCTCTATAATCTGAGTCCTTCTCCCCAGCTCTTGGCTCTGGCTGCTGGGGCATATCACCTTCCTAATTTAGTTTCATTCATTGACATATTTAATTGAGCACTTACTGTATGCAGAGCACTGTACTAAGCGCTTGGAAAGTACAATTTGGCAACAAATAGAGACAATCCCTGCCCAACAAGAGGCTCACAGTCTAGAAGGGGGGAGGCAGACAACAAAACAAGTAGCAGCAGTGATTGAGCTCAGAGTGGAAGAGTGCTCCCTTCAGTGAGAACGAGAGGTCAAGCAGTCCCCTCTCAGAAAACCAAACTGTCATATCTCGGCGATATTGCTGGGGAGGGATCTGTAGCTAGATAGGTCAAAGTGTCCCTAACTCTGGGAGCCTCCGGCTGCCTTCCCTTTGTCATTGTTGATGGCAGTTTGGGTGAAGAGATGCCGCGAGTTCTTGTCTTCCAACATTGGGCGAGGGCATGGGCGTGAGCTTGGGTGGCACCCAAGTTGGGTGGGTGGCTGGGCCTTTGGGCCCTCAATCTCCAAGGTGGGTCCAGACATTTTACAAGCTTGGTTTTCCAGACATCATGGCCCTCTGTGATCTCTGTGGTCTCCATTGGTGTGACTGCATCTTCTCCTGCAGGCATTGTGGGATTTCGGGAGTTAGGAATTGTGGGAAAGACTGCCCTTTCAAAGACCCCTGTCCTACTCTTGGCACCACAGGAACTTGTGGTCCTGGGACTGGCCCAGATGGCAGCGAGAGGCGATGGGGAGAGCATGGTTAGGGGACACTTAGGTAGTCAGGCCGAGCCAGAGTGGATGCCAAGGAGAAAGGAGAGGCATTTCAGTAACGATGTAGCCATGGAACCAGGATCTGCTCAGTAATGCAAAGGCCAGAGTTATTTTGGTCATCTCCTTCTGACCCCCTCCCCCTGCTCAGGATGTGAACAAAAGCTGTTTGGCCTGGGGGGACTCAGACTTGGGTTCTCAGAGTTGGCACCTTGGAGAGGCTCTGTTGTTGCTTCTAGCCTGGCTTTACCCGAGCCAAGGGCTGCATCTTGGTAGTGGTTTGAAGCCTGAAATGAGGAGGAGGATTTCCCACAGGATAATTGTTGAGGCTGAACTCCTTCAGAGAGACCCTGCAATGGGTTTGGACTCCCTCTCCTGCACTTGGACATTTCTCAGCAGTGTCCTGAAGGGCAGCAGCTCTCTAAGGAGCCCACAAGCGGACATAAACCAGGGAATCAGAGAAAGGGCAGTGGATGGGCTGTCGGGGGACACACCTTGAGGGAAAGGGTCCCAGACTAAGGCCTCCTTTTCCTCTGCTCCTCCTCCCTTCCCATCGCCCTGACTCACTCCCTTTGCTGTAACCCTCTCCCTGCTCCACAGCACTTGCATATAGATGCACATATTTATAGTTATAGTTCTATTTATTTTTATTAATACTGTGTATATATCTATAATTCTATTTATTTATAATGATGCTACTGATACCTGTTTCCTTTTTTGATGTCTTTCTCCCCTCTTCTAGACTGTGAACCCATTGTGGGCAGGGATTGTCTCTATTTGTTGCTGAATTGTACTTCCCAAGTGCTTAGTTCAGTGCTCTGCACACAGTAAGCGCTCAATAAATATGATTGAATGAATGATTGAATGAAAGGCCAGATGTGTTCGCAGATTCAGGACTCCTGGGATGATGCCTCGCGGGGAGGTTGTGGGGTGGTTTGTTAGAGCCAATGTGCTAGGGAATCAGAAGGGGGACAGGCATTGGCACCCCTAATTCTGGTGATTGGTGACATGCCTAATATTCTTTTTACTTAAAGAGAAGAGCAAGTAGCAGAGCAATAGTGCCAGCTCTCTAATTGACTCAGAAGGGTTTCCACAGACTCAGAGATACCAAACTTCACGTAGTCTCCCAGCGTCCCTGCCCTCTGCTCCTCCACCTCTCCCTTCCCATCCCCACAGCACTGTACTCGTCCGCTCAACTGTATATATTTTCGTTACCCTATTTATTTTGTTAATGAATTGTACATCGCCTTGATTCTATTTAGTTGCCATTGTTTTTACGAGATGTTCTTCCCCTTGACTCTATTTATTGCCATTGTTCTCGTCTGTCCGTCTCCCCCGATTAGACTGTAAGCCCGTCAAACGGCAGGGACTGTCTCTATCTGTTGCCGACTTGTTCATCCCAAGCGCTTAGTACAGTGCTCTGCACATAGTAAGCGCTCAATAAATACTATTGAATGAATGAATGAATGAAAGTCCCTGGCTGCTACTCAGCCCGGTCCCAACCTCCCTCCTCTCAGCCCCTGAAGCCCTAAGCTCGATGTACTTGTTTCAGCAGGAAGTTTTCCTCGGCAGGTGAAGATGGGGAAGCTGGGGATGGAGGGAGAGAGGGAGTGTGAGAGGTGTGTGTCTCCCCTTTCAGAGCTGCCCCACCAAACCCAATCCTGGCAATACCTGCCCTACAGAGGTTGCCCAGCCCTGCCTGAAATATCTGGACAGTTGGGGCCAAAGGCTATTTCTAGGCTTCATTCGGTTATTTTGCCGATAAAGACTCCAGGATGGTATGGGTCATCACTGAAATGCTGAGTTGGATTTTCCTCCCTTTGGCAGGGAACAGGCACAGTCTCTGATGATGGATGACAAGAAGAGGGTCTTGTTACTCGGAACTGGGTATGTGTCAGGACCTGTGGTGGAGTACCTGTCTAGAGGGGGCGACATTAACATAACAGTAGGTAAATGAGCTTTGGTTTTGTATTTGTTATTGTTTTCCACATCAGGTTCTTTTCAGTTTTAATTGTGGCATTTGTTAAGCAATTAATTTGTGCTCAGCAGTATAGAAAAAGGCTGGAGTTAGGTACAAGATAAGCCGATTAGATGTTGAGGACTGTTTAGCTGTAAATTCTCAGATAAGGCTACCTTGAATTGGCTGGGAGATGGGGGGTTGGAGGAGATGGGGGAGATTTGAAGTGACAACTCGTTTCTACATTGGAGAGATGTTGGATCATCAGTAATGATGAAGGATTTCTAGAGAGAAAGTTAGGGAAAAGATCAGGGATTTTAGACGGTACATCCCTAACCATTACGTTGAATTTTTTTTTTAATGATACTTGTTAAACTTGATACTTGTTTTTTTAATGATACTATGTGCCAGGCACTGTACTAAGTACTGGGGTAGATAAAAGCTAATCAGGTTGGTCACAGTCCATTTCTCACGTGGGGCTGACAGTCTTAATCCCCATTTTACAGGCGAGGTAATTGAGGCACAGAGGCGTTAAGTGAATTGCCCAAGGTCACACAGCAGATAAGTGGTGAGGCCAGGATTAAAATCCAGGACCTTCTCACTCCCAGGCCTGTACTCTAGCCATTAGGCCATGCTGCTTCTCTGATTTCCAGGGGGACCACCTGCATGTGGCTACCTCAGGCACCCTGTGACTGCTATTGAATGCTGGGCTGGATGGATCCTTGGGCTGACCCAGGGATGGCAGTGGTCATATTTCCTATGTTTAAAAGAAAACAAAAGTCCTAATTTGAGTATCAGTTGACATTTTACAGTGACAAGACAATATATGGTATTATCTCTGAGTTTCACTGCTGGTGAGAGCGTGGGGAAATACCACTGGAAAATTCCAATGTTGTTGTTGTTGTTATTGTATTTAATTGTTTACTTTATGCCAAGCACTGTACTAAGCACTGGAATAGGTACAAGATAATTGGTTTGGACACAGTTCCTGTCCCACGTGGGGCTCACAGTTAGAGTAGTAGTAATAATGATAATAATAATAATAATGGTATTTAAGTGCTTGCTATGTGCCAAACACTGTTCTAAACCCTGGGGTAGATACAGAGTAATCAGGTTGGACACAGTCCTTTTCCTATAAGGAGCTCGCACTCTTAATCCCCATTTTACAGATGAGATAATTGAGGGACAGAGAATTTAAGTAACTTGCTCAGGTCACACAGCAGACAAGTGGCAGAGCCAGGATTAGAACCCACGTCCTCTGACTCCCAAGCCCGTGCTCTTGCCACTATAACAGATGCTCCATCTTGTGACAGCTGGTTGAGTGGCCCTGTACCGGCTGGAACGCTCCTGGGCTGGTGTCTCCAATATCCTTTGAACCGGGGCAGTTTAGGCCGATTGGTTTCTTGTGAACAGGATTAGAGCATGAGCGAGTCCTCCCTGTGGCAGGAGGAAGCCAGTAAAGCCTCTACAAAAGCAGAAGCTACAGAGGGGACCGTCTTGAGCAGTGGACCATGGCAGCGAGGATCTTGCCAGTCTGGTTTGCTCTTGCTAGCTGTCTGATCTAAGGCTAGGTCCCTTCCTGCATGTGGTATTCATGGCAACTGTCTGGAAGCCATGGGGAATGATGTGCGGGCCTCAAAATTTGGACACTGCTGTGTTTAACACAGCCAGGCTTTCAAATGATTGGGTGTGTATTGATCTTGAATCCAGGGGTCTCAGAAGTTTCAAACAAGGTTTGAGACTAAATCAGATGGGGAAATAAAATCCCACACTCAGGGGAGAGACCTCATACGCAGTCTTGGTTTTCGTGAGGTGTGTTTTTAAAACAACAGGTTTGAAAGACTTTAAAGTCTTGACATTAAAAATACAGGACTTTAGGTAATTATGGAAACAAGTTTTACTTACAGTGCCTTGGTTCAAAAGAACAGAGTAAATAATTTTCCTCTCAGGAGACTGAAAATCAGAATTTCACAGTATCGATTGAGTCTCTTTTGTTTCCAGTCACTATACTAATAATAATGTTGGTATTTGTTAAGCGCTTACTATGTGCCGAGCACTGTTCTAAGCGCTGGGGTAGACACAGGGGAATCAGGTTGTCCCACGTGGGGCTCACAGTCTTAATCCCCATTTTACAGATGAGGGAACTGAGGCACAGAGAAGTTAAGTGACTTGCCCACAGTCACACAGCCGACAAGTGGCAGATCTGGGATTCGAACTCATGAGCCCTGACTCCAAAGCCCGTGCTCTTTCCACTGAGCCACGCTGCTTCACCCCGGCTCTACCACTTGTCAGCTGTGTGACTTTGGGCAAGTCACTTAACTTCTCGGTGCCTCAGTTACCTCATCTGTAAAATGGGGATTAAGACTGTGAGCCCCACGTGGGACAACCTGATTCCCCTGTGTCTACCCCAGCGCTTAGAACAGTGCTCGGCACATAGTAAGCGCTTAACAAATACCAACATTATTATTATTATTACTACAAATTAGGGGAACATAAGAGGTAAAAGATACTTCTTGGAGGTTAGCCTGATTGTGCAAGAAACGGTAGAGGTAAAGGTGGCTGAGGGGGAAAGTACAATTTTTAGAAAACATTCTGAATGTTCCTGGTGGAGAGTTCTGAAAAAGCAATGTGATAAGCTCTTTGAGGAGCGGCCTTTTTTTCTGAGCCCTGGTTTAAGCCTGGTGTCTCCTGTGTTATGGTGGCTGATGTGACCCCAATCTTGTTGGCGTCCCAAACGTTCAGAGTTCTTTAGCCAAAGACCCTCTGGGCATCTGGGAAGCTCCAGTAATTTTGCATAGTCCACTGTTTCTCATCGCCTCATGCCCCAGGATGAGTGGCCTGGAAATTGACTGAGGTGATAGTTTCTCAATAGACCCTCAGGGATTGGTCCTGGAGGACTTTCCCAGCATTAACCTGGTGGGCTTGTGCCCAGAGCCCCAGTCCTTTCATGGCAGCTCTCATTTCTCTGCCTTCAAATGGAGATTGGGTCCCGGTGGCAAGGACTTAATCTCTCGTTCAGAAAGTGGTAATGCCCCTCTTGGCCAGCCATGTTGCGCCACCCAATCTATCCTTCCCTACACTGCTATTGCAGTTCCCTGTAAAAGTGACAGATGCCCAAAAGTTCATTTCCTGGCAAGAAGGATCTTCATATAAGTATCTGATTCCCTGTTGGCTTGCTAGACATGCTTAGCTCCTCTAGCTCTGAGCCCAAGGTGATCCAATGGAAAATGTAGACAATCACTACTCTGAATGTTGTACTAGCGTAAAGGGGCTGGTTAACCACCTTATTTTTGACCTTTTTCTTACCCTCGAGCCAGGCTCCGACGTGAAGGAACAACTTGAACTGCTTGCCAAGAAGCATGACATCAACCCTATTACTCTGGACATTGGTAAGCAAGGAGAAAAATTGGCCTCCTTGGTGAAGAATCAAGATCTTGTGATCAGGTCAGTATCTGGTGAAACCAAGCAGGAAGATATGATCCCCATAGGTTCTTTCCAATACTGCTTGGAAAAGTGTTGATAGGGAAGACCTGGTCTTAAACTTTGTGGGATTATCTTGGCGGTGTCCTAAGAAGGACTCAAATATTATAAAAACTGGGGGCCTACTTCCTGTGTATATTTTATGTCGGGCTAAGTGGCCATTTATCTTCATAATAATGATAATGATATTTGGTAAACATTCCTGTGCTAAGCACTCTGGACTGGAAGCTTGTTGTGAGCAGAGAGCGTGTGTACCAACTCTATTGAATTGTACTCTCTCAAGTGCATAGTACAGTGCTCTGCACAGTAAGTGCTCGACAATATCATTGACTGCTGGGGTACATACAAGATAATGATGTAAATGAAAAAGGTCAAAAATTAGGTCAAAATAACACTAGGGAAAAATATCAGGCACAGTTCTTATCCCACACAAGACTCATAGTGTAAGAGAGAGGGAGAGCAGGTATTTTATCTTTGTTTTACTGATTGTATGGTCTTCTCCCAAGCACTTAGTACAGTGCTTTGCACACAGTAAGCACTCAGTAAATATGATTGAATGTAATTAATGAGGATATTGAGGCCTTGAGAAGTAGAGTGGCTTACCCAAGGTCACAAAGCAGACAAGAGGCAGAGGTGGGACTAGAACTTAAGTCTCCTGACTTACAGTCCCATGCAGTTTTCAATGGGCCACACTGCCTGCTGCTCCCCAGAGGGGCTTGCCTTACTCATTCTTATGGTTTGGAAAATGTCACCCACCTGTGTAGAGAGAGGCCCTGAACCATTCACATCCTCCCTCAATTGTCACGAAGTAAATTTCTGCATCTGGCAAGGTTTGGCAATGTAGTGAACTGTTGTTTATTCCTTTTCCTTCAAGCTTGCTACCTTATGCACTGCATCCTATTGTGGCTAAGGCATGCATTGCCAGCAAGGTGAACATGATCACAGCGAGCTACATAACCCCTGCCATGAAAGAACTGGAGAAAAGGTCAGTCTCAGCCACACTCACAGACGCCCTCGCCAGTAAATGGCCACACAGGTCTGGGTTTTGTTCCATCCTCTGCCTCTCTGTGTTTCAGTGTACAAGATGCTGGCATCACAGTAATTGGCGAGTTAGGCTTGGATCCTGGCCTTGACCACATGTTGGCAATGGAGACCATCGATAAGGCGAAAGAAGTAGGTGCTACGGTAAGTACATTTCTTTTTGGAATAGGTGCTTTGTCGGGCCTAAATCCCTTCAGTTAGAGTTTGTAGCACTGGTGGTTTTCTGGTCAATGGGGCAACCGGCAGTTGTGGCAACCAGATTTGGAAGTGGACTTAATAATTGCAGTATATATTAAGCCCTTACTATGTGACAAGCACTGTCCTAAATACTGGGGTAGATTCATGGTAATGGGGTTGGATGTAGTCCCTGCTCCACATGGGGTTCACAAAGCTAAATAGAAGGGAGAACAGGTATTGAATCCCCATTTTGCAGATGAGGAAACAAAGGAACAGGGAAGTTAATTGACTTGGCCAAGATCACACAGCAGGCAGGTGACAGAGCTGGGATTAGAACTCAGGTCCTCTGACTCCCAGGCCCATTTTATTTCCATGAGGCCATACTGATTCTTTTCTAGCACACAGTTGGGGGTGGTCTAGCTGGATCTACTTCAAGAATTAGCGGAAGGGGAATCAGTCTTCCTAAGGAGCTGCCATGCAGCTGAGGAATCAAATAAGCAAAAGCAGTGGTATTTATTGAGCATTTACTTTGTGCAGGAGACTGTATGAAGTGCATGGTGAAAGTACAATAGTATTAGTAGACACAATCCCTGCTCTCAGAGCTTTACAAATTTAGCCTGTCCGTATTTTAGGACATCTACAAATAGTGTTTCCCACCCTATGTGTCATTCTCACAATACTATTAACTGTTACCTGATTGGCTGATGGACATTAATAGTAACATTTATAGGGGTGTTTCACTGTAGTGAGCACTCAGATATCTCATCTGTAAAAATGGGGATTGAGACTGTGAGCTCCACATGGGACAGGGACTGTGTCCAACTCGATTTGCTTGTATCCGCCCCATGTTTAATATAGTGCCTGCCACATAGTAAGCTCTTAACAAACACTATCGTTAGTATTACAGAATAAAGAAGGGACACATTTCCCCCCCTGCCCAAGAAACATACACTCTAATGGAGGAAACATAATTGGCTAAAGTGCTTCCCTATTTTGGTTTGATGCTAAGATTTTCATTTTGTTAGGGGATATGAAAGACTCCCTGAGCAGTGTGATCCCCAGCACCTAATTCCAGACCACTTGGAACAGGATTGGTGATTTAAAAGAAAATTGATTAGAATGTATTGAAAGTAGACACACCAGAAGTTATCTGGGAATCACCTGCCTGACTGAAAGACTCCCTTCCCTTTGGGGTCAAATTGGGATTAGGGGTTATTTCATTTCTGAGAAGGAAACTCTTCTCCCCGAACTCTCAGTCTTGAGCACTGTCAGGCTTGAGGAAAGCACTGGGAAGGTTTTCTTTCAAAGGCCAAGGATGAAGCTGACCATCAAGGGTCAGGCAATAATGAATGCTCCAGTTTCTGATCAGGTGATCATATTTTAAAAATCATAATTAGTAGTCAGAGTTTCTGGATCAATCCTTAGGGAAAAACCAGGGTGAGTTTAAAGTTGGTTTTATCCTTCTAAACAGCCCCAGGGGAAAATCTGTTAGAGACATCTTAGAGGAAAAGCTCCCAAATATTTCTGGGAGAGTCTGTCTTCCTGAGGTCTGAGAAGTAGTGGGACTTGCCATGGTCTTGGGCAAACTACTTAGCTTTTCTCTTCATTTGGACGGGGAACTTATCAAGTCTGTTATATTGTCCTCTCCTAAGCACTTAGTAAAGTGCCCTACACACAGTAAGCACTAAATAAATACAACTGATTAATCGATAAAATGGGGATAAAACATCAATTCTCCCTCTTGCTTACACTGTAAATCCCTTGCTGGGCAGAGACTGTGTCTCCTCTGCCTATATGATATCTTCCCCAGTGCTTAGTCCAGTAAGTGCTTAATAAAATGCCGTTATTATTATCGTTGGCAGTGAAATACTCATTATCTTTACAATGCTGTAGGGTCATTGCACGTTTCACTAGGAATTTTGAAGGGGGTTCGGTTTCATTTAACGCATAGTACAGTGCCGCACACAGTAAGTGCTCAATAAGTATGAACGAATGAATAGTGCCGAATAGTGTGAATGAATTATACATCTGTTTCAACTAGTCGTATCTATTGATTTTCCCCCTGTAATCTCATTCCTGCATATACTGGTGACATAATCTATCCATGCCAATGTCCAGGTTAGTTTTCTGAAAGTCTCTCAAGGGGCCAAAGCAGCCACCAAAAATGGATATTCCAGAAATGATGACTTGGTGGCATCATTCCTTATGGGTTTTTTTTAATGGAATTTGAGCACTTACTTTTTGCCCAACACTGTACTAAGTGCTGGGGTAGATACAGGATAATCAGGTTGGACACAGTCCATGTCCCACATGGGGCTCACAATCTTAATTTCCATTTTATAGATGAAATAACTGAGTTCCAGAGAAGCTAAGTGACTTTCCCAAGGTCACATAGCAGATAGGTAGCAGATCCGGGGGATAGAATCCAGGTCCTTCTGACTCCCAGGCCCATGCTCTATCCACTAGGTCACACTGCTTCTCCATTATGCCTTCATTTCTGTGGCTTTATAGTTGAATTGTCTCCTGTAACCTACTGATTGTAGAATTTATGTAACTTTCTTTACAGATCGAGTCTTACATTTCTTTCTGTGGTGGACTGCCAGCCCCAGAACACTCAAACAACCCCTTGCGGTACAAGTTTAGCTGGAGTCCTCTGGGCGTTCTTCTGAACATCATTCAGCCGGCCACGTACCTGCGCAATGGAAAGGTGAATCCACAATGCTTTCAGAACCACTTGCATCTTCGGGGACAGTCGTGCTGGCTGAACAATCCCACTTTTGGGTTTTGGGATTTGTCTTTGCACATGGTTTTTCGGACCTTGAGCATCCCAGACGCATCTGTGTTTGTCTGGATAGAGACAATCCCTGCCCAATAACGGGCTCACAGTCTAAATGGGGGAGACAAACAGCAAAGCAAAACAACAAAACAAAACAACATCATCAAGATAAATAGAATCATAGATATGTACACATCATTAATAAAATAGAGTAGTGAATAATACATACAAATATGCACAGTGCTGAGGGGAGGGGAAGGGGGAAGAGCAGAGGGTGGGAGAAGGGGGAATGGGGAGGGGAGGAGGAGCAGAGGGAAAGGGGGGGCTTAGTCTGGAAAGGCCTTCTAGAGGAGGTGAGCTCTCAGTAGGGCTTTGAAGAGGGGAAAAGAGTTAGTTTGGCAGATATGAGGAGGGAGGACATTCCAGGACAGCGGTAGGGCGTGGGCCAGGGGTCAACGGGACAGGCACGACCGGGGCACTGTGAGGAGGTGAGTGGCAGAGGAACGGGGTGTATGGGTTGGGCAGTAGAAAGAGAGAAGGGAGGTGAGGTAGGGGGCAAGGTGATGGAGAGCTCTGAAGCCAAGAGTGAGGAGTTTTTTGTTTCGTGTGAAGGTTTGTTTCGTGTGAAGGTTGATAGGCAACCACTGGAGGTTTTTGAGGAGGGGAGTGACATGCCCAGAGCATTTCTGTAGGAAGACGATCTGGGGAGTGTAATGAAGAATAGACTGGAGTGGGGAGAGACAGGAGGAAGGGAGATCAGAGAGGAGGCTGACACAATAATCCAGCCGGGATATTATGAGAGCTTATACCACCATGTAGCGGTTTGGATGGAGAGGAAAGGGCGGATAATGGTGATATTGTGACGGTGAGACCGGCAGGTGTTGGTGATGGATTGGATGTGTGGGGTGAATGAGAGAGCAGAGTCAAGGATGACACCAAGGTTGTGGGCCTATGAGACGGGAAGGATGGTAGTGCCGTTCAAAGTGAAAACGTCTCCCCAGCTTTCCATTTTTTCAGTCTCTCTGTTGCATGGAACACTCTTGGAGTGGTGGCCCCTATCCGGCACTTTTTCTCCTGGAAAGTAAACCACCAAAACAGGCCTGCCCAAGGCCTGCCCATAGCCCACCCAAACATTTTGAGCTTAGAAAGGATTTTGGGGTTGGGGGAAAGGACACATGAGCTTAATGTCACATGTCCTCAAAGTCAGAGGTGACATCTTCTCTTGATAATAACATTCTCAAGAACATCCTTCACTCAGAAAACCAAAATGTTCAGCATATGATGGACAACCTTAGCCTTGTGTGTAGCTGAAAGTCCAATGTCAGAGATACTTTTCAATCAGTAGTAGTAAAGGATGAAAATTTGACTTATTTTTTGCAACCAGTTTGTTACCAGTATAGCTGAGTTACAGATGGGTTAGGGAAGAAACTGTTTCCATGGCTGGGGGATATTCTTTTTTTCTGACTTGTACGATTGTTCGACCTGTCCTTGTTCTTGTGTATATCATGCTTCAGATTGTGAATGTGGAAGGTGGCTTATCTTTCTTGGATTCTGTTGCTTCCATGGACTATTTCCCGGGATTAAATTTGGAAGGCTACCCAAACAGAGATAGCACAAAGTACGCTGAGATTTATGGCATCCAATCTGCTCACACTCTGTTGAGAGGGACTTTGAGGTATAAGGTAAGCCACTGTATCCAACATCCTGCATGATAGCTTTCTTGTTGTGGTATCTTCTATTTGTGTCTCTGTCTGTGTGCCAGATTCTGCCCAGGAAGCAGGATTTGGTGACGATTTAAGAGTTGTGAATGTCCTCACTATCCTGATGAGGGCCATCAGAGCACTGCCTGTATTGTATCAAGCTTATTGGAGGTATTTCCTGGAACACTGCACATGCCACCAAACTAAAGAGCTCCATGCTGCTCTGCAGAGGCTGAGTGGATCCCTACACTCTCTGACGAATGATGAAAATAATCACTGTGGTATTTGCTAAATGCTTACTATGTGCCAAACACTGTTCTAAGCACTGGGAAAGATACAAGGTAATCATGTTGGACACAGGCCCTGTCCCATGTGGGGCTCACAGTCTTGATCCCCTTTTTACAGATGAGGGAACAGAGGCACAGGGAAGTTAAGTGACTTGTCCAAGGTCACACAGCAGACGTAGCAGAGCTGGAATTAGAACCCACGTCCTCTGACTCCCAGGCCCGTGTTCTTTCCACTACACCATGCTGAAGGTGGCTCCGCCCTCATCACAATCTGGGCGGGAATCCTGGGAAAAATCTTCCCCTCACCATCAGTGGGGAGGCTAGTGAAGTGTGATAGCTCTGAAAATTAGAAGAGAAACAATGTGGCCTAATGAAAGAGCATGGGCCTGGGAGTCAGAGGATGTGGGTTCTAATCTTGTCTCATCCAGCTGCCTCTGTGACCTTGGGCAAGTCACTTCAAATCTATGTGCCTCCATTTCCTGTCTATTAAATGGTGATTCATTCAATAGTATTTATTGAGCGCTTACTCTGTGCAGAGCACAAAGCCTGTTCTCCCTCATGCTGAGACTGTGGGCCAGGGACTGTGTCCAGCCTTATTACCTGGTATCTACCCCAGCGCTTAGGACAATTTTTGACACATAGTGAGTGCTTAACAAATACAGTGGGAAGAGCTAGGGAGACTGGTAAAGCTCTTCTAGTCCCAGGGAGGTTTTCTTGTAGGGAGGGTCAGAGGTCACTAGACAGAGTGCTAAGCAGGGGGTGAAAATGGAGCAGGGATTTTAATGGGATGAAGAGTAGGGAGAGACAACAATCTATCAACTCTATTGTACTTTCCCAAGCACTTAATGTAGGGATCTGCATACAGTAAGCAACATGGCCTAGCGGAAAGAGCATGGGCCTGGGAGCCAAAGGACCTAGGTTCTAATCCCAGCTCCCTCCCTTATCTGTTCTGTGACCTTGGGCAATTAAGACACTTAATTCCTTTGTGCCTTAGTTTCCTCAATTGTAAAATGGGGATTAAATCCCTCTCTGCTCATGCTATGAGCCATTGTGGGCAGGCCCTCTGTCCAACTTGAATATCTTATTTCTGCCCCAGTGGTTAGTACAGTGCCTGGCACATAGTAAGTGCATAACAAATATTATTATAATTATTATTAGCTCAACAAATACTCTTCAGTGAACTTCAATGAGCAATTAGGTGAGAAAGATACCATTTTGGGCCTTTTACCGATCTGATTGGAAACTCTCAGGTTTTTTCAGAGCCTTGGGATGAGGAAGTCAGGAAGTCCACGTCAAAAAGCTGCAGGGGTGATGGCCCCGTCATCCTTGGGCCATTAGAAGCCTGAATAATTCTAAGGTGGGGGGAAGGATGAGGAAGATTGTCAGAGGAGCAACTGCCCACAACATTATTGTAGGCAGGAAATGTTCTTCCTAGCTGTTATATTGTATTCCCTCAAGTGCTTAGGACAGTGTTCTGCACACTCTGGAACAGGTCATCTAACTGCTCCTAAAAATAGCAGTGGGACATTAAGTGGCAGATGACAAACACTTCTTTGAGCGCAGCATGTATCAGAGAAGTACTGAGGAGGCGAAGACTTCTGTGCTATATTTTTGTTGATAAAACAGCATTTGGGACAACCCAAAAGCTTGGACTGTAAGTGCTGTTGAGTAGGTTTGTCTGGCAAGAGAGGTTGACACAACCAGTATGGGTCAGTTGATAATAGCCAACTGCCCAGCAACCCTCCCTCCTTTTCTTCTGTCCCCCTTCACAGTCCCCCTGACAGTCCCTGTGGCTCCAGGCATAGCAGTGGGAGAGAGGTGGGGTTCCCTCTACCTCTTTGGTGTGGTCTCAAGATTGATTTTGGTTTGGTTATGTCGAGTTTCCAGCCCAAGGTCCCAAAGCCACGTGTGACCTCAAGTCGGACTGAGCAGCAAGAACTATGTTTGAGTTCACCCATTCCCTCAGCTTATTCTCTGTCACGTTATGAAAGTTTGTGACCTGGTTTAATCACTAAACTGCTGATACTGAGTTAAAGCCAATAGCCTTTTCTAGACCAGCCTAATCTTCTCTGGAGCCAGAACTGCTGTTGGCCAAACCTTGGGTTAAATTCTCCAGGAGAGCATGGACCCTGGTTGGGAATATTCTCTTCTCCTGCAGGATGTTGCAACCTTTGTGACTCGCAGAGACTCCTTCTGGGAAAACAGAAAGAGAATAAGTGCCTCAAGGCTTGGCTTTTGCTTCACTTCACCTTTTCCCAACATTGATTACAGTGCTCTGCACCCAGTAGATGCTCTGTGCTTGATTGATTGTAATTGTCCAACACCATGCTCTGGACCCATTAGTTGAGTGGCTGAGTTAGAGTTTGCTTTAGAATGAGGGGGTGATGGGTATTTTTGCCGATTTGCTAGATGAGTAGGGAAGATGGCTGCCTCCAACCCAGGAAAACCTCCTTCTTTCAAGTAGAAAAAGGTATTGTTCATGGCCCTCTCCTTTTGGCTTGTTTCAGGGATATGCCAAGGCATTGAGTGGATTTGTGAAGTTGGGACTGATCAACAAAGATCCATGTCCAGCCCTTTCTCCTGATGCCCCTCCTGTCACCTGGGTAAGTTTAGGCCATGGTTGTCTTAAGCTTCTGGGGGAGACTCTGGTGGTGGGACTGGTTGGGGTTAACCAGTCTGATTACGGCCTCCCTTTGGCTGCTTGTGAGACTGATGTGCCAATTTCCAGGGTGCTTCAAAGATGGCAACCACGTATATTGCAAGGAGCAGAGTTTCATGTGTGACCTTGGGCAAGTCACTTAACTGCTCTGGGCCTCAGTTGTCTCATCTGTAAAGTGGTGATTGAATACCTGTTCTCTTTTTCTACTGCAAGCCCTTTGTGGGACAAGGGACTGTGTGTGACCTGGTTATCTTATTTCTGCCCCAGCACTAAGTACAGTGCTCAGTGCACAGTAGGCACTTAACAAATAGCACAGTTATTGTTGTAGTTATTATTTTGGGGCCTGGGATTCTCCAGCGGCTCTGCTTCAGCCCACCGGAGGATGGCAGAGGAGCATCCCAAGACTCTGGTTCTTCCTCAGAATGAGCCTGATTCTCCCACCCAGATGTTTTGAGGGAGTCTCAGGGGGTCACTTAGGGATGCAGCAGTGATGAAGCCCTCTACCCCTTCTCCCCTACCCCCCGGCTCCCACCTTTCCATTTGAAACTGTTTCAAGGGAAGAGTCACTCTCTGACAGCAGTAGTTTATGGGATTGTCTGTTAAATCCCTTGCCTACTTCACCCTTTTCTTGGGCGCAGTAAGGAGGTGATGGTAGAGATGGAGTGGCAGTGGGCATTCCAACAGCTCACCTTGCTTCTCCAGCCGACCCCCCAAATACTGCTGCAGGAACACCCCAGGGGTGTTGGGAGGCAGAAGTGGGACGGGTGTCTGCTCCGGGCCTTCTATGGGATCACAGTGCCAGTTCTAGTCAGTACAGTGGTGGGAGGGGAACAAGGGGCAGAATTTGGCCTTGTTGATTCAGAGATGATCAGGAAGGCAGGAAGCCTGTTTCTAGGAAACAAGTAGAGAAGCAGCATGGCTTAGTGGAAAGAGCACGGGCTTGGAAGTCAGAGGTTCTAATCCTGGCTCCACCACTTGTCTGTTATGTGAACTTGGACAAGCCACTTAACTTCTCTGTGCCTCAGTTACCTCATCTGTAAAATGGGGATTAAGACTGTGAGCCCTAGTTGGGACAACCTGATTACCTCGTATCTAGCCCAGGGTTTAGAACAGTGCTTGGCACACAGTAAGCGCTTAAATACCATAATTATTATTATTGAGTGAGAAATCTAGGAGAAGAACTCTGGGAATAGAACTTGGATTTAGTTGGGTTGGTGAGTGTTTTTGACCCTTTTAATAGTACGTTAGAGGGTCTGAACCAGAAGTCTTCAGCCGGTCGGTTGATATGTTTCCCTTTTTTTGGAACCAGAAAGAGCTGCTCTGTGGAATGGTTGGAATTGCCCCTTCCTCTGGGAGGGATATTCTGAAGGATGCCGTCTACGAGAAATTGGGCCGAGACGACGCTCAACTGGAGGCCGTGGAGTGGTAGGGCCCTTCAGCAAATTTCCCTTTCCTTGGGGTCGCCAGAGAGTGCGGACATGGCTGGGCCACTGCCGGGTGGACCCAACCAACCCCTGGACTGCATCTTCCCCTCCAGTTCATCGCTCCGTCTGGACGTGGGTGACAAGTGACCAATCTTAACCTTGGGAAAGCACGCGGGCAGTTCTGCCAAGGAGAGCTTCATGAGCTCAGCATCATGGGCCCTGCCCTTGGAGGTTGGAGTGTCGAGACAGGGACTTACCCCAGGTGTTGTGGGATGGGGAGTGTTTGGAACCTGATTTCCAGTAAGAGCTGCTGTGCTGGGACTCTTGCTGGCCACATAGAAGTAGTTGCTGATGACCCTTGGTTAGGTAACTGCATTGGTTAAATTCTGGAAAAACCAAATCAAAGCCAAAACCAGAAACCCTGTTTGCTTCAAGCTCTGCTTTCTGGGTTAATAATAGTAATAATAATAATAATAATGATGATCGTATTTTTT
Source organism: Ornithorhynchus anatinus (assembly GCF_004115215.2). Lineage (NCBI taxonomy): Eukaryota > Metazoa > Chordata > Mammalia > Monotremata > Ornithorhynchidae > Ornithorhynchus > Ornithorhynchus anatinus. The sequence continues at coordinate 42,601,056 of NC_041737.1, read as the reverse complement.
AAGCACTTACTATGTGCCAGACACTATTCCAGGCGCTGGGGTAAATACAAGCTAATCAGGTTGAACACCAGTCCCTGTCCCATATAGGTGAGGACACTGAGGCACAGAGAAGTGAAGTGACTTGCCCAAAGTCACACAGCAGACAAGTGGCGGAGCTGGGATTAGAACGCATGTCCTTTAAACTCTCTGTCCCATGCTCTATTTACTAGGCCATGCTGCTTTGGCGCACAAGGTTTGAATCTTGTGCCCCAAAGCCCTAGAAACCTTTAGGTAAAATGCAGAGAAGAGCCACACTGGGAGGATTTTAATGTTTTAGCTTAAGTCATTTTAATAACTTCTCCTACAAAATGTCCATTGGAAATGCCCATAGTTGTCAGTTACCAGGGCCACCTCCCCCAATCCTCCAGGGACCCCATGGTCTCCCAGAGACACCAAGTCAATAGTCATCCACGCTAGCAAGGCCCGGCCCAGAGTCCCACTCTCTTATTCCCTTTTTCCCTGAATTCCCAACAAGAAGCATGCGTTCCCATCCCCTGCCCTGCCGGAGCTGAGTGACTGGGTGGTGGTGTGTGTTGATCTTCTCTTATGTGTATTCTCATGGTTGGTGTGGAGAAAGTGACCAGAACCCTGCTGGTAGGCAAAATGAGTCAGACTGCACCCACCTGAAGTAGCCAGTGCCCCTCTTGCAGTGGCTCTCAGGCTGGCCTTAGTAGGCCAGATGTGGTTGACAAGGCTCTGAGGGCTCTGTTTCTTGCCAAGGCAAAGACTGAGGTTGCAGTCTATCACCATTGGAGTTTGTCCTAAGGGGTGAAGCCTGTACTCGGGCCACTTGCCTCTCCCTTGGTCCCCAGGATTAGAGACATTGGGGTAGTGGGGTTAAGAAGTTCTATGGCAGGTGATGGCTACTCACAGGCCTGAGGGGTCCACCATCCCCTGTAAAACCTAAAAGCCGGTGGCATTTTGAGGAACCAGGGTAGGCCTCCACATCTGGGCTACCCACTTAAGCCAGCGAGGAATTCTCGTGCTCTAATTTGTCTTTGAAAGAAATGACAGATTTCAGATCAAAAGAACTATTTTTGTGCCATTTCTTGGAACTGGTGACTCTGTGATGTTCTCTGGGAGAGACACAGAATGTTTACCCGAAGCTAAGCTGCTATTCTGAAATTCATGCAACACTGCAGTTAAGAGAACAAAGTCAAATCTAGCCTCCCGGGGCCCAAGTTCCCAGCATGTCTGAGGGCCCTGAAATGTGAGGAACTGGCTAACTATGGGTATGCACTAAAACCCCACCTTCTCTCACCTCCAGGTTTGGCTTACTCGGAGACGAACAGGTTCCCAGAGCAGAATCTATTGTGGATGCATTCTCTAAGCATTTGGTGATGAAGCTGTCCTATGGTATGGGTTTCTCAGAGGGCTTGGTGGGACTTGAAGGAACTCCTGGCCTCCAGGAGATATGCAGGAGTACATAATAAATGCCATTGATCGATTGATTTATACAGCAGGATTGGGGGCAGCCGATGGATCAGGGAAAAGTAGCCACTGGTCTGTATCTTTCAAGAAGGCAGATTGAGACAGTGTTGCAGGAATGGTAAGGCCTGAAGAGTGGGCTAAGCTGAGGGAGGGGGTCGGGTTAAGCTGTGGGACCGGACCCAGGGCAGCGAGGTGTTGGTGGAGCCCGGCACTGAAATGAGAACAAATTGATCTGGCCAGGTGGCCAATGGTCTGGGCTGGCTGCAGACAAGGTGGGCTGGTCCATCTTGGGAAGCTGTTTAGGAGGGGACTCCTTGCAGGAGAAACAGGATAGTCACAAGTAGTTGTCCTCTCAGGATTGGGAATAGACACACAGGAATTGTCAGAAAGGTTGGGCCTAGGGGACAGCCTCAGTCAACCAGCCAAAGGAGCGGGCTCTAAGAATCAAGGGCTTATCTGGAGACGGGCTGAAGATGGGGGCTTGCCAGATGTGGCTGGAAACCTCTCGGGGTAGAGGGCTCTTGGACACCTGAAACTGCACGATACTGCCAGGAGTGTGCTTGGGGGAGGAAAGGTTTTGGAGACCCACTAGGGATGTAGGGGGGAATCATGTCTACTTACTCTCTTGTACTCTCCCAAGCATTTAGTACAGTTTTCTGCATACAGTAAGTGCTTAATAAATACCACTGATGGATTGACTTTACATGGCATGGATCTGAGTTAAAGCTAAACCAGATGGCTATTGTGAGAACTTGGCTTCCTACTGAGCAAGATATCTTCTTTTAGAGAGAAACAAAGGAAAGCCAAGACATTCAGTCTTAGAAATCTCTGTTATTGGGCCAGGGAGAGATACAAATCATTGTTGGGGGAAGGAGAATCTGAAATCTGAAATGAGGCTGTGTCCATTCATTCATTCGTATTTATTGAGCGCTTACTGTGTGTAGAGCATTGTACTAAGTGCTTGGAAAAGTACAGTACAACAATAAACAGTGACATTCTCTGCCCACAATGGGCTCACAGTCTAGAGGGAGGAGAGATGGCAGTTGGGGCCAAGATGAAGTCCTTCGAAATGGAAAAGGGTTAAATTGAGAAGAATGATATTTGAGGGCACATTCTCTGTAAGTTCTTAAATTTTGTTTTCTTCTTTTTAGGTCCTGGAGAGAAAGATATGATCCTGATGAGAGATAGCTTTGGCATTCGCCATCCTTCTGGCCACTTGGAAGACAAAACCATTGATCTGGTAGTGTATGGTGACGTCAATGGTTTTTCTGCCATGGCTAAGACTGTGGGCCTGCCAGCAGCTATGGCTGCCAGGATGCTGTTGGATGGTAAGAGCTTGGTGTCAATACCACCCTCTCTCATTCCCGCCCAGGTCTCGGTACTGGCAGGAGCGACAGTGTCAAGTTTCAGTAGCGACTGGGTTGGGCAAGGGTTGTGGGATATTTAAATACCCAGTTGGTTGGCCCCATGGACATAGGCCAAGTGGATAACATAGGGCCCATGAAGGGATTGTTTCGGGGGCCCTGAATTATCGAGTTGGACCATCTATGTGGAACAAATCACCGATTCACACTGCCATCCCCGGGCTGAGCTAGCTACCGAAATGTCCAATGTATATAGACTGAGTTGGTTCACAGCAGCTTCCTGATTGGATGCTCAGAGATGACAGTGTACATTCTACTTGTCATTGCCAACTTCCTCAATAGGACAGCACTTCGTCTCCTCCCTCCCCTCCCACCCGACTCTCCATCTAGCTGCACATCTTCACCTGAAATTCACTCCTAGTGGATCCAGTCCAGTCAATGAATGGACTTTGTCAAAACTACAAGTGAACTAATCTCTTGGGGAGAGAACACCAGAAAGAAAATATGCACTGTGTGATCCCATACAGTTTATAGTGGAGATGCAGGGCATGGGGTGGGTGGCCCTGGGTAGGGCTTCCCCCGACCTATCCCTGCCAGTGATTGTGAGAACAGAGCAGGAACAGGACCCAAAGCCCTCAGTGCTTCCTGTAGCCAGGACAGAGTGTGTGCAATGGGAATTCAGGGAACCTCCAACCCGCATGTTCCAAATTCCAAACTGGCAGTTGAAGTTTTTGATGACTTTGTTTCTTCTTCTAGGGGAGATTCAAGCCAAAGGCCTGGTGGGTCCATTTACAAAGGAAATTTATGGCCCGATCCTGGAGCGCATTAAAGCAGAAGGCATCATATATAATAGTCACAGCACCATCAAGCAATAACCGTGAGCCCCAGCGGGGGACTGTATGTCCATCAGGCATCCCAACTCTAAACCTTTTCTGAGCCTTTGGGCCATAAACGTGTCCACTTGGGACACGTTTTCTTTAGTAATGGAAAATGACGTCTCTATTGAGAACCTTCAGTAGTGCAGTATTGATGAAAAATGTAAAATTCAATTCTTTGAGGAAGGGGGGGAACGTCTTTAATTCAGGTGTTTCTTTCCAAGGGTGTTTACAGTGGGAATGAATGGGCCACTGCCATTAATTTATTGTCCTCCCCTGTGCCTTTAAAGAATGTATTTCCCATTTATGGGCAGGTGCAGATCAAATGTCAACGTTTTAACCTTGAGAATTCAATGTGTAGCCCTATTTTTGTACATTTCCAGTTGCTAAAATGAAAGCCTTTCAGTCTGCCCACTCACCCATGAAATGAAGCGATTTTGTAATCTTTATTTTAAGATGCATGTGTTAATGAGCATTGGACCTGAACTGTTTTCTCCCAGTATTGGCAAAAAAAAATAAATACCAGCTACTTTACAAACAAAGCTAGTTTTACGTTTCCATCTTTAGAATCCCAAAGTCATATCATTTAGAATTGAAAGCAGAGGCTGTTTGACTGCTCCCGAATGCGTGCAAGACTCTGCCGCTGAAGATGCAAAGTGAGAAAAGACAAGAGTTCTTGTGTCAGTTGATGGAGAGGGTATTTTGAAGGAGAAGCATGAGCATTGCCCTAACATGTCTTCAGCCCCAGGGTGAAGACATCTGGGAACCAGGCTTCTCCTTGCCTGGGTCCCAACTTCAACGTGTGGTTAAGACCCAACTTATCAAGTGTCTATTTCAGCCACTGGTCCAAATTTCTGAGGGTCCCTGAAAGATAGGATTTTTGAGGATCAGAAAAGGGTCATTTTGGTGTCCATCTTCACAGTCAGAAAGGAGGTGCCTCCTGGACATTTGAAGTAATAATTGGGAAGACATGAGAACAAATGGGCCAATCGTCAGTTTAGATCCATCTAGGTGAGTCTAAAATTTTAGGAGGCAAAGCATATGGCCTTTTGCAGGGCAAATCAAGGCAGAGCAATTTAATTCCTTGTAGGATATAAGGACAAGTCATAGAGATCAGGGAAGTGAACCTTTTATTCTGCATTGTTTGGTTTCCTAAGTGGGGTAGTGTTGATCATCTTTTAAAGAGGCGGTGGTGATACTGAAGAAGGTGCAGGGAAGACTGACAAAAATCTTTCTTAATTATAATAAAAATAATAGTGGTATTTAAGTGCTTACTATGTGCCAGGGACTGTACTAAGTCCTGGGGCAAATACAAGGTAGTTGGGTTGGATTCAGTCCCTGTCCCACATAGGCTCACAGTATTAATCCCCATTTGACAGATGAGGTAAGTGACCAGAGAGGTTAAGTGAATTGCCCAAGGTCACACAGCAGACAAGAGGTGGAGCTGGGGTTAGACACAAGTTTTTCTGAATCCCAGGCTTGTGCTTGAGGTTGCTTATCCTAGAGAGGAGATGACTAAGAAAATACTAAATAACTAATGCCCTTCTTTGTATTTTCTCCAGCTTTGTTTTGCCCTTGCAAGGATGCGATGACTAGAGTTGCCCTTGGTATTTCAGATGCGGGCAAACCATGGTTTAAGAAGTAACACTAAATTCTGGAATTAACAAGTCCTCTGAAGACGTTGCATTCATTGTCCTGCCTGGTGGGTAAGAAGCAGTAGGTGCCATCAGGTGCCTTAGGTCCCCATAGGTTGTAAGCTCCCCCTTTAAACTTAGCTCTTTGTGGGCAGGGATTGCAACTACCCACTTTTTTCTAAGCACTGGGAAAGATTCAAGTTAATCAGTCCTTGGGCTCTTTTTGTTTTTGTCACCAAATAGTTCGTGGTTGCTGAGGTGAGGGACTCTGTGAGCATGGGTTTACTGAAGTGAAATCTTAAAACGGTCCACTGGTAGAGTGCTGGAGAAAGTCCTTTAAATATGTGGATGGTTGAGTTCATGAATCTCTAGAGGGCCAAGTGTGCTGGCCTGAGGGGAAGGCCCAATGGGGAGTAGAAATGTGCCTTCATGATGTACAGCCCTTTCCTTTTGTACCTATACTTGATAAACCAGAAGCGCTGGCCAGAGGGATGGAGTCGATCTCCTGCCTCCAACCCACACTGCGCTTCCAGCTTCAGGTTAGTGGAATGGCTGGTTTCTAGAGATTATTAGAACAGTGATTTCCCAACCTCTTTGGTATCCCATCTCTGTGTTCTGAAAAGATTCATGATCAGGAATCCTAAGATGTAGGCACATATATACTCTTCTCCCCTTCCTCTGTTCTTTCTCTCTCCCTTCCGTCCCTCTTATCTTCTGCTCCCTGCTTCTCCCCCTTCCTTCCCCCACCTTTCTCTCCCTCCACTTTCCCCTCTCTCCCTCCTTCTATCTTTTTTTCTATGGTATTAAGCATTTACTATGCATCAAGCTCTGTTCTCTATGAGGTGGAGTAGATACAAATTTTGTCAGGTTGGACACAGTATCTCTCTCATATGGGGCTCACGGTCTAAATAGAGGGGAGTAGGATTTAATCTTCATTTTATAGGATTTAATCTTCATTTTACAGTTGAGGAAACTGAGGCACAGAGAAACCAAGTGAGTTGCCCAAGGTCACACAGCAGACAAATGGCAGAGCTGGGATTAGAGTCCAGGTGCTCTGATTTATAGGCTTGGGTTTTTTCCACTAGATCATGCTGCTGCTCTTCCCCCTCTCTTCACTCTCACTCTTTCCCCTCCCTTTCTCCCCTCTTTTCCCTCCTTCCTCTGTTAGATTGGGAGATGAAATAAGGTAAGAGAGTAATTATTTGTGAAATGTTCACAGTGTGCCAAGCACTGCAGTAGATAGAAGATAATCACGTACCTCTTGGGCTCATAGTCTAAGTAGGAGGGAGAACAGATATTGAATCCCCATTTTGCAGATGAGGTAACTGAGGCACAGGGAAGTCGCGACTTACCCAGTGTCACTCAGCAGACAAGTGACAGAGCTGGGATTAGAACCCAGGACCTCTGACTCCCAGAGATTTTTCAAAAGTACAGGGAACACACCACCAAAAGCAGTGGGAAGGTTGAGAGTCAAAATAGGTCTCAGTACTGCCTGTTTCTTGTCCTAAATGGCATACATGTGAAACAAAATCTCCAGGGACAAAGAGCTGAAAGGTTATTGATTAGGCCTAGGAACTAGAGGTGAATGTTTGAGTATACATTTTCAGGTCACCCCCTCTTATTTTGGTCATCAAGGATTTTCTTATAATGAAACAGGGATTTTTAAGTGAAATGACTCTGTGTTTGTAAATTCTCCTTCCTTCTGGCTTAAGACCAGTTTATGTCATCATCAAAACTAATTTACATTGTTTGCATGCTAGAAAATTTCCCAAACAGTTGTGTGAATGCAGCCAGTGTGCCTATAGCAGGAAATGCCTATGTGTCATTTATGCAGACAAAGGATGCTTTGTCTGATCTTGCTTATTACTTTTTTGATGTTGCAAGTAAGTGACTGTGAGCCCCATGTAAGACAAGGGACTGTGTTCCAATGCCTAGAACAGTGCTTGACACAAAATAAGCCCATAGTAATTGTGGTATTTATTGAGCACTTACTTTGTAACAGGCACTATGCTATAACCTGCTTTATTAGAAAATCTCATCTGCAGGTGCTCAAGCCTGCTAATGAAGTGTCTTCAGGGTCCAGCTTTATTCGTTCATATATTCATGTAAATAAGTTCTGGCCTGCAGGTCTGAAATGATATTTGTTAAGTGCTTACTATGTACCAGGCTCTGTACTAAGCACTGGGATAGATGCAAACAAATTAGGTTGGATACAGTCCTTGTCCCACTTGAGTTTCACAGTCTGAATCCCCATTTTACAGATGAGGTAACTGAGGCACAGAAAAAGCAGACAAGTCGCAGAGGCTGGATGAGAGCCCAGGTCCTTCTGACTCTGAGGCTCATGCTCTACCCACTAGGCTATGTTGTATAAACACCATAATTATTATTGCTTTGTAGGGTAAGGAGGAGAGATCACTGATTGCAGGATGGAGAGCTGCAGTTTAGAAAAGAGAATTTGGGTCAGTTCAATGGCCCAAGTCTATATGCCTATCATAAGATGGAATGGGATCAACTCTAAAGCTTTAGAGGTTGCCATTGGGAAACGTATATTCCTTAAGGTACAGAGCATTTTCTCATGCAAACTGCTGGGCTTCCCCATCTGGAATTCCTGAGGTGTGTGTTGTGTGTGTGGGGGGTGTTATTTTGTACCCTCAGGAGTTGTGTGGAGGGGAGGAGCAGCCCATTCTGATTTCCATTCCCCAGGTCCCCAGTGCATTCCGGCTTCTGATGTGTTGAGAAGTTGGAAAGGGAAGCGAGTGGTGGCATGATTTTCCTCTCTTTCTCCTGGTCTTGGCCCCATCTCTAGCAGATGCATGATTTCAACCCCATCTAATTCTCACATAGGTATTTTTTCCTAGCCCCTAGTTCAATAGAGTTTGCTAGAAACCATTCCTACTACAGTACTGCCTTGTAAAAATCGATAGGCTAGTACCTAGGCACATACTGCCCCGCTTGTGTGCCCATTTGCCTTTTATCTGAGAATTTAGAATTGAATACCATGGACTTTTCAATCTATACTTTCAGAGGACCGGTTGGGCACAGTTATTTCTTGGCATCCTTGGCTGAAGTGGATGTTTAACATCTCGAAGTCATCTTTGATCCATAAATGACTTCTTTTGCACAGTTGACCTTGTCTTGTCTTATGCTATGGAGTCATCTCTGACCCTTAGCGACACCATGGACTCATCTCTCCCAGAATGCCCCACCTCCACCTGCAGTCGTTCTGGTAGTATAGCCATAGAGTTTTCTTAGCAAATATATGGAACTGGGTTACCACTGCTTCCTTCTATGTAGTAACTTGAGTCTTTACCCTTGACTGTCTCCCATGCTGCTGCTACGCGGCACAGGTGAGTTGTGACTTGTAGCAGATTGCCTTCCACTCACTAGCCACTGCCCAAGCTAGGAATGGAATGCATATGCCTCTGCTTGACTCTCCCTCCTGTGGTCGAGACTGGTAGAGTACTTGAAACTCTCCAGGTGTGACCCTGAGAGGGGCAAACTTGACCTAGTTTACAAAAAATTGATCTTCCTTCTGAGCTTTTTGCCTGGCTTATATCATCTTGTAAAATATAATTAGAATGTAGCTTAAGTCCTGACACGCAGTTATTAGACTCACTAAATACACTGGAGGTTGTTGAAGATTAGAGAAGATTTCTTTCTGCTAATAGTTCTTATTTTTTCCAGTTAAAAACCAATATTGTTTGGTAAAGAGATTAGCTGCAGGATTTATGCTTTCAGTACTGCAGCTTGTCAGCTTGATCAAGATGATGAGTAGGCTAGAAACCTTGGAAAACAACTTGATTCTTTAAGACCATTTCTCTAATCAGTAATCATTTTGTTCCCTGTGTACAGATGGGCTAGGAATTACTTTTTTTCCTTTTCTCATTGGCTTTAATCAGGGATATTTTCTTCCTGAAAATGTAGTTACCTTCCTCATTTGCAGTGTACCTCTCTTCACGGAAAAGGGACTAGTAAGTAATTTTGGAGAATGAGAAAAGCTCGCATCCTTTCTTTGCTGATGGGGCAAGGACAGAGGAAGAAGAGGCAGTAGGTGAAATCATTTAAGTACAGGTCAGACTGGCTTAAGTGAAGATCCTGCAGTGGGTGGGAGGGAGTTTTGGAAAGGCAAGAGGATTAAGAAAGTGCGGTAGCAGCCATAATGTCAAAGGGCAATTCTGGCCCACGCGAGACAGAGCAGGCCTTCAACAGTATGTTTTATGAATGGGCAGATGGAGAGAGGGGCCTCATTGGCATAAAGACTCCCACTGACCAGCCCCCTGCAGAAAAGTGACAGCATGGAGCTACTTGCACATCACCTCCTGCTCCAAGAAGGTGCCTGGGGTAAGTGCTGACTGGTTCGGGTTTCAAATCATGCCAACACACCACAGGTTTCATATCTACTTTTACCCCAACCGGTTAAAAACAAGGCCAAGTAGAGATGTTATTCTCATGAAAACGTCTCTTTTCAAAACAGCTGTATTCCACAAAGAGTTAAAAGTACATGCTGAAACTGAGCCAAACACTTAGATGAACCCTAAAGTATCAGAAGGCGCCTTGAAGTAGAAACAGATACCGAACTACATCATTGCAGCAATGCAGATTACACAGAACTAGAAAACTGACTCTGTAGTAAAATATAAAAATCTACAATTATAAATATAAATTTGGTCCGTGGAATCACTAGAGCAGTATTTACAGTAAGTTACGGATTATTTCTAGAGGTGAATACTGCAGATGCAAAATGGTGAATATTACAGATCACAGGGTTTTATTTACAGTCTACCATATTAAAAGTTATATTTCTAGCAAATGGGAGGTTGCTACAAATACAGCAGTAAGTCTGACACTGAAAACATTACATGTTTAGCAGCAGCCGAGAATCTGTAACATCTAGAAATGCCAACTTCAGTTAAAAGAAAAACCTTACAGTAGGAAACTAATACTGAAAAAAAACACCACAATTCCATTCTTAGAAACACTGTAAAATTCAATCAAGTTAGTTTGGACAGTATAATAAACAGATTACAAGAAGTCTTCCAAAAGGCACACGTTGTTAATGATATAAATTCAGCAATCAAATCATATGCCACAAAAGTAATTACTGTCTGGGAAGTAAACAGATTACAGAGGGACCGGACAGATTTCCCACATAACTGAAAAATGCGAAGAGCAGTGCTAGATTGCACAGATTGTGTTCTTCCAAATTAAACCAGGGACTCCAAACTCTCAGCCACATTTCCATCAGGTAAAGCTGTACCATTGCTGTCTAGAGAGGCGGATGGATTTTCCTCCTGCCTTGTGCTGACGAGACTGAGGATAGCTTTGTAGAGAAACTGGTACTGTTCCTGGAAGAGAGAAGCAGATGGATATTCAGATTGGGTGCTGTTGAGTGCAGCAATATGAACGAAGGATCATGCTGTAGTTCTTGTCACATAATGCATAGGTTCTGAATGACGACTCTCACCTAAAAGACTTGCAGGATTTGGTTCCAGATCATCTATTTTGCTCCGTAGATATTGACCTGCCGGGTATCTACTAATGCTATTTCTAGTTTCCCCTAGAGGAAAGCTGAGGAAAAGGACGGCTGCCTGCAAACCATTATAGCCCAAGGAAATAGAGAAGCAGCAATGGCCTAGATGATAGAGCACACGCCTGGGAGTCAGAAGGACCTAGCTTCTAATCCTGACTCTGCCATTTGTCTCCTATGGGACCTTGAGTAAGGTATTTAACTTCTCTCGACTTCCATTAGCTCATCTGTAAAATGGGGATTAAGACTGTGATCCCCATGTGAGACAGGGACGGTATTCAAGCTGATGAACTTTTATCTACCCCAGTGCTTAGTATGGTGCCTGGGACATAATAAGCACTTAACAAGATCATTTCATGCCTACAGGCCTGAGCTTATTTACAAGAGTAGTTAAAAGCTAGACCCTGAAGACACTTCATTAGCAGGTTTGGACACTTGCAGATGAGATTGTCTAGCAAAGTAAGTTCCTCTCACCTACCAGGCTTTTCTTGTTCCTGGCAGCTAAATTTCCTGTTATTTCTTACACCCTATGGCTGTTACCTGTTTAACTCCATCCTTATTTTTAAATTCTTCCTGAAACTCCAAAGCTTATTGATCTTTAGGCGAAAGCAAGAGACGTAAAGGGAAACATTAGGCTTGTTGGCTGGTCCACCCCTAGTCCTAAGCAGGACTCCTTCACCCAGTACTTTTGGTGAGGGGATCCTGGGCTGGATAGATCATCGGTCTGAACCAGGTATTGAATGGCTTATAGCCTCGGGTCCTAAATTGAGTGAGTGGGGAAACTAGGAAGGACGTTAAATCTCTGAGGTAGAGATCTTCTCTGTCAATGCACCCTTTTCTGGAAACCATCAGCACTGCCTGAGGTTTTTCATTCATTAGATTAAAGGACCCTCCGGCTCAGTGAGGCGTTCGCCTACATGTGTCATTGTTGGTCCTCAAACAAGTGCCTTTGAAAACTCATAGCTATTTTTGAAGATTGTTTTGCAGACATTGTCCAGATTGCTCATGGGTTCTTTGCTGGTCTCCTGGGAGATGTAATTCAAGTTCAACACAGACAACAGTTATGCTGTTAGCCGACAGTGGCTGACACCCACGTACAGACTCAGATATGCTTCAGTTTAAAGACAATTCTGCCCAAGCTCTTGGGTCTTTGCTAACTCCTAGAAAGGACAGCCTGATGTGAGTCAGCAGCAACCATGGCTCCCCACTGGGGGCGGGGGCAAGAAGCCCTTTTAGAGCTACAAAATGGCTTCCCAGCACGCTTACTCACCATGTCTGTGAAGATGCCTGGCCTCATTAGATTGGTCATCCTGGCTACCTGGTAAACATCGATGGAATTTTCCTTTTCTAGCTGGTGCATGAGGGTCATGAGGGCACAGAAAGTTCCAGCCGTCACGCCGCCGTGCCTGTGAGGAAGGGGAAGCAGAGAGAAAAACCCAAGGTGACAATTCAGTAAGACAACTGGCATACAGTTTCCAGCTTTCAGGCATGTACAGGGCCACAGCATCTTGGCTCCAGTCTAGGATGACTTCATTTCAGTTCTTCTCCTGAAGGACCATCTTCCCATCCATGGAGCTGTCAATGAGCCCACCGTACAAAAGTTTAAGGCCAAAGATATAACTATCTGCTGCCTTTTGAGTGAGGGTCTGGCTGAAATGAAATAAGATATACTTGGGCAGAGATAATAAGCTCTTCTGGGGTTAGAACACTAACAATAATAATGTTGATATCTGTTAAGCGCTTACTATGTGCAGAGCACTGTTCTAAACGCTGGGGTAGATACAGGGTAATCAGGTTGTCCCACATGAGGCTCACAGTCTTAATCCCCATTTTACAGATGAGGTAACTGAGGCCCAGAGAAGTGAAGTGACTTGCCCACAGTCACACAGCTGACAAGTGGCGGAGCTGGGATTCAAACACATGATCCTTGACTCTAAAGCCCGTGCTCTTTCCACTGAGCCACGCTGCTTCTCTTAATAATAATGTTGGTATTTGTTAAGTGCTTACTCTGTGCAGGGCACTGTTCTAACAATGGTGGTGGCTGCAGCCATTTCAAAGTCAGTTTCCCTAAAGGAACACCCCAGGGGCTACTGGTATAGAGAGATGCCTGGATGTTTGGACCATTGGGTTGAGGCAGAGGGGGAGTGACTTCTGCTGGCCTTGGGAATCACAAAGCTGGCTACATCCAGGACCGGGGCAGTCAGTGTGTTAAAGTAAGGGCAACACTGACTAGGTGCAGTGGGGAAAAGATTGCTTTTTTTTTTTCTATTCAGCCTTAGCCCCACTCTGTCAGGGAAAACTGGAGAAGTCTGAGGAGAGTCCCAAAGATGGATCTGCAGAGACTAGAAGGTAGGACCTATGGGAGAAGCTAAAGAAGTTGGAACAGTTTGTCTTGAGGACAGGTTGGGGGTTGATCAGGGCATTAAATAGAGAGTAACTGCTCACCATTCTTTTTCTCCCCACTGGGAACTGAGGAAAAGGGAATGGCTTTCACTTGCAGCATGAGGGATTAGATGAGATTGATACTAACGGTGTTGGACTACCTGTCCTCAACAAGCTACGTAGTCCATATACTCTGTCCCAGCATCCTCTCAGAGAGTGTCAGCTGAGGATATGGGCCATGAATGGGCTTATGCTGCTGCTTTTTTTTTTAAATGGTATTAGTTAAGCCCTCACTATGTGCCAGGCATTGTACTAGGTGCTGGGGTAAACACCAGTTTCTCAGATTGGACAGAGTCTATGTCCACATGGGGCTCACAGTCTTAATTCCCATTTTACAGATGAGGTGACCGAGATACAGAGAAGTGAAGTGACCTTCCCAAGGTCACACAGCAGATAAGTGAAGGAGCCAGGATTAGACTAAGCCTGAATTAGATCGTTTAGACTGTGAGCCCGTTATTGGGCAGCGATTGTCTCTATCTGTTGCCAAATTTTACATTCCAAGCTCTTCGTACAGTGCTCTGCACACAGTAAGCACTCAGTAAATACTATTGAGTGAATTAGGCCTACTTGACCCAGAACCGATCCCTTTTCCACCTGGGTCAGCTGAGAGTCAGAGAGGGGAGCATCTGAGCTCAGGGCACTGACGTTATGAGCAGGAGAAATGCCCAGGTAGGCTCTAGTCTGAGAGCTCTTTGTGGGCAAGGAATGTGCCTGTTTATTGTTATATTATAGTCTCCCAAGTGCTTAGTATAGTGTGCTGCACATAGTAAGTGATCTATAAATACTGTTGACTATTTCATCAGATCTTTCTGCCCTTCCCTTCTTGGGCTAGGGATCACCACTCTAGGGTCCCAATGAAAGGCCTCCATTTCTCAATCGGTCATATTTATTGAAACTTTCTGTGCAGAGCACTGTACTAAGTGTTTGGGAAATGTGGCAATATAAAAGACATATTCCCCGCCCATAGAGAGCTTGCAGTCTAGAAGGGGAGGTCCCAGGAGGTCCTGAGAGCCCACTATCCGTCAGGGTCTATCCTCACTGACCTCCATGTGAAACCCAACCGCCTGGTGACGTCTGTACTCACTCGTCATGAACAATCATGGGTCCATCCCGACTGGAAGTTTCGTCTTTGATGATACTTATAAGTTCAAACGTTTTACTAATAGGGCTATCAGGATTTGGCCACTTTGGACATTGGAAATGTCTCACTTCAAGTACGTAGTCATCCTATGAAGAGAGAGGGAGAAGTTACTACTTGAAAAAGTTTAATTTATTGTTCTTTTTTGGGGCGGGGAGGGATGCTGTCAAACAAGCCAGGTAGAAAATCAGCTTCCTCACCCAATCCCAGTGAATTGGTCATAGTAGTAAATCAGTCAATCAATGGTATTTATTTAACACTTACTGTGGGATGAGCACTGTAGTAAGCACTTGGGAGAGTACGATATAGCAGTTGGTAGAGACACTCCCTGCCACAAGGAACTTACAGTCTAATGCATGTTGTTTTGAAAGGTTGTGCTAGTCTGTTGCCTGGGGAGTCTAATGTGTGTGTCTGTGTGGTTGGTGGTGGGGGGCCCAGTAAGTTCATCAAGGACAGGAAATGTGTCTACCAACTATGTTGTACTCTCCCAACAGCTTAGTATGGTGCTCTATACCCAGTAAGTGCTCAGTAAATACCATTAATGTTGATGGTCAACACTAATCCACAAGGCCATAGGAGATTGATGTCAGTAAAGAAAGCACATCATTTTAGTTTATGGAGTGTGTCAGGGCCCAGCTAGGAAGAAATATTCTGGAGTTAGACTGCTGGGTTGCAGCATGGATTCTGACATTCCTGGCCTTTCCAGGAATTGGAAAACACAAAATCTCTTTGTATAGATCAGCAGTGGAGTGCTGAGGGAAACGAAATTTTTTGTGGATCCCCTTTGGTTTGGAGATGACAGTAGCATAGAAACGTTGAGAATGGAATTGCCAGAATGTCTTAACTGCCTACACAGAAACAAGATTTCCCGATACAGGCATGTTGGGTCTGATTCAGTCTTGTTTCTGAAACTGTCATCTCAGATTTCTCCACAGTACCTGTGTAGCTTCTAAAATGAAGTCTTGAATGATAAGTTTCTCCTCATTAGAGAGGCACTTGTGTTCCTCAGCAATCATAGTAACTTTAAAGCTCTCACAGTTGATGGGCTCATCTTTGTTTGGCCAGTAAACAAATTCATCTTCAGCCTGTGAAAAAGAAACATTTTTTTACCTTGGTACTTAATGCGGGGCTCAGCACCTGGTAAGCACTTAATATCACTACTGTTACTTGCTTCAGCAGCTATTCCTTACCACATTTGTAATTTGCCATTTAGGGGATTTTTCATGTCTTGAAATGGGAGGCTAATTGCTCAAATGAAAATCTGTTTTGAAGCTCAACTTTTCATCTTCATACAACTGCCTAATTTCTGTGGTTGCATGATGTGGGTGGAATCCATAATTCTCCTGAGAAACTATACTGTACTATGTTAATCCACTCAGCCCTTTGACCTACCACCTCGTTTTTTCCTTCCCACTGGCAGGTGTGTTGAATCAAAGGATTCAAGAGATTTTAATGGCACAACATTAACCATCTGCTGCTGGTAGCCAAAGAGAATCCAGGCTGTGAAGACATAAGACTAAGTGAGAAGCAGTGTGGCCTAGTGGATAGAGCATAGGCCTGGGAGTCAGAAGGGCCTGGGTTCTAATTCCAGCTCTACCACTTTATCTGCTGTGTGACTTTGGGCAAATCACTTCATTCTCTATGCCTCAGTTACCTCATATGTAAAATGGGGATTAAGACTGTTAGCCCAAGTGAGACAGGGATTGTGTTCAAGCTGATTTGCTTGTATCTAGTCCAGCACTTAGTACAGTGCCTGGCACATAGTAAGCTCTTGAAAATACCACAATTATTATTATTATACATGAGTTTACCGATGACATTGATTTGTGGCCAAGGGACAAATCGCTGTTTCCTGCAGCAACCTTTAAAGTTGCTGCAGGGCCCTGGATGTCATGGTTTCTATGACAGATTTTATGTCTATTACGAGGTCTGGAAGGATAGTCTCCAAACATTGCCAGTTAGTGCTGGGAGAGGGGATATGCATGAACACAATTTGAGTTCCTATTGCTTCTAACTCTTTTATATTTGAAAAAGAAACCAATCAACGTTCTGAAGCCCTGAGATGTGTCTTTAGGGAAGAGGATCATAAACTGGATCTAAATCTGAACTCCAAGAGTGTGTGATGGTCTTACCATATTCTGACTGTCAGGAAGCATAACTATGAGCTGAGCGTTGTGGTCCCATATCATCCTCCAAAAATCCTTGATGGTGTGTAGCAGCGGGTGTTGGGTGATGATGAATTCATTACTCTGGTAATAGCCCTACAAAAACCAAATGATTCTCACTGAGTGACCTCATGATATGGGATTTATTTTCCTGCTTCTTACAGAAGAGCACTATGGGTCATGTAAATTCAAGTCAGAGGCATCTTTCTTTTCACATCATTGCTAGAAAAGACACTCTTGGGGAGACATGCAAATGTTCCTGAGCTGGCAGGAAGTAGGATCAGTAAACTGAGCTGTGTTTCATTTCCATTACCTTAACAATCATGGCTAAACTGCACTACTCAATAACCCTTACCTCCTAGTTGCCAGGGTTTTCTATTTTGGAGTATAGAAAACTTCCTTCTTTGTCCTCATTTCCTCTAAAATCTAATCCCATCTACTGTACCACTACTGTAGCCAACTCATTCTCATGACAGCTGTGATTACTTAAGATCTTCCCTTCTTTTCAGGAAGCATGATTCTACTTAATCATTTTCTGGAGAGGATTCAGTGAAATTAAAGCAGATTTTCTGGAATTCACCCTGCATATCCTCAGCCTAGCTCTTGCACAAATTTTTTTTTCTTTCACTTCTTCGGTGAGGAGTTTGACCTGAAAATAAGCAGCACTTTAAATCTGCTTCCCATGCTCCTCTCCCGCTAAACTGTAAGCTCCTTGAGGGTAGGGACCATGACTACTTTCTCTATTGTATGCTTCCAAGGGCTTAGTACAGTGACCTGCACAGTAAATACCGACTGGATGATAGTAGTCTATGAAAAGACCTTCCCACAAGCACTACAATTTTCACCCAAACCTGAGCCCTTGCAATAAAGGATAAAAAAACACCCCTTGCTTTGGTGCTTGAAGGCTCTGGGGTTGAGGCTTCTACCCCATGTCACTGCCACCATCCACAACTGAGAGGGTGTGGCAGAGTGGGTAAGAAGAATTGGAAAAGGCCCCAGGTGGGAGCTCCCACCAATACTGGAACCCCTTTCTCCCATGTCCAAGAGCGGCCTACCTGCCACCTCCCCAGTAGTTCCTTCCCCACCACCTATATCCCTCATGTATCAGGTCCTCTGGCTCCTCCACCTGAGACGTCTGGGATCCCCACAGCAGTAGAGGTAGAGGAGGTGCTCCTTGGGCTTACAGGCACTATAAGATGACTGGCCAACAGTGATACTTGCTCCATTGCAGATATCATTGAACTGCAGCAGTATGGCTAAGGGGGAAAGAGCACCATCCTGGCCATCAGAGGACCTGATTCTAATCCTGGTTCTGCCATTTGTCTGCTGTGTGGTTTTGAGCAAGTCACTTGACTTCTCTGTGCCTCAGTTTCCTCATCTGTAAAATGGGGATTAATACTTGTTCTCCTTCCTCCTTTGACTTCGAGGCCCCTGTGGGACAAGGACTGTATCTTACCTGATTAAACTGTATCTACCCCAGCTCTTAGATCAGTGCTCAACACATAGTAAGTGCTTAAATACCATAATAATTATATATGCAAATCCTTTACTGACATTTCTTCAATCTGAAATTTATTTTAACTTTAGTTTCCCCGTATAGACTGTAAGCTCAATGTGGGCAGGGATCATGTCTACCAACTCTACTGTTCTGAACGTGTCCAAGCATGTAGTACTGCATAAGGTAAGCACACAATAAATAACACTGATTGATTGTGAAGCAAGTAATAGGAGTTTGGGTTATCTCTTCACTTACCATGATGTAGGAGGCATTGATGTAATCTGTTCCTTCCCCCGAAAGTGATGAAATACCAACCCTAGATCTTTCCACTGGAACAGAGAATGGTCATTGTGAACAAATATGCTTATGGACTCTTTTCATTACTTCCGTGAGTACCAAGTAATGGTGCATCGGGAATATTGCAGTGCCCTGGCAAATCAGCTCTGTCCTTTCCCTTTCCTGATTGGCTTCAACTCCTTCAAGCTTAAATGCTTTGCCAGTGACAAAGAACATTACATGCTAAAAATAAAGGTAAATCATCTAAAGGCTACAGTAGAAGCAAAAGTCAACTGCTAACGTAACATACACGAGCGTACCAGGGATAATGGCCGATGTCCTGTTCTTTTCTCTGTTACACTGTTTCAGGGCGGTAGAATAGTCACATTGCTGGGTATTAGTTTGGCTCAGGAGCTGAAATGGCAGGAAGGTAGAAATCTGGTATGTTACCATTTGGAAGACATCTAATGCCCCAGTATTCCCCTACACTAATTTGACTTCTCAGTCCATCTCCCTGCCATCTTCCTCCTACCTTCTCTTGTACCTGTTGCTTCTTTCTCCCTCTTTTCCTAAAATCCTAGGGCTGAAAGGGACCTCAAAAGTCATCTGATCCAGCATCAACCCCACAGGACCATTCCTATCCACTAAGAAAGAGATTAAGTTCCCTCTTCTCCCCGTTTGCAGCCACTACTCCAAACTTCACCACTCTCCTTCTTCCTTAAAACACCAACTTTCCATCCTTTAAGCACTCTTCTCTAGATCCTTGACTAAGAACCTAAGAAATAAAACATGCCACACTGGTTCAGACTTATGCTTCATCCACCCTGGTATTCTTGTTTTACTTGGCAGTGGATGCCCAGAGAACTTACCTTAAATTGCTTCTCTAGCCTTGTCTTTCCTGTTGGTCCAGGGATGAGGAGAGTATTCACGTAGCCATGGATTTGGCTGTCTGGCACTTCTGTCTCTTTGCTAAGGATAGCCTCCACCAGGGCATCATGAATGAACACGTACTGCTCCTGCCAGCAGTGAGGATAGATGAAAAAGCATGTCATTTCGTCTGGCTCTCAGTGCCTTTCCAATTCTGAGCAAAGGACATATTCAAATGGAATCTTCCCAGTGCTCCTGACAAGTAGGAAGATAGAGCTGGGTCACCCCAGCTAAAAAGAGGGAGATAGCTGCCTCAGATTGACTAGCATAGAGTGTTGCAAATGAAAAGAGTGGTTTGCTTTTTGAGCAGATATTTTGAAAGGACCTTGAGATTAGGACGGAGAAGCTGAAACATATCCAAGTGCTGCAAACAACACAGCCAAGGTCAGTCTATGTGTGACTGTAACGGGTTGGGCAATGTGGGTTCAATACTGGCTTTTTCAGCTCCATACACACCCAGTGTGAACTTCACCATCACTGGCATCTTCTCCAAGTACGAAAATCAACTAAAGCAGGGTGGAGAAAGATAAAGAACCCTACCTCTCATCCTTTTCCCCCTCAAAACACATTCCTGGCAAATGGCAAGTGTTCCCTGCTGCTATTGGGAGTGAGAGGTTGGAAGGTTCACCACCAGTAGGAGGAACTCTTGGGATTTTGGGATGTTAGGTTGGGGGGGATACTTACCAGGTGATATATTGTTCAGGTAAAATTGGGCTCATGTTTCTTGGGAAATACAGACAGTCTATAACACAGTAGTTGTGTTATGGAACCATGTGTTGCAGAAAAAATATTGAATCACTGTACTAACGCCATGAGTGACAGCATACATAGGTGCACAACCAATTCTTCTTATACTACATCTATGCGTGCACATTTGTGGCTTGCATCCTAGCTAGGCAGACCCACACTGTATAAGGAAAATATACTCTCTTGCAGAACTGACTGTACTGCACTTTTAACCCTTTGCATCATTTGCAAATGTTGGATCTCACAACGTAACTCTTGGTGAATCAAGCAATGCTAAAGCAACTTAGCTAAATTAAGGATGTTGTGCTCCAACACCAGTCCCAAGCCTAACAAGGTCCAACATCTTGTTTGCACGATATTGGAATGAAGGTAAATAACTCTCACGTAAGAAATAGGCAGAAACAGACCATGGATGTCGGGTCAAAGAAACTCCAACTCTTCAGAGTGGCGAGAGGGAAAATCCCTCAGAAAACAAGGGATTTATGACATGTTTACAAATGAGAAAACACAGGTATCCCATTCAAAAACACAGGCTGATCAATTCTGTTGTGCTCCACATGGAGTAAGTGCTCTATAAATACTACTGACTGGTTAAAACGATCATACAGATGCGCTAAACAGACCTGAATCACCTTCCACAGTACAGGTATTAGGAACAACACATTTTGTAGGTGGAGAGGCTTAACCCTAGCACTAAAGATTACCCCCTCACCTCTCCCAAGCGGGAGGGAGTGGGGTTGGGTGTCATTCAAACCTAGGTCAAGCTGAACTGTTTCAGGTTTGTGTTGCCCCATCAAGGCTCTGAAGACATGGATTCCCCACTTCCCAGAGCACCAGTATGATCCAAGCAAGAAGTCCTCAGCTGCCTTCTTTACCTCAGTCTGCACCAGGTAATTCCTTTGCGAACGAATATGTTTTAGGAATCCAAATATGTTGACGGTCCCTTCATGCTGGATCTGTTGCAACATGCTGTCCAGAACGATGTACGTGCCAGTCCTCCCAACCCCAGCGCTGCAGAAAGCACAAAGCAAAGAAACATTTTGGTACAAAGCCAGAAAAGCAAATCTGAGGATGAATTCACTTCTCATTGCTGAAAGGGAGATGGACACTTCTTAGATGGTGGGACAGGGACTGGATCCAATCTGCTTTATATAGTGTTTCTACCCCAGCATTTAGTACAGTGTTAGGCATAGAGTAATCACTTAATAAATACCACAAAAAGACAGTGGAAAACTTGGGCTGCCAAAATTGAGAAAGGCACAGTCCTTCCGGGCACAATGGAGGAATCTATGTAAAGAGGTGATTTTTTTTTTCCTGGAAATCAAAATTCTAGTCAACAAAATTCCCAGAAAATGGAGCCTCTTAATCTTCCACACTCGGATTTGGTTGCTGCCTGTTGGATTTTGAAGACTGATCGGTGTTCCCTTGTTACCTGGCAGGTGTCAGCAGTGGTGAGGCTCTAGGTATTCATGGGAAACAATTTGGTGACATAGCTAAAAATTATTTTTTTTCAATAAACTCTCTAAGATAGAGCGTCTTACCTTGAGCCATTTCTGTGGACTGTTTCTATCAGCTACTTCAAAGCCCTGAAGTTTCAGCTTCCTCAAACTCCTTCTTGAGGAGGAAGTTTCGAACACCCCTCCCAGAGAGAAACCCCCCCAACCTACAAAGCAGCTTGGCCCAAGCAAGGGACTCTGAAAGGATTCTGGGGTTTTGAGGCTGATTTTCAACCATTTCCTGAGTTTCTCCAGTTTTGGGTTCCATCCAACAACCTGACTGACAAGACTTTGCTAAAACACCAAGGTGGCAAATGTCAAATATCAGTTGGATGTATTCACTCTCTATATAATTTGGGAAATAAAGCACTCCAGCCAAAAAAAGGAGGCATAAAGGGAAACAGGATAGAAAGTTTGCAAAGATGACAGCTCAAATTAGTGGGATTGCGTGGGAAGAACACAGGTCAGAGTTAAGAGGCCCAGGTTCAAGTCCTGACTCTACTCCTGGTCTCTTCGTGATGTTCATAATAATAATAATGTTGGTATTTATTAAGCGCTTACTACGTGCCGAGCACTGTTCTAAGCGCTGGGGTAGATACAGGGTAATCAGGTCGTCCCACGTGAGGCTCACAGTGAATCCCCATTTTACAGATGAGGTAACTGAGGCACAGAGAAGTTAAGTGACTTGCCCACAGTCACACAGCTGACAAGTGGCAGAGCCAGGATTCGAACTCATGACCTCTGACTCCCAAGCCCGTGCTTTTTCCACTGAGCCACGCTGTTCATCAAGTAGCCTCTCTAGGCCTCAGTTTCCATATCAGTTAATGGGGAGAATAATCCTTGCCTCACAGATGTGTGGATAAAAGAAGATCATTCCTTTTTAGAGAGGCAGCATGGCATGGCATAGTGGATAGAACACAGGCCTGGGAGTCAGAAGGTCATGGGTTCTAATCCCGGCCTCACCACTTGTCTACTGTGTAACCTTGGTCGAATCACTTCACTTCTCTGTGCCTTCACTTCTCTGTTACCTCATCTGTAAAATGGGGATTGAGATTGTGAGCACCACGTGGGACGGGGACTGTGTCCAACCCAATTTGCCTGTATCCATCCCAGCGCTTTGCCTGTATCCATCCCAGCGCTTTAGTACAGTGCCTGGTACATAGTAAGTTCTTAACAAATATTGTACTTATTATCATTATTACTATTATCATTCATGGCTTAGTGGGAAGAGCCAAAAGACCTGGGATCTAATCTTGGCTCTGCCACTTGACTGCTGTGTGACCTTGGGTAAGCCACTTAGCTTCTCTGTGTCTCAGTTTCCCCATCTACTTAATGAAAATTGAATATCTATTCTCCCTCCCCGAAGACTATGAGCCCGTGTGAGATAGGAAATGTCTCTGATCTGATTATCTTGTATCTATCCCAGTACTTGGCCCACAGTACGCACTTAACAAATTTCACAATTATTAGTATCATTAGTAACCTCTCGGAAAAAAATGTCAGATCTGTAACTATCATCTATCTATCTTTTTCCTCCAGATCCACAAAAGCTTACACATGAACATAGATTGAGAGGAACGTAACGATAACTGTGCTATTTGTTAAGTACTTACTATGTGCCAGGCACTGTACTGAGTGCTGGGGTGGACACAAGCAAATTAGGTTGGACAGAGTCTTAATCCCCATTATACAGTTGAGGGAACAGGCACAGAGGAGAGAAGTGATTGCCTAAGTCAAATGGTGGAGCTGGGACTAAAACCCAAGTCTCTCAGGCTCCCAGGCCCATGCTTTACCCACTAGGCCACAGAGCTTCTTGAGCATCTTGTGAATAATGGAGAAGGCACTCAGCTAGTCTACTTTCTTAGAAGAATCTTATAGACCAGAAATGGTCCTTTGGGACAAGCTTCCCTACCCCCAGCCTGCAGTCAGGAAAGTCAGGGAAGCTCATTCTGACTAAAGTTAATAACAATAATAATAATAATGTTGGTATTTGTTAAGCACTTACTATGTGCCGAGCACTGTTCTAAGCACTGGGGTAGATACAGGGTAATCAGGTTGTCCCACGTGAGGCTCACAGTCTTAACCCCATTTTACAGATGAGGTAACTGAGACACCAAGAAGTTAAGTGATTGGCCCAAAGTTATACAGCTGATAGGTGGTGGAGCCAGGATTAGAACCCATGACCTCTGACTCCTAAGCCTGAGTTCTTTCCACTTAGTCATGCTGCTTCTTTTCACATAACTCTTTCTTTTTATGGCATTTGTTAAGCGCTTTCTATGTGTCAGGCATATACTAAACACTGGAATAGATACAAGCTAATCAGGTTGGACATGGGCTCCCAGTCTTAATTTCCATTTTACAGATGAGGTAACTGGGCACAGAGAAGTGAAGTGACTTGCTCAAGGTCACACAGCAGACAAGTGGCAGAGCTGGGATCAGAACCCAGGTCCTTCTGACTCATTTATTCATTCATTCAATAGTATTTATTGAGCGCTTACTATGTGCAGAGCACTGTACTAAGCGCTTGGAATGAACAAGTTGGCAACAGATAGAGACAGTCCCTGCCGTTCGACGGGCTTACAGTCTAATCGGAGGAGACGGACAGACAAGAACAATGGCAATAAATAGAGTCAAGGGGAAGAACATCTCGTAAAAACAATGGCAACTAAATAGAATCAAGGCGATGTACATTTCATTAACAAAATGAATAGGGTAATGAAAATATTTACAGTTGAGCAGAAAAGTACAGTGCTGAGGGGATGGGAAGGTAGAAGGGGAGGAGCAGAGGGAAATGGGGGGAAAAGAGGGTTAAGCTGCGGAGAGGTGAAGGGGGGCGGTAGAGGGAGTAGAGGGAGAAGGGGAGCTCAGTCTTGGAAGGCCTCTTGGAGGAGGTGAGTTTTAAGTAGGGTTTTGAAGAGGGGAAGAGAATTAGTTTGGCAGAGGTGAGGAGGGCGGGCATTCCGGGACCGCGGGAGGACGTGGCCCAGGGGTCGACGGCGGGATAGGCGAGACTGAGGGACGGTGAGGAGATGGGCGGCAGAGGAGCGGAGCGTGCGGGGTGGGCAGTAGAAAGAGAGAAGGGAGGAGAGGTAGGAAGGGACGAGGTGATTTAGAGCCTTGAAGCCTAGAGTGAGGAGTGAGGACTCCCAGGCCCGTGCTCTGTCTACTAGGCCACGCTGCTTCTGGAGCATCTTGTGAATAATGAAGATGGCATTCAGCCAGCCTGCTTTCTCCTAAGAATCTAGTAGAGCAGAAATGGTCCTTTGGGACGAGCTTCTCTGTCACCAGCCTGCGGTCAGTAAAGTTAGAAGAAGCCCATTCTGACTAAAGTTCACTACACACAACTGGAAATAGGTTTTGCAACAGGGAAGCTGTGCACCCCCCTTCCCAAATCTCACCTACAGTGAACAGCCACTGGTCCCACTGCGTGACGTTTGGCGTGCGATGCTTTGCGTACAAACGTGAGGACGGGTAGGGTGTACTCTGGGACTCCCATATCTGGCCACTGAGTGTAATGGTATTGAGTGACCACACGCCCGCTAGGTCTTCCTTTCTGGGAACCCTGAGAAAGGAAGTTAGACACTAAGAAGTTACACCTCAGACCCTGGGGACTTAAACAACCATTCATGCTGTTGAGTGTATCCCTAAGACAGACTTGCCCAAAGCAGTCCTAAAATCGAAAGGAAACAAAGCAGAAATTATCCTAACGAGGCACTTGATCAAAAGTTAACCTCCGTCCCAATCCAAATTAGCTCCCTCCTTCTCGGTCCCAGTCTTTCAAATAGAGTTGACTTTTCCTATCTTTGGTCTTTTGGAGCAAGTGTTGGAATGGGGAAACCACTCAAGGGGAAGAAATAAGTATAATATTCATCGGGGAGTGCTAGATTATAAATTCCTTTAGGACAGAAAGGGTTCATGTCTATTAATTCTATTGCACTCTTCAGGAGGTACCCAATAAATATTACGGATTAGTTGATTGCTTTATAACAGGCTACTCAAGAGAAAGTTGGGGAGGTAAAGAGGAAAACTTAAGAGTTCTTAGAGGTAGAAATGAAGCCAGAATATTCTTCCTCTAGCATGCTCAGGCCAATTCTGGACTACTAGTAAACTTGATTTCAGAAATGACACCATTCTTTCATTCCTTTAACTGGGCAAGAAATCTATATAATATCTCTTGATATCCCCAATCCTTTTTCTGACCAACCATGATAACGTAATATGGACTATAAAAGTTAGTTGTCTGTGAGCATAGGTCATTGAGGTAGCAATCATGTGACCTCCAGATCTTTGGTCATTACTCAACCTAAGTGGGAGTCAGTGAAATCCCATTTTGGCTTCTATTTTGGGGAATATTTTCTGGTTTCTCTGTGTGCTGTTCAAATTTTTCCTTTAGTTCTTGGAACAGGTGATCCAATGGGCAATACCAACCTTTTTGATCTTCGTGTTTCTAATTGTAAAGTTCCTTATGGTGTAATAGGCAAGTACATGAATACTCTTCTGAGTGACCAAAAAATTTCCATACTCTTCGCTGCCATCGGCAGGCCAATACTGGTCACATTTCCTCTGCCACAGAGAAAACAGTCATTCATATATGTCATTCATCATTCATGGTACAAGTGAAGTTATGATATGAGCAGACGCAAATGAGCCTGAGCAGCGGATTTGCTGTCTCATACAAGTTTATGATCTTTACCCCCAGGAAGTACATAGTAAATTAGTCACTTATCCATTCATTCAATCTTATTTATTGAGTGCTTACTGTTTGCAAAGCACTGTACTCAGCACTTGGGAGAATACAATATAACCATCAAAAGACACATGCCCACAATGAGCTTACAGTCTAGAGGGGGAGACAGACATTTATTTATTGTTATATTGTACTTTCCCACCCCATAGTACAGTGCTCAGCACACAGTAAGTGCTCAATAAATATGATTGATTGAATGAATGAATTTAACTCACCACTCCCCCCCAATAATTTGCAAAAAGTTAATGGCAAAATAAACTGCAGTACATAGATTCCTAAATAACAATTAAAAAAGAAAAAATCCAATTTCTTTTATATTCCTGTCAGCTCTGATACTTCCTAAAATAATTCCATGTGGTTTAGTTTCCAATGATCCTTAGAGTCTCCCAGATCCATATAAAATATAAAATATTTTAAATGCCACTAAGGCTGAGTGAAGGGGTACTTGGCAATTATCTGGATCATGTGCTCCACATAGAAATCTTGGGATAATTTAGACCTCTAAGTGGATTCTTTTTATTTGACTGTTCTACTTAGGTTATCTACATGGATCAAATTAAATGAACAACTGTCCATATTTCACTTTCCTGGCTGGAAATTGCTACTACTGACAAAGTGAAAGAAAACTCCATAAAATATAGATGGACTGCAATGCCAACCTTGTTCAGCCCTTGGAATAGTGCTTGGTGCTTAGAACAGTGCTTGGCACCTAGTAAGCACTTAACAGATAGCAAAATTTTTATTATACGGGGACAAAGGCAAAACAGCGCCACTGCAAACAAGGATCATGGCTAAGGCAACCTCATTATAACCATGTTGTCATAGGAGGAAGGGCCCAAATCACAGTGATTGACCCCCCTTTTCTCTCCCTGCTGCCTACAAGATGCCCCTTTCCAGCCAGTCAGCAAGGGGAGGAGCCCAGTCAATACTTAATGTGTCTGGAAGCCCTATTGCCTGTTCACTTGCTCATCCCCAAGGACCTCACTCCTCTAGTAGCCCCATTCCACCTCCTCACTGTGGAATCACAGACCTTAACACTGAGGTCCCAGTTCAGTGTGGGTCAGAAGTGGGGTAGGGTTGGCAGTTGGAAAAGTGCCCCCTGTTGTGGCATGGATGACTGTATTCTCCCTGCTCAGTATTTGGACTGTTTGTTGGTATGTACTTGTGTCCTCCTCCTGACCCCTGAAACATGTTAGAAAGGGCTAGAGCAAGGATTTCTCACCCTGGGAATCTGTGATATTGAGGTTTCACCTCTAAATTAGGCGTGGAGACCAGAACCTTCTACGTACCCTTCCTTTCTCCACAAGGTTAGTTATCATGACGATGACTTCCACATTGTGTTCCCAAATCATTCTCCAGAAATCCTCTGCGGTTGATTTTAATGGCCCTTGAGCTGCGATGTAAGCTTTTGGCTTGTTGTATCCCTAGATGAACACATATCAAATGCTTCTCATCAGTGACTTTTCAAGTCTCCTCTGAAACACCCCCTCCCCATGGCAGCCAGTTGGCTTTGTTAGATGCCATTTTGGCACAGAAGGAGCATGCGCCTTGTGAGAAAATACTCACATCCAGGCTGAAGCAGCTCAGCCCGGCTCCTAGAATTCAGGATCATCCCTGCCAGCACTTTCCCTAGGGACCAATTTTTAGCAAAAGGTTTCCAATGGGTTTTCAATAACTTTCTTACTGACACAGCAGTTTGAAGTTCTGTATTCTGTTCTTGAGTGACTTGTCTCAGGGAAGTGTCCCGAGATGACTTCAAAGGATAAGACTCTTCATTATAACGGAGGCTAACACCCTAACTTTCTGCTGTAACGCTGGAAAATGTAAATTCTGTCATTCATAAGGGAAGGGATTTTGGGGAGGACTGATGAGGACAGTTATGGTTTCTTAGGCTCATATTTGTTCCTGAATCCAGTTTCAAAAAATATTTTCATCCCCACTGTCAGATTGTTCTTATTAAGCCTCTCCAGGTACATGGCTTAATGTCTGTTCAATGGACACCTCACAGTCTTTGCCTTCTGCAAGCACATGCAAAAGCCAAAGTTCTCACTAAGGAAAGGTACACTTACATCTACATAGTTTGCATTGATGTAATCGGTCATTTTGCCATCTTTTTCTGCAAGCTGTGTAAGTTTAACCCGACTGTGGTCATCTGTAATAAAGGAACAGTCACAATCAAAAATGCATTCTAGATAAACAGTCTGTTTTCAGCCCTGAGTGTCAAAACTATATAGTGGACTATGGAACTAGACTCTCCATCCTCTCTGGAATCTAGGTCATCCCTAAACATTTCCTCTTCTGAGAGGGATTCTCCAATTGGCAAAGGGGGAGATAGGCATCAGAAGAACTCTGGGATGTCTAAATATAATTTAGTAGTTTAATTACATGAAGAATTGTAAATTTAAATTTACCAAATTCATTTTGCAACTAGTGAAGATCAACTTGACAAATGTATTGGATAAAAAGAAACAAAGAAACAGTAATGAAAGGAATTTGGTTATTCTAGGCCTATTGATATTCTCCAGAGAGGCTGGCCACCGGAATCTGTTAGTTCTCTAAACATTTTGATCTACTATGTTTGATCTATTTCTAGGAAAGTAAAAAGTCTGGTTCTCTCTTCCCTGGCCCAGTGAAGCAGCAGGTAGGGACAACTGTTATAATGCCAAGTTTTCAGCTGGGCAATTTTCTCCCTAAAGGACAAGGCTACATTGTGCTGTATAAGATATGGCTGGGATGCCACAAGGGAGACAGTTGTTAAATCCTTGGTTCGTGAAGAGGCAAAATCTCGCTTCCCGGTTTCCCAAGCAGAATTCTGAAGGAGACTCCAGCTGCCAGATGAGAATGAAGTTAGCCTTAAGTTGAACAAAATCAGCCTGGCATGGTTGAATTTACTTTGCAGCCCATTGCATCATTCACACAAACTGGGGGCCATGACTGCAGGGCAATGGGGTTAATGCACTCTTTTCATTTTCAGTGCTTCCTTGGTTTCCATACTTACAACAAGAGGAAACCAATATAATTTCAGCAGAAGCTGATTAACTTTGACTAGCATCATAAACTGGGTAAAGAGAATTGGGGATAAAGGGGCAGGGAGAGGCCTCAGACCCTTGAATAACTATCCCATGGTCATTTTCCATGGTAGACTTGCACCATAATGGGTCTGGTTATAATCCTTCTGTCCAGAACTTGACACAACTCCCTGAACTTCCTTCTAGACTGAAGGGAGAAACTCCTACTGAGAACTGAATATTTCATATGGAGCAAGAGCACTAGTGATTACGAAAAGTACTGCCAAGCTACATTTCTACTTACAAGCAACAATGTTTATGTATCGATTCTTATTCTTGTTGTCAGGATGGTTAGAGCTGTCTGATGTAATACCTAGGTCAACAGTACAGCTCTGCACTTCCTGAAAAGAAAATGCGCACATAACAATTGAATACATGTTCAGTTTAACACAGAGCCTTAAAATATGATAAGGATGCCAAAAAAGCCAAAATCTTATCAAATTTTCTAGATCTTACAACTATTTCTTTGCTAAAAAAAAATGCAGTGAAATAATGCCTTACCTGGTAAAACTCTTTCAGTGTCTAATGAGGAAATGAATGCAAAAAAAGTAAAGAAATCAAATTCCACAGCACCCAACAAATGAGAAAAAAAAAAGTGTTCATATTAGGTATACAATGGAAAACAACTATGATCATGCAACACATACATTTGTAAAGTACTACAAACTGAGTTCTTTAGACAACTGCATGCAAGTAAAGGCATTGGGTAATTCGGAATTTCACAAGTATTTTTAAGACCAAAAAAAAAAAAAAGCTTTTATTCTTTTTAAAGTAAGGGTGAGGGTGGATGACTATATGATTAATTTTGAAAATGCAGATGAGAAAAACCACAAATAGCATGTTTCATCTTTTGGCTTTAGTTATTATTCTATTGAACTGAGTACCTTAAAACATAATTTTTTTTGCCTACTGAGTCTACTTTAAGCTTGTAAAATTGAATGTGTACTTCCAGTTTTTTTTAAACACAAGAAATTATTTAGGGCCTTCTGGGAAATTATGCACAGTGTGTCATTTTGAAATCAAAGGAAATCATATTTTGACAACCATAGGTTTGGGAAAACCTTTATAAAAGTTGAAACATTCACATCTCATTTGAAGAAAAACATTTTAAATTGGTTTTTCAATACCAGGTAAAAATGATTTTCTTGCACTCAACTCTGTCTTTAAAATATGGCCTAGAACTGGTAATGAGACCAGTCTTTGGATGGAGCAGTCACTATTATTCACCACTAGGAATCCAATAGTGCAAGCTGCAAATACAGCACATTTCACCCTAAAATGCACTCTATGGCCCTATACTGGTCTGAAGGAGTTACTGCTTCCACTGAAAGAGCTGACCTTATTAGGGAGTAACTTTAGGCCTTGTGGGAGAGTTGAGCTCATTCTTTACTAGAATTATTGTAATCGTTGATGCCTTGCCAGTACACAAGAAGCCACCTATTCCAATCTGAAACAGAATCATCCCTGGAATTGTTTTAGGCAGCTTTATCAGTGCATTCATATTTTCAGTATAGTAAGATACCTTCCAATCATTAAATTACAAATTGTTACTCTATCAGCAGGAAAGTTAATGCATTGCTGATACTCCTGATTTCACAGCTTTAGAAGGA
This sequence comes from Ornithorhynchus anatinus, assembly GCF_004115215.2. Lineage (NCBI taxonomy): Eukaryota > Metazoa > Chordata > Mammalia > Monotremata > Ornithorhynchidae > Ornithorhynchus > Ornithorhynchus anatinus. Next base: position 42,570,072 of record NC_041737.1, on the reverse strand, counting down.
TATGATTGAATCTCCTGGAGGTTCTGGTTGATAATTAAATAGTTCAGGAATAAACAATCAAAAATAAATACTCAAATCATTCTTTTTCTCTTAGGTCCTACTGAAAACTGCATTTTGTTGTTCTCAATTCATGAAGTATGTTAGTGAGAAATGAAAGCAGTCTTGTTTCTACAGTTTCTTCTGTAGGAAAAATGAATGTATGCTTAACTGTTTTGAGTCTTTGAGTCCTCCAAGTATGCCTGGGAAATCGTAACTGGCTGCAATGCTGAAACAGTGTTGTAAAATCTATTTTAACTGGATTCTACTCTGGGATTTTATTTCGTAGAATTTGTCCAAGGGCTTCTAAGTTGAAGAAACTATTAAAAATTTGCCTTCCTTCATTTGGCTGCAATTTCAGCTATGCTGAGATTTTAAAACAATTTTTGTCAGGTTTTTCCAAGTTTGTAGGATTTTTCACCCTTTATTTGAAATTACCAACTGTTCCCAGGACACTAGAGATTATTTATTCCTTTGTGGAGGATTAAATGTCTTATTTTTAAAATCCCAGGGGCATGGAAACAAATCCTGGAGCTTGTCTGGGTATTTGCAAACCTATTTCTTCCATCTCCTCTATTTTCCTCCTTTTCATTTGTCATTTCATACCTCTCCATTTAATATTTCTTGCCATCAGACTAGAGTTCTCCCATTCCCTCCCTGGCCCCCAGATCATCTAGACATTTAGCCTATGATAATGCCACCTGTTTACCCCCTCCCCTGCCCCCATCAGCTCCTGCTATGTTGAAGACTGTCCCCCACCGCCCAACCCCACCACCCAGAAAGGAACTCCTCTCCCTCTGCATATTTTAAAACGCTTTAGTCCATTTTCCCATTTTCCCATTTCCCCAGCAACAAAATGTTTTCCATATTTTAGCCTCAAGAAATGTTTGGCCCCATATTACTCAGTACTGATCATTTTAAGACCCCATCTAACATGAGAGACATTTGGGATCATACCTCAAATTCTTCAGAAAAACCACTACTTGCATGTAAATCCGCAACATGCTTTGGAAAATGCTTTATAGGAATTGCTCCAACATCATCTAAGGGAGTTATGGGGGAAAAAAAAGTAGTTTTGAAGAGGACAATAAATAGAAGTAGGTGTATTTGACTTAAACGATAAGGCATTTAAGGCATTTGAAAACACACCACATAGCACATTCTTGTATAATAACATCTTCAATTTCCTTTAGAGTTCCTTGTCCTTCTGGGTTGGCTTCAATACTGTCCAGTGATCAATCAGTCGATCAGTGGTATTTACTGAAAACTTACTGTGTGCAGAGCACCATATTAAGCCCTTGGGAGAATACAATAGACTTGTAGACACAATCCCTGCCCTCAAAGAGCTTCCAATCTCATGGGAGACAGTAAGCAGCAGAAAATTCAGTTTTCTACCATATTTTCCAGAATCATGACCAGAGAATTTTAAAACATTGATGAGCATGTGACTCTTTTGAAAGAGAGAGGTGAATTATATTACCCCATGTTGGAATACAAATGTATCATTACTAATTTGCAAAATAATGTATTTGAAATTTTTCTAAGAAAAGTATTTTTGTGGGTCAATTTCACAGGCATTATGGGTGTGGCATGCAGGTTCTGAAAAGACTTGATGCTGAAACAAAATCTTCTATGTTTCAACTGCCCAGAAGCATGGGAAAACTTTACTTTGCAATTCAATTCTGATAGATCTTTAATTTTCAGCTCAATACACTAGCCAAATTTTCAGGCTGATGTTTATATTTTTTAACATTTCTTTCCTTCTCTATATAAATACAGAAAAACACTTATGTGCAGAATAGTCATTAAGAAAAATGTCAAAAACCTTTGGGACTTTTAATCTATAAAAATCTGAGAATTCTAACTTGAAAATATGTAATGTAAACAAAGTCATCTGATCTGTTAATTAACTGGTGGAGGGGGCAAATTATTTTAACTAGTTCTGGCTTAGAACCTGGGATTTTTTTTTTCTTGGAAATCTTTGCTCAGATTAACCATATTGCTATTTCACAGTATGCAATTTCATAAATGATTTCTCTGACAAGCAAACATCAAACACATTTCAACTGAAACAGTTATTTACATCAACAGATGTTCAGCACTTACGCCATCTAATATTTTTAAGCTTTAGTTACCAAGAATTTGTTGATTTTTTTTTTATCAGGATCCATCTGTTCTTCCTCTTAGATGAGTGGCCCTGAATACTAACAGTGAATTAGCCAAACAATCCTAACATAAACTAGCCATATGTGTAATGCTGCCTTCACACTATACTAGAGGAGATTGGCAAAAATATGTTTAATAATTAAACAGGAAAACCATAATAGTCAAACTAATCCATACCCCAGAATAAAAGTATTTTCCCTTTCAAAAGGAAGACTTAAGGAACATAAGAGAGGCAGGTCTTCTCTAAGTGCTCTTGATGACCATTGTGTTAAGGAAATTTTATGTTTAGTACTCTAAATATGAGGAAGCTTACAACTACTTCTAACTTTGTATACTATCCAGACATTGTCCGAAGAATACTCCCAACCCCAGGGTTCCAGCCAGAGTGTGTGAAGAATAAGTGCATTATTGGAGAACTGATTGTAATCTGGGTGCTCAGACAACTTGATCAGTTTACAGATTGTTCGAACCCTTTTTTACTCTGGGAAATTGTTGCTGAAGCAGCTACTTTTATTGAGTCCTGTGGCAGGTAAATAGGCAAAGCCCAAAGGTCTGATTCTCTTTTTAAGAGGCTAGTTACGCTGGACTCTGGTGTGTCTTGGGTCAAATACTGAGAAGCATGTGAGTCAAAGAAGGACCTGGGTTCTAGTTCTGCCTTTGCCATTTATCTGCTGTGTGACCTCGAACCGGTTACTTAACTTCTCTGTGCCTCAGTTACCTCATCTGTAAAATGGGAATTAAGATTATGAGCCCCAGATGGGCTACAGACTGTGTCTAACCTGACTAGCTTGTATCTACCCTAGTACATAGTACAGTGCCTGGCACAGAGTAAGTGCTTAAATACCATAACAAAAGAAAAAAGGATTTCAAGATAAGCCATCTGAAAGCTTGGGAGTGGCTGGCTTAGCCCAAGAATCTTAAACATCAAAATAATGGGTGGTTATGCTTTGAAACATGAAAAGCTGGAGCAACTCTTCTTCTCCTTTCACATATCTAAGTTCATGCATCTACACACAGAGAAGCCAAGCTACATGATTGATTCACATACAATTTGCCAGCTAACGAAGGAAATGTCCTGAAATCACACTTTCCCCCCATCCAAATAGACTTAATTACTAATGGGCTGCACTAAGCATCAGGGTTTTTTTTTTTTTACCATTTCCATAATGATTTAAGCTTCCAAGCCAGTCTTCATGACTGAGAAACACTGTTTACTTGTTGAAGCCTCCTCCCCTTTTTCCTCCCCCAGTTGGGCAAGGCAAAGTTGCAGTGGGTTCATATTAGGGCAGGAAATTGCCTGATCATGTTCTTGAGCTTCTGTTAGAGCAGAATGCCACTCAAGGAAGAATCTCGGGTATAATGCAGTCCTTGTAGCTGGGGAGCACCACTCTCCCTGGAGGCTCTAGAAACATTATCTAATGATCTTGACACATCCTCTGAATGAGTTTAGACAACCACTGCAGAAGCAGTATGCTTGTGTGGTTGCCCCATGAGAAATAACACCATTTCTATATATTCCCCAAACTATCAGAGACACAGAAGTTCCTTTTTAGAAAGAAGAAAGCAATGACTTAATCTTGCATTAAAATTCCAGGACTGGCATTCTTTTTCACTCTCCTAACTACTCAGAAAACTTCAGCAGCTTAAATATCCTTATGATTTACAACCTAATTTTCCAGTTTTTCTTTATGCTGAACCTCTGTGGGTGCATTTCCCAGACTGTGAATTAACTCTCCCAGGAATATTCTTGGCTCCAAACAAACCCTGGATTACTCATTTTACTTCTGCTATGTGTGTGTGTCTGTGTGTTATAGTGGACAAATATTACCCTCTAGACTGTAAGCTTGTTGGAGCAGGGAATGTATCTATCAAATAGTATAATAATAATAATAATATTTGTTAAGTGCTTACTATGTGCCAGGCACTATTCTAAGCACCGGGGTAGATGCGAGCTAATCAGGTAAACCCCACATGGGGTTTACAGTCTTAATCCCCATTTTGCAGATGAGGTAACTGAGGCACAGAGAAGTTAAATGATTTGCCCACGGTCACACAACAGGCAAGCGGCAGAGCCTGGACTAGAACCCAGGCCCTTCTGACTCCCAGGTCTGTTCTCTTTCTACTAGGCCATGCTGCTTCCCAAGGGAAGGTCTGCAGAGCAGAGATAAGATTTTTAGATTGCTTGAGAAGCAGCATAGCCTAGTGGAAACAGCATGGGTCTTGGGAGTCAGAGGACCAGTGTTCTAATCCTGGCTCCACCACTTGTCTGCTATGTAACCTTGGGTAAGTTCATTCATTCATTCAATCGTATTTACTGAGCGCTTTCTGTGTGCAGAGGACTGTACTAAGCGCTTGGAATGTACAATTCGGCAACAGAGACAATCCCTGCCCAACAACGTGCTCACAGTCGAAAAGGGGGAGACAAACAGCAAAACAAAACAAGTAGACAGGCATCAATACCATCAAAATATAGTCATCTTATCTTCTCTATGCTTCAATTACCTTCAATTATGCTTCAATTAGCCCTGTGTGGGACATGGTTTGTGTCCAACCTGATTGCCCTTCATCTACCTCATCGCTTAGTACAGTATCTGCCACACACATACCAAACACATTACAAATACCCTAGAAACAAAGAGGATACCGTTCTGAACTGGGTCTGGCTTTCTCAATCACTATCTAGTGGCTGAAAGAGCATTTTTCAGGAGTATGAGGGAAACCACCACCTCCTGTAAGACTTCTCTGCTTCCAAATCACTTACACTCTAACAGGTTTCAAAAGGAGCCCTGTCCACTGAACATGAAAGGGGCTGGGGAAACATTTCATCTTCATTAAGAGACTTGATAATGCAAGACTTCTAAATATAAAATTCAAGGTAGCTCTAGTGCTTTGGAATGAACCCATATCTTAAATACTCTAGTATATCCTCCTATCTGAAATCTACTTTAGGGTCTATCTCCCCTGTTAGATCGTAAGCTTCTTGAGGGCATCTACTAATTTTATTGTACATTCCTAAGTGCTTAAAACAGTGTTTTATGCACAGAAAACACTCAATATTTAATATGGATTGATTCTTCAAATACATTCTTATTTCAATAATTTTAATGATGGAAGTTTTTATTACACTATTTTAATTTAAAAAATTCAATTCAATCATACTTATTAAGAACTTACTGCATGCAAAGCACTATACTAAGCACTTAAACACACATTAGGGATATTTTGAATGCTCACCCAGAAAAAAAGATGAGGAATTTGGGTGGTATGAGAAAGCGAAAGAAAAAAATGCAGAAAGCAATTTTATTTGCTTCACTTGCTGGGAACTAGAAGAAGAGAAAGATGACTATGGTTCCTCTTTGCTAGTGAGATTTCATAAAATAGCAGGACTTTCTGATATGAAATCACCAGCGTCAAACACACCAGAAAAGTATTTCTACTAAATTAGCCACCTGATGGCTTCTTTTTTTCATCCCTCAGCCTCAGAAGACCATTCCCCCACACTCCATTTTTGGGGAAGTGGACTCAAGAGAATTCTTTCATTTGCAACATTTTTCAACAATGAGCAGAATTGCCAGTGAGATACAGAAGCCGGTCAGACTGTGATTCCAGGTTAAGGGGCTCCTGGCTATCTCCTGAGGGATGCTCAAGAGGCAAGTCTGCTATTAAAAGCAGGCATCAGCACTCTGAACTGTATCTAACTCAAATAGGTCAAGCCATAGAATTGACCAGCCTTGCTTCCTCTATTACAGCCTATTCATGAGAGCTGCTCAGAAACTTCTTCCAGGATAAACACCGGACAACAGAAAGGACACTTTCTTTGATTTACTCCTATTTTTTTTAAGAATCTGCTCCGCTCCACAAAATTACTGCATTAATGCTTTATGCTTCACTGTTCAATTTTCCATTATATAACTAGTAAAGTTAAAAAAATGAAGCAGAGCATCGTACTGCTCTTCACAAACCATGAATGGCATAAATCCAAGTCATAATTTTTCCTGGAAATATACACCCAAGGTCATAGCCTCCTTTGGATTCATCCTTTGTAGTACAAGTCATTCTATTGTCTTATTGAGCGCTTACTGTCTGCAGAGTACTGTAATAAGCACTTGGGAGAGTACAATATAGCAGAGTTGGTAGAGACATTGCCTGCCCATTTAGTGCAATTAACTGTGGTGAGTTATACATTCAGTTGTTAAGGTTTATACAACACGACAACCCACACTGTTTGCAGAGCCCCAAACAACACACTTTCTCTTTTTGTGCTTTTCCTTTCAAACCCACCACTAACTCACATGACATATTTACCTGAAACTGGGAAAATTGGGGTCGGGGGTGTAGAGATGACTCTAGGTGAAGTGCTATCTTCCAAATAAAAATGTGCCGTCTGAAAGCATTTCCTAGAGAGAAATAAACAAGAATTACATGAACACACCCTGAAAATACAAGACTTGTTAAACATTGCCTGCCTGAAAATTCTGACACAATAATATTCCTTAGAAGTGAAAAATTAGCACCACACAAAACACTTCTTTTCTTGGCTATTTCTATACCAGCTGCAACAAAAGAACTGGCTAACCCGAGGACATTAAAATCTAATTGCCCTGCCTACATCTCCTAGTTCATGGGCCTTTTACCTGGACCAGATGCAGAAGAAAGAGCAGAAATCGGACACACCGAAAGACGTCACAGCCCCTGCAGTTCCTGGTGGTTCTAAATAGGACATGGCCGAAGAAAGGCACTTCAATGCACTAGACACGGATCCAGTCTCAGCCTCTTTCTTCCAATAATTAATTCCTTTTTAGGAACTACTGAAGGGCTGGAAGGAGGTTTTAAACCAATGCACCTAACCCATAGAGAGACCTCGTCTGCAGATATTTAACTGCTGGGACCAAGGGGACCAAAGCCGGAACTGGTGACATTTGGATGAAAAAAATAAAAAAGGAAAAGGTAGGGTCGCATTGCGGTTGAGATGATGGGGCGGCAAGAGTTTATCCAAGGAGAAGAGGTGATTTCTCTCCCAACAGATGTTCGCCTTGCTGATGAAGGGGTATTCGGATGAATATAAATGGACTCAACCACAACTATGACCTGTATCCTTCCTCCCCCCAGTTTTCATTCAGCAAATGTGAAACTAATATGTGTAACATCTGGTAAGAGCAGGCAACAAACTATTGAATAGGCTAGATAACCAACTGCTGCTGTAAAGCAATGCAGTCTGTTCTTAATTAAAAAATTTCAGGTCATTTGAGCTGCCAATAACACTTTTTGTTTTAGGTCATTTACTTTGTCTGAAATATTATTCACAAGTGGTTAAATTCAAATAGGCCTACCTGTTTATAAATGAAAAAATGGATCTCATTTTATATTTATGAGATTCTAATGATAGGATAGTTAATAATTAAAATATTTCTGTGCAACCTTCTGGTCTGTTCTACCTGGTATTATATTAAATTTTATTTACTCTGTTTCAGTAGACGGGATTGCAGTTTGAGATCCTTGGGCAAGTCACTTAGCAGTGATATTGTAATCTCCCAAGCACTTAGTACAGTGCTCTGTACACAGTAAGTGCTCAATAAATATGACTGAGTCTCTGGGTGTCAGTTTCCTCATCTGTAAAATGGGGATTCAGTATATTTTTTCCCTCTGGGATAGGGACTGTATCTACCCTGATTATCTTGTATCTATCGATCCAAAGCATTTAGTATGGTGCTTGGCACATGGTAATAATACTGTCATCATTACTATTAGGTCATGTACAATTTATTCATTCATTTTTTGAAAGTTGACAGCCAAGGAAAACCAAATATCCTGAAAACCCAGAGCATTTATGCTTTGTGATGTTATATTAACTCAAAATATGAGGCTGGGACTAATATAGAACAGGAGTTTCAACCTGGTCTCTTGAGTTCACAAGATTTTACCTGAAGTTCATTTTTCACCTTTCCCTTCTTTGCTCCCCTCATATGCAACACCATCCTTCCCACTCTGTCCCTGTCTCTTAATCTAACCCCCCTCTTGTCCCAGACCCTCCAACTTCATTTAGAAATACCTGAATTTCCCCTTCCGGTGGAGCAGAGAGCAGCAGCAGCAAAAAACCCAGCTCTTTTATGTCTCAAAACCATTATGTAAGGCACCTTTTTCTCACTGGCAGCTGCTGCTTCTGGCTCTCCAGTTTCCACTATCTAATTCCACTGTCTGTCTTTGTGGTTGAATTCTACAGTGCTCGGAGGCACCTCAGTACATGTAACCCCCAGAAAATCTGGCCTCAACTACCTCTTACAGGCTCCTCCAGCCCTGATTCGGCGAAATAATAGACAGCAGAGCTCTATACGTTCTTCCTATTAGTGTTTTTAAAAAGATTAAAGATACCAAAAGGAAATAGGTTGAAATTTATCCTGGAGATGCCTTGTAAAACTCACACCCTGGGCTAGAGGGGAAAAGAATTCAGGAAGTTTCAAAACTGGACTCAAGATTGAAATGAATCAGAATATCAGATGAATCAGATGCAGTTGTCCCCTCTGATGGAATTAATGGAATTAGGGAAGCAGTGTGGGCTAATGGATAGAACACAGGTCTTGAAGTCAGGACTCCCACTGGTCTGCTGTGGGCCTTGGGCAAGTCACTTAATTTCTCTGTTTCAGTTGCCTCATCTGTAAAATGGGGATAAGACTTGTGAGCTACATGTGGGACATGGACTGCATCCAACCTGATTAGCTTGCATTTACCCCAGTGTTTATTAGATTGACTAGCACAGAGAAAGCTCTTAACAAGTACCATTTAAAAAATGGATTCGGAAATGCTGGTCTGAAGCTAGGGTGAGGTTGAAGTTTTGTCTTCAACCTATCACAGTGGAGTGGTGTACAAAGCTGCTCTCTTTTCTGGCTTTACATTTGCTTTCAGTGAAAGATACCAAGAAATGAGACATTCTCTTGAGGAAAAAGATGACCTTCGCAGCGACAAGTTCACTGAGTATGAGGTGAGCTTTGCGGTTACCTAGACTGCATGAATTATTAGGAGATTTCTAAGCTTTTCTCTGGCAATATTGACAAGAGTTGGAAACTTATGAAGAGAAGAGCACTAAGGTCTGGAAGGCTGGAATTCTGGAGGAAATGTCCTTCCCCACCCTACCCCCCACATTAATTCATTCATTCAATGGTATTTATTGAGTACTTACTGTGCGCAGGGTACTGTACTAAGTGCTTGGGAGAGTACACTCCAACAATAAACAGATCTTAGTTTAACTCCAGAGAGATAGGAATAGAACCCCCGTTAATTTACATGGCACTCTAAGCCTTTTGCGGTCTTTAAAATGAGGGACAGAATCCTACTCTCTCTAAAGGAAGGACATGAAAATCCACAAAGGCCCTCTGTAGCTTATATATGGGGGAGAACCTGAATCCATCCACCTCTTGATGAAGGGGTCTCCCAAGTGCTCAATAAATGCTGCTGATTGAATGATGCAGGATTATATGCTGCCCTTGATAATGGGATCAAATTCCAAATCGAAAAGTTCCAAATTCCCTCAGCCACGTGATTACACCTGACATCATTTATGTGTTGGATAGCCTGGGGTGCTGGGGGAACTCTCTTCCCTAACTGGGACACTGGAGAGGCAGCGTGGCCTAGAACCTGAGTTTAAATCCCAGGCAGGCCACTTGCCTGCTGTGTGACTGTGGGCAAGTCACTTAAGTTCTCTGTGCCTCAGTTTCCTCATACATAAAATGGGGATTCAATGCCTGTTCTCCCTCCCCTTTAGATTGCTATCCTTGTGTGGGCCAGGGATTGTGTCTGACTCAATTATTGTCTATCTACCCCAGCACTCAATACAGTGCATGGCACATTGTAAGCACTTTATTATTATCATCAGCATTGTACACTACTCCAGCTCCACTCCTTAGGGAGAAATCTATGACCATGAGCCCCTGTTATCTCCTCCTTTGATCCTGGTCAGCTATCTGTAGAGTGGGGAATGACACTGTGAGACCTATGTGGGACATGGACTGTGTCCAATCTGATTAGTTTGAATCTACCCAGCTCTTAGTACAATGCCTGGCACATAGTGAACATTTAAATACCATTAAAAAGATGAAAAAACACTTAACTATTTCTCCAGTTAGAGTAAAATTAGAGTTAAATATGGCAAGATTCATTTTTCAATCATCGATACATAGAAGGCTGGAAGAAATCTGGAGAGGTTGCCTAAACTGAAATTATTCTCAAAAGACTGGTACTTTATAGACCTCATCAAAATTGGGCCCAGGGTTTGGCAGCCCTCACAATGTCTGGAGACTCTTCTTTAATCTAACTCCAATCCCTCCTACTCCAGTTATAAATCATTTCCTATTGCCTGTCCCCAGGGGTTTTGGAGAACAGCAGGTCTAGTTCTAAAGCTCATTCCTATTCTGTGAATCTGTCAGCTATCATTTGTTTCTTCTTCAGTTAGGCTCATCTCCATCCTTTCGCATCTTATTAAACACCTGCCCTCTCCCTTTTTTGCTCCCTGACCACTATCTTCTAGCACTTACACTCCAGTGGCTCTTTCCCCACTGCTTTTCAACATGCAGCACCTATTCTGGAAATTCCTTCCTTGGCCCCACGGCTTCTTTCAGTTATCGCCCCATCTCCCTTCTACTTTTCTTTTCCAAACTCCATGAGAGAATTTTTAACATCTGTTGCCTCCATTTTCTCTCCTCCAAATCTCTCTTGATCACCACTAGTCTGGCTTTGTTCTCCCTCACCCCTCCCCCTACTCCATGCAAACTACCTTTTCTAAGGTCACAAATGACCTCCTTCTTGTCAAATCTAGTGGCCTCTAATCTATCCTCATTCATTCATTCAACTATTTATTGAGTACTTACTGTGTGCAAAGCATGATACTAAGTACTTGGGAGAGTACAATGTAACAACCAACAACACAGTCCCTGCCCACAACGAGCTCATAGTGAACAGGAGCTCACATCTAGAAGAAAATACTATGATGAGGATGGGATTCAAACCCATGGGTGCAGAGCACAGTGGATTAGCAGTCCATATCCTTATCCTCTTCAACCTCTCAGCTGCCTTCTATACTACAGACCACATGCTTCTCCTGAAAAATCTAACCTTTCGGTTCACTGACACTATCCTCTCCTGGTTCTCCTATCTCTCTGGTTGCTCCATCTCTGTGTCTTTTGCTGCCTCCTCTCCTCCCATCTCCTCCTCCTCCCAAGTCCTCTGCCTCCCACCCTCTAACTGTGGAGGTACCTCAAGGGTTAGTTTTGGTCCCCCTCTATTCTCCAGCTACACCTACACCTGTAGAGAACTCATTATCTCCCACATCTTCAACTACCAAATCTACAAGGATGATTTCCTTATCTACCTCTCTAACCCTGAACTTGCCTTCTCTGCAGTCTCACATTTTCTCTTGCCTTCAGAACTTTCTCTACTTGGATGTCCTGTCGATACCTCAAGTTCAATAAGTCTAAAACAGAACTCCTCATCTTCCCGCCAAAATCTGTCCTTTCCCAGACTTTCCCATCACTGTAGACAGCACCACTATCTTCCTTGTCTCACAAGCCCATGCCATTATCCTTGATCCTCAACTCATCTCTCTTATTCACCCCATTTTTCAGTCTGACACCAAATCCTATTGGTTTACCTTCATGACACCTCCAAAATTCACCACTTCTCAGTCCAAATTGCTTCCACACTGATCCAAGCACCTATAATCTCCCGGCTTGACTATTACAGTCTCCTCACTGATCTCCCTGTTTCCTGTCTGCCCCCTTTCCACTCCATACTTCACTCAGATGTAAGATATTAGTGAGGTAAGATAGAAGGGAAGAGCTGATTGAGTGCCTTAAAACCAATGAATTCCTGTTTGATGTGGGGATGGATGGGCAACCACTGGACATTCTTGAGGAGTGCAGAAACATGAACTGAATGATTTTTGAGAAATATGATTTAATAATAATAATAATGTTGTTATTATTAAATCATATTTCTCAAAAATCATTCAGTTCATGTTTCTGCACTCCTCAAAAATGTCCAGTGGTTGCCCATCCATCCCCACATCAAACAGGAATTCATTGGTTTTAAGGCACTCAATCAGCTCTTCCCTTCTATCTTACCTCACTAATATCTTACTACAACTCAGCCCACACACTTGGCTCCTCTAAAGCCAACCTACTCACTGTACCTCAATCTTATTTATCTTGCCTCCAACCCCTTGCTCATGTCCCCTTTATATCTGACAGACCACTAACCACCCTCCCCATCTTCAAAGTTCTACTAAAATCACATCTCTTCCAACCATCCTTTCTTGACTAACCTCTCTTATCCCCACCTTATTTACCCACTCCACTGCTTATACTCCATCCTCAGTCCTACAGCATTTCTGTGCATATCCTTACATTCGATCATTTCCTCTAACTGTAAGTTATTTAAATGCCTGTTTCCCTCTCTAGACTGTAAGCTCTTTTTGGGCAGGGCCTGTGTCCACCAACTCTATTGTATTCTGCTTGCCCAAGTGCTTAATACAGTATTCTGCCCACAGTATGCCTTTAATAAATGCTATTGATTTACTTTTACCTTGCAATTCTCATTTCCCAAATCCTTTAAATATTTCTATGACTTTCTTTGACCCATTTGTATGTCCCTGAGACTGTTGTCAGTATCTACCTGCTGCTGAAGTATGCTGAGAAGATTACTCAGTTCCCATCATTCTCCAAAATAATCCTTCCCCACAATGGTCTCCATAATCAAAAGATGTTTCATTACATTATCAATTTTTTCATCACAAGTTTGGATAAATCAAAATCCTTTCTCTGCCCTTACTCATAGAATTGTAGGAAAATAGGAAGATTAATGAGAGAGAAGAAAAAAGAGACCAAGACACTCTTTATTCAGAAGAGTCTTCTATCTAAAAACTCAACATACATCTACCTCTCTCATGGTCTTTCACTCAGGAAAGGGGGTTATGAACTGCCACAGACCTGCCTTCCAAAGAGACCAGGAGGACAAACCCCTCTGGTAAAAGCTTTCTGTCTTTTATGTAACTTCAACAATGGAGACCCAGAAAATGCTTAATGATGAAGACAGTAGTGATCATGATAATATAGTCTGTAATGATATTGATGATGTGGTTAAGTGCTTTCAGTTTCTTAGGAGAAAAGGGCAATAAAAGGCCTTCTAGACTGTGAGCACATTGTTGGGTAGGGATTGTCTCTGTTGCCGAATTTTACTTTCCAAGCGCTTAGTACAGTGCTCTGCGCACACTAAGTGCTCAATAAATACGATTGAATGAATGAATGACTAAACAATTGGGTATGTTGGTAAGATTTAATGGAAGAAAAACTTAGAAGGAAGGTGGACCAAAGGATGAACACAAAAGTGAGACAGAACTAAAAGTCATCAGATCTGGAGACCTAAGGAAAATGCCAACCCTTCTCTCACTCTGAAAACTCTGAAAAACTAAGAGGTGGGCAGGTCGAAACTGAGCAGAAAGGCAATTTAAATAAAACTGTCAATTTATGGAGAAATTATTTCAAGAGAAGACAAGCAACAGCAATGGAACTCAAAATTTACACGTGAAGCAAAGTCCTCATAATGCTGAATTTTGGTCTGGTTTCTGGAGTTGACAGGCTTGTGGATGGGTGGATTTGTCATTGACTTCAAACTCTTCCATCCAGTCATCACCCTCCTATCTGACAGGCTTAGATGGACAGGCTTTTGGGGACTGAGTCTCTGTTGCCTTTAAAGGTAACACCTTCAACAGAACTGTAGGAAAGGATCTAAATATTATGTCCAGGTGGAACCTGAGTCCTGACCACCTGGACAGTCTTGGAAGGAAGGTAGAAAAGTCGACAGAGAAGTCCTATTAGAACTTAGAAGAGGGTTATTAGGGAAAACCAGGGAGCAGAAGCTAGAAAGTCCTCACACCTGAAACTCAGGGAAAGCAAATGAAATCAGAATGAGAAACAGTGTGGCCTAATGGAAAGAGCATGGGCCTGGAAGTCAGAAAGACTTGGGTTCTAATCCCAGCTCTTCCACTTGTTCACTTGTGTGACCATGGGCAAGTTACTTCATTCCTCAGTTCTTCAGGTACCTCATCTGTAAAATGGAGATGAAGACCGTGAGCCCTATATCAGACATGGACTTTGTCTAGCCTGATTATCTTGTACCTACCCCAACACTTAATAGTAGTACAGTGCATGGCACATAGTAAACACTTTATAAATATCTTAAAAAAATCACCTTCCAATGCAGGCCTAAGCGGATTCTAACCTTCCATTTACAAGCTGCTTTGTGAGCTCTAATCCCACAGGACAAAAGAAAATGGGAAACAATTAAAATTATGATAATTTTGTTTCCACAAAACGTTTCTCAAAGTTCTCTATGCAAACTTTCCCTAACTACTCCCATCTATGCACACACAGACATCCACAAATATTATGCCCTAAAACATCTGGAAAACAATTTCAAGGGCCATTATTTAATGTCTAATATGATTTAACATCTGTTCTGGGTAAGCAAAGAACATCTTCACATATGTGCTAAGTGTTGCTAACCATGTCCCTAGCTAATTATCACTCAGATATAATGAAAAAAGTGATGATTGTTTTAACTTACAGGCAGAGGTCCTGTCAATCAATCTTAATCTTATTATTTAATTTTCACCTTTCCGGAACCGGTATTTAGATGTTGAATCTAGAAATATGTAATTTTTATTGAGCTCCCTTGAGTATTTACAAAAATTTGAAGCAATACTCAAAATGTTGCATTTTTTGTGGAGATTTTATATATTTTTTTCAGATTGGTCCTATACACTGCTTGCTGGATAGGGTACAAAAAGATTTATACTCAGCCTGTCCTGAAAAGGGGACTCTAATCTTTCATCTGAACTAGGAAGCTGAAGCTTAGTGTGGGTTCTGATAGATTACAGCCGGGCTGAGAGTTTCCCATTGAATTCAAGAGAGATCTCTCTCTCTCTCTCTCTCTCTCTCTCTCTCTCTCTCTCTCTCTCTCACACACACACACACACACACACACACATACACACAGGTTTTACTGCCATTCTAACATCTATGGATAAGACCTACCCAATCTGGGTGATATTACATTTTATTGCTTATGACAGACTTGAGCTTCAGGATTTGTCTGTCACTAAAATCTCTCTCCATATATGGAAATGTTATTTACTCTAAGTCTGTCTCTCTCTCAGCTTCAATATTAACTAAGACAAATTTGATTATTCAGATTGTGAGGGAATTTTTCACCCCAGTAAGAGTGTGTGTGCATGTGGGTATGTATGTCTATCACATGTGACTTCATATTTACACACACACACACACACAATATATATATAGACAGATGGATATAGATATACACACAAACACATATACATTATTGCTTTAACACTGCATGGGAGTCTTTTTGTTATGCCCCATAATGGTCTTTTCAGACACACACAAACACACACACACACACACACACAATTTCATTGTCAGTTAAGTGACAATACACATAGCTATCCTTTATTCTTTGAAGAAGACACTATTGTCATCTGGGATCTTCTCCTAAGGAATTCATCAGGGATCTGGGCCTGGAGAACTGATGGTAAGTGAAATGCCTACGAGTAAGTGAGGAGCTACAGTAAGGAAATGGGGCACGCACTCCCACAAACCACCATCACTTCTATTTTTCTAATCAATATACATAGCCTGAACGTCCAAACAGCCAACCTCCATGTTTACTAGAGCCTATGAAAAAATGACCCACCCAGACAGTTATTCCCACTGCTAAAAACCACCACATTGAATCTTAAAAAAGATCAAGTTGAGCTTTGCTTGAGTTTCCAGAGCATTTACTGGACTTTTTGGTTTGAAATTTACAGGTTCTTTTCAAGTGTTTCAGCTCTGTCCTAGATCATAAGCAGAAGGATTTTAAGGAAGGGCATCCCTGCATCTTGACCTCCTGGGGAGGATCAATCCCTACTTGACACAAAATTGGATCCAGAGGCTTAGCAGAGGCAAGGAGCCATGGACCAAGGGGAAACCAACAGTTCCAAAACCACAGAGCAGTTCCTCCCATCCCTCTCCCCACCACCATACCAACTCCATCCCACCTCTCCTGCTTCTCCAACCTGTAACAATGACCTACTATGCAAAGACCAGGAAGATCCTAAAATTATGAAGTTTGTAGGTTTGGAGACTTTCTGTAAAGAGAGGGAAGATATATCTAAACCTCAAAATCAACACATTTAGCTTTTGTAGAGAGAATCCCTCTCTAGGAATGTAGCATTAATTGACAAAATTAGGAGTAATCATAATACACAATACACAAGCACAATACAAAATTGATATTAAAGCACATAGCTGTCATACTAGGCTTCTGTAAGAATAAAATGTTAGCAAGCATATAAATACAACCATTGGAGTAATGCACCAGGCACATCCAAAAGCAGAAATTATTTAATTTTAGCTTTTCTTGTTGCATTCATTATTAAGTCAACCTTGCATTGCAATGTTTGCCTCTATGGGTAGACGTTTGCACATGAGAATTATATGAAAACAATTCAAGCACTCAGAAAATCACAGTCTGTCTTTATATAGTGCATATGTTTTTACAAAGCTCAGTGATGTCAATTAGGTTAGTTTTCTAAGCATGACAAAATCTGAGCTTGTGGAACTTCAAAAAGAAAACTTACCTCCAATAGATGAGAATACCCACTAGAACCACTAGACAGATAAAAGTCAGGGCTGATACGATCACAAGAGGTATAACTGTCTTCTTCTCTGATTCCAAACCCTCAGCTAGCCCAATACGAGATTCATGGCTACTATTACTTGCCTCTGTGGTCAGAGAAAATTAAAATAGTTTATATTTAAACTTGAGCAAAAGACAAAACATAATTAAGCCATTTAGCTGTGGTCCTAGGAAGTATCACTTACCATCCTAATTTTTTTGGACCCTGCAGAAAATGCACATAATTACAACAAGTTCATGGAAAACAGTGACAAAAAGTAAAGCGGATTATTAGAGCTCATGCAATACAGAATTCCAGCAGTTATTACAATGCCAAGGAGATGTTTGCATAAGAATGTTTCTTATCTTTTAAAATTAAATTGCAGAAGCAGATCATACTTCATATTCAATCACAAGTAATCTTGCAGTAGGACAAAAGACCAGTAAATGAGATAATTTCAATCTGTTTAATTAAGCATTATCTTCTGATTAAAAGCCAAAGTGGCAAATGCTTTTGAAAGTAAAGCAGTTTAGGCTCAAGAAATATCAATGATTCAATTTTTTTAAAAATAACATGTTGCTTTGATGATTTACTCAAATTCCTATTTGGTTTTTTTTCCACCAAGAATCAAAATTATTTTAGGTAAATGAAGGAATGACGTGGCTCTACCCACTAACTCCCTTTAGTATCAATATTTCTCCAAAATTAAAATGTTCAATCCAATCTCTAGATTCCTTTCAAAGGAGGTGAAAATGACCTTGCTTTCCAGGGTGGGAGAGGTCTGTATCTATAGTCAGTCTTTGCTCCTGAATGATCACTGTAACTGAAAAGAGAATATGCACAATTGGTGAAGTTTGCTTCAGATCTGTAGAAAATCAATTGGCTATTAGAAATTCTTGATTATGGTTCACATCGTATTCAGCAGGGAAATGTCATTAACCCTTCCGAGCTAATTTAGCGGGAGAGATCAACCACTGCAGTTTGTTTTTTTTTTTGAATCCATGTAAAGGGAACAATGACCCTATAGCCTGGGGAGCTCTGGAGAAACTCTATATGATCCAAACATTCTAATTGGACTTCATTGTTTAGCACCCACTACACAGTCAGTGTTCAGCTAGTGAACAAAATAATGAACCTCAGAGGCTTAATCCATCAACAAGGAAGTCATTCTAAAACATAAGAAATGGACAACATGCAGTACAGAAAGAATAATGCTGAAGGCTTGAGAGGCAGAACTCCTGAGTGGCCAGCATTGTGAGCTACTCTTCTAGACTCTAAGCTTACTCTGGGCAGGGAACATGTCTACCAACTCTGTTATATTGTAGCCTCTCTCCCTAGTGTTTAGTACAGTGTTCTGCACATAGTAAGGGCTCAATGAACACCACTGATTGAATGACTGACTGTACACTTCTTGCCGTAACTGTCAGCTGATTCCTTGCATGTTTAAAAACAAACAGCATGCAAAGCATCAGGACCTCCAGCCTATTTCCCATTCCACTTGTGGAAAATGCTGGTGTGGTTAATCCTACTTGGTAATATTGCCGGAGCGTGGCTCAGTGGAAAGAGCACGGGCTTTGGAGTCAGAGGTCATGAGTTCGAATCCCAGTTCTGCCACTTGTCAGCTGTGTGACTGTGGGCAAGTCACTTAACTTCTCTGGCCCTCAGTTACCTCATCTGTAAAATGGGGATTAAGACTGTGAGCCCCATGTGGGACAACCTGATTCCCCTATGTCTACCCCAGCGCTTAGAAGAGTGCTCTGCACATAGTAAGCACTTAACAAATACCAACATTATTATTATTATTATAAGTTACACTATCAATTGTCCCAGCTTTTTATAAGGTGCTAATGATGAGTGCTGGCTATGGCAGGAATTGTGCTTTTCATGGCTCTATTTCCCCACTAAAATGAATCAAAGAAACAAGTGCATTATTGAAATGCTCATCAGGAGGGCCAATTAATTTGACTGCAGAATAAATCACAATGATTCTGCCAAGAAACGTCAACCCGATGTGGAAATAGTTGCCCTTCGACTTCTGCCCTGGCAATGTGGGAATGCTGCAGACACTTAGAAAAAGTGTGGAAAAGCCCTGTCTTTGCTAGAGCTATTTAGGCAATGCTCTTCTCTCTTTTCTTTGTCCCTGTCCTTTCCCTTTCACCTCTTGGTTGATTATATTCCTCCTTCTTTGACTTGGTTTTACTCTGTTCTAATGCTAACTGCTCTTACTTTTTTGCAAGTATTTCTTTTTGGGTTCTTGGTCATTTGATAAAATTCCTTGCTTTTCCCTTTTTTGAATATTTTACCTCCCTTAACTTTCCTACACCATCCCAGAAAGGCAGCACATTGCTTCCATTCCCTAAACTGCTTAAAACCCAGTGTGCTTTCTATACTGGCTTCCTACTTCTTTTTGTTTTTCTTTTCTCCATTGTTTCCTCCTTTCTCCTTGGTCCAGTCTCTTCCCCATTCCTCCTTTTCTGTTCTCTTTCATCCTCTCCTCTCCTCCCTTCAACCTCAACTGCACTGGGTAGACACTAGAACACTGGGTTGGCAAGGTGGGGGCGAAGGGGGCGGTGGAGAGGGGGCATGCTGCTTGGAGCCCCTTCCTCAGGCAGCCCTCCATCAAGTAGAATCATACTTCTCAAATATAATTTTTAATCTTGGAGGTAGGCTTTCAGCATACTTAATAAATATCAACTAAAGCTCCACTTAATGCTGATTAATGTCAGGATTCAAAGAACAGTTCCGCTCTACCCAGAGAGGAGGAGCTATGGAATTGGGCACAATTAGTTCAGAATTATTTTCATTAGTACCACTGGTCTTCATTCCAGATTTGGAGTGAGAACTGGGTTAAAACCCAGTTGATTTGTCTACTCTTTTTTTTAATAATAACAATAATAATAATAATATTGTTGGTATTTGTTAAGCGCTTACTATGTGCAGAGCACTGTTCTAAGCGCTGGGGGAGATACAGGATAATCAGGTCGTCCCACGTGAGGCTCACAGTTAATCCCCATTTTACAGATGAGGTAACTGAGGCACAGAGAAGTTAAGTGACTTGCCCACAGTTACACAGCTGACAAGTGGCAGAGCCGGGAGTCGAACTCATGACCTCTGACTCCGAAGCCCAGGCTCTTTACACTGAGCAATGGAGTGCAGTTTCTCATTGCAAATTTCTTCACTTGACTAGCTAAGGTTAGTCAGTGGCAAAAAAATCCCCATTTTAAAAATTCTGCTCTTTGTTGAAAGCCTAATCTCCTTAAATTTAAAATCAAGTATAAATTTTGCTTTGATGGGAAGCTTGCTTTCTAGTTCTGGGAAAGAATCAAAGGACAACAACCCTTTTCAACTAATTCCCCATTTTGCCTTATCTATTCAACCTCTGTAATTTTAGAGTCCAGTTGAGAATGTTCACACTAGTGCCAAAATAGGAAATGGGTAGACTGAAGACATTTCCCTCTAAGACAGATCTATAATAAAGCCAGGCAAAAATGGAACAATATTTAAATATTTTTTAAAAATCTTATTCTCACTAAAAAGGAAAAAAAAAAGCTTTACGAAAATCCCAGCCATATGACATTCCGTATATGTCAACACTAATCGATACAGTAGAATACTTTGAGTGGGAATTCATCATACATTTTCAGGTCAGGTTTTCTTTTGGAATTGAAATTGAACAATAACACAAATAGGGAACAACATTTAATTGCAGCAAATCTCCTGATCAAAATGGAACAACTTTTAATTGCTATTGCACAAGAATAGGAAGGATAATTTGGTGAAAGAAAATAATAAAGAAGGATATTCCCTAATGAGGTTGATGCTTGGGTGTTGAAATGTAAAAACACACTATTAGTAAGTCATGCAACATGCTACCCACTTGTATCTTTTGATGTACTGTCAAGATTTCCAATCTCTTCAGTGTTAATTGCAAATTAAATACTTTTAAGATTAATTAAAGCAAACTATAAATAACATTTCTTCAATGTAATTAACTAGGGCATGGTTTAATGCAACTGCATTTTCTTACCTTCTTAGTCAACTTTAAAGAAAACATTTGTAGCACATATGTTTTAAAACATGTCGTTCAATCTACAGTTTACACAAAAATTACTGTGATATCCTAAAGGAATTTCTAAAGATCATTTTCCTGTGTTTTCTCATCTTGTCATATAATAATCATATTGTACTTAGGTGAATTCTTTGTGTGGTACATAGAATATATGGGTATAAGTTAAAATGTGTATGTGGGTGAGTAAGATATGGAGTTTTGTTGTGGGATACTGCCCTCTTTAGGTTCTGCAATGATAATCAAATATGCTAGCTCTAAAAACATGCATCTTTATCATATTATTGGACTTTTTCTGGCTCTCTCAAGTGGACTACAGGCATTAGAACATTTGATATTTCAAAAGACTTTGAATGAAAGTTTGGCCAATTTTGAGATGGGCTTACAATGGTCAAACACACATACTTGCCTTCCTATAGCAGGCTTTTTATGTGAAACTAGCTTGAATTTTTTAAATGGGCTACCAAAATCTGACAATCTGAGGAGCAGGAGATATGAAAATAAATTCCTTCAAAGGTAATCTAGTCAGAATGATCTCAAACAACTCTTACAATGACTGGTTCATCTGGGGGTATTCCAGGTGTTATATAATCAAAAAAATGATTAATATAAAAATGGTCAGATTAACCCGCCTTTAGACAGGCCCTCAAAATAAAAAGGCTTGAATTGAAGATTTTTTTTTAAAGTGACAAAATCATGCACTTTAAAACCACAGGATGTTTTGATTAAGGGGCATTGAATAATAAAAGAAGTGGAACAAAAGGAGCTCTCTTTCGAAGTCTATCTTTTGTTCCAGATTTTCCTTAATCAATTTCCTGTCCCTTTCTTGGAGACATGCAAAAATTTCCTCTTTATGTTAAATATTTTTCTCTCACATGTTAACTTTTCCAGCGGAAGGAAAAAACGTAGTGTGAGTTTCCAGCCGCTGGACCGATCCATAACTAACCTGCCTCAGAAACGTTGAATACTGTTGAGTGGCCACTAGTAACAGATGGTGTTAAGGACTGTGGCAATCCAGGACTTGATTCATCATCAGTCGTCTCCATGGTCGCTTCAGCGTCTTGTTCACTGAGGCCAGGAATCCCGAAATCAGTTGAAGTGTTGTTCTCATTAAGGCTATCTGAGTTTCCTTGACCAGAACCACTCTCTTCGTCGCTTGTAAAAGTGGCCCAAGACTTAGCCTCTGATGTGTGTGGAAAGACGGTAGTATCAGTCTGGATGTGGTCTTCCACTGTTGGCAGGTCGCTGTGCTTCTTGGGCACCAGTGGTGTCGTCAGCGCCAATGTGGTTTTGACACCATTTCGGTCAGCGGTTGGGCTGATCTCCCAAGCTGCTGCATCCGTTACCTGCTTTTCTTCCTCAGAGTTGATGGACGGTGAGCGTGCAGTGAAGTCACCTTGATCCATGACATCATTTACCTGAATACTGGAATCGTCTACCACTTTTCCCTGAGCTTTTCTATCGGACGTGCACGAGATACAACTCTTTACAGATAAGCCATCATTGCCATCATCATCATCATCATCATCATCATCATCACCACCACCACCACCCATAGATTTAGCATCAGAACTGGCATCAGGGAATAAGCCAGAGGATGCTTTGCGGGGAACCAGAAAGCCGGTTCCATTTACCGGGCTCTCCTTACCAGGAGAAGCAACTGTACCAGAAATAAACACATTTGGCAAAGGGACAGAATGATGAATGGATACATGTGACTCAGGTACAACCAGAACAGGAGACGCATTAGAAACGGAACTTATCATAGAAGCAGGAGCTTCATCTGGAGAATTGCGCTCATGTGCAAGCGTGTTTGGCAGTATGTCGACAGGCAAAACAGGAGTGGCACCCCCATGCACTACTCTAAGAGGAAAGGTACTGGTCATTTCAGAATCAGTGGGCTGCAACCAATCATCAGTACTGAACAATGAAGGGACAACTCGTGGAGGCAGTTCGCTTTCAAGGAAAACAGTCGGGACACTGGTGGAAGACTCACTCAGACCTCGAAACGAAGCAGTGGGCATATTAGAAGCGGGAGACAGCACACCAAAACCCGCAGGTGCCGACGTAGAATGTGGCACTGTACTTGCAGCCAAATCGGATGGCCCCGGATGCAATATTGCAGGATTATCTCTATAAACCTCAGAAGTTTCCACCAATATTGGATCGCCGGGCTCAGCTGGAGTAGCGGTAAACGGGGAGCCAATGCCAGAAGACGGAAAGGAAGTTTGCAGCAAAGCTTCACCATCTAAAGGAGCTGAGGCTTTGGGAGAGGACCACCCAGTTGAAGGAGGCAATGTTTTGCTAGAAGCGGGGACAGAGAGAGCTGGCTCGGAAGTGGCGTTAAGCACGGGTTGAAGCAAAGCGTCATCAGAGGCTGGAGATGATGCATGCAAAGGCTGAACTGAAAAGTGGTTTTCTGACAGTGCACTAAGACCCTCCTGGCCCCAAATCTCGGTAGCGGGATAAGCCAGAGATCCGGGAAGAGTTGCCTGTGCTCTAGAATCAGTAACAGGGGTGTCTCTCAAAGAAGCCTCTGGCTTAATTACATCATTAGCTGTAGGGAGTTCAGGCAGAGCTGTGCTGGCAGTACGATAGACCATTTCACTGAGAGAGGAAATTTTCAGTTCGGTCTCATCCCCAGGGAATGCATCACTTTTACGAGGCGGCTTATTAGCATCACTAAACGCGGGTGTCGGATAGGGCAATTCGTCTACAGAAACAGATGAGGAAATGTTAGGTGCTGGCAAACCATCCGGGTCAGGCAGAAAGAACTCACTACCGGAGTAAGCTCCGGACCAATCCAGATCACCAGACAGAGAGCTTGTGGGCTGCAGCAAAGATTCAGGTTGGGTGGTTACAGAAGGCTTAGGCATCAGCACATCGCTAGGACTGCTAGACAGGGACCCCGGCTGAGATACACCAAAAGAACCATGCACAGATATCGCAGAGTCAGAGGAAACAGGAAAGGTCTGGAGGGAGCCTGCATGACCCGACAAAGCGGAAGATGGTTCAGACCCTGTAGAGGAGGCATGCATCTTTAAATCACTGCTGGATGGGTCAACTCGAGAAACCTCGTGCCACTGACTGAGGGCCCCGGACTGGTTATCAAATAGCATCGTTTCCGAAGCAGCGGTAGTCTGACGTGCCGCCACCTCAGAAGAGCGACCAAAGTTGGGCCGGAATAATGGATCACCCTCCGCCACTGCCAAAGAAGCATGCAGGGACCCCGTTTCCTGGGGAGCAGCTGGAGCAAATTGTGGAGACATTTGAGAGACTGTATACAGATGATGAGACACTTCACTACTGAAGGAAGCAGAGGGAAATGGAAGCAAAGTTACATCGTCAGAAGAAGACAGGGTGGGCTCAAATGACACATCCACACTGGGAAATACAGGTGTCGCATGCAAGATCATGCCACTACCTGAAGCAGCAGAGGCAGTGTTGAGCATCTGATTGTCAGACAACAGAGGGGTAACTAGAGGAAACACTCCACTACTGTAGGAAGGTTGAAGAGGTATCTCACCATTATAAACTGGTTGAGTTGTCTGAGAGAGTACCTCACTGGCAGCAGAAGCAGAATCATGTTGTCCAGAGCTTGGAGAGAGAGAATGAGGCGCAATCTCAGTAGGGAAGGAAGCAAAGGTAGAATAATGTGGCATTTCTCTATCCGCAACGGAAGTATCTTGTGTCCCCGCCGTACTGGAAGAATAGGACTCTGAAGCTGACTTTGATCCCTCAATGTACGAATCAGTGTGGCTAGCCTGAAGCGACCTCTCCCTCTCCGTCGGAGCCACGAAGCTGGCCGTCGGATCCGTAGTTTGAGAAGGCGGCAGGTCTCCGTCAGTGGACCAAGTCCTCTTTGAGGAATCGACGGCATCTGGGGAAGAGGAGTCTTCAGAGGCATTCTTGGCGTATCCCGGCCAGACGACATGATATGTGCTTGGCTCCGGACTTCCTAAAAACTGTCCGGAGGATATGTTGTCCGGGACAGACGATGCGGCTGAGGTGGTGGGGATTGAGCCTGATATGTCTTCAGCCTCTGAATCAAGTTTCAAGGTGGCCGGGAAAGCTTCATCTTCACCGCTATCCGTGGACGTTTCTTGGGATTCCGGACCCGGAGCCATCAGCTCGGATTCCTCCGCTGTTCCAGGGACGTTCATTGGCTGGATTTTGAGGGCAGGGTTTGGGCCATCCCTCCAGGAAGCAGACGTTATTTCCATGGTGGGATCTGGTCTTCCAGTCATTGTTTGAGAATCCGGTGGGACCTCTTCTCCTTGAGCTGACATTCCCGGGACTGGGAGACCAGTGGTGGGAATGAATGTTCTCTGGGGGTCACCCTTTCCCGAGGACTCATCATCTCCTTTTGGAAAGTAGTGGGTAGTTTTTGCTTCCACAGATTTGGCCCCTCTTCCTTCGGGGTCATAGTTTGACGTGGGGATGATGTGATATTCTTTCCCCCTAATTTGGTTGGTGGCACTCTCTGTGCTAGGACTTCCTGCAGCTTCATCTTCAATATCTTCTTCCTCCTTTGGAAAATAAACGACACTTTCAAAATCTCCTCAGTGGAGGAACTGTGGCATCTAGTAGAAAGAGTACGGGTCTGGGAGTCAGAGGGCCTGGGTTCTAATCCTGACTCATCTGCTCGCCTCCCCTGTGATCAGACACTTAACTTCTCTGTGAATCAATTTTCTCATCTGTAAAATGATGATATAACTACTCTTCCTCTTACCTAGACTGCGAGTCTTGTGTGAGACAGGGATCATGCCTGACCAAATTTTCTTGAATCTACCCAAGGGCTCAGCACAGCGCTTGACACATAATAGGCACTTAAATACCCCAATTATTATTATTACCTGTAGGCTGGGTGGTTAGAGACACCGAGGACAAACCAAATTTCTTGCTGATATTTCTATAGGATCTGGTCTTGTTTGATAACTTTCCTGTGTTTAGAACTGTCCTCATTTAAGGGCTA
Source organism: Ornithorhynchus anatinus (assembly GCF_004115215.2). Classification (NCBI taxonomy): domain Eukaryota; kingdom Metazoa; phylum Chordata; class Mammalia; order Monotremata; family Ornithorhynchidae; genus Ornithorhynchus; species Ornithorhynchus anatinus. The sequence continues at coordinate 42,544,104 of NC_041737.1, read as the reverse complement.
CAACTTCTGCTACTCAAACCACCAGGGAAATTAATTAAATTTACTGGAAGCTGCCCTGTTTTGGGCCACTATGGGGGGAGGTAATTAGAAACCAGAGGTTCTAAATGAAGTTGTTCTAATCCACTGAGAATATTTCAATCACATGGCTCTTTTTTCTTGTTTTCCTGCTTCTGCAATTCATCTGACAGTGAGCAAAGGAACAACTAACTTCTTAGGCTAATAAATGGTTAACTGGTGCAAATTATTGCAGTAAGACAAGGTACGGCTCTAGCTGAGTTTTAGATTTTACAGAAACCCCGAAACTAAAGAAGCATTGTGGTCCCTGGGTGCCAGGTCCATTGGCATGGGTGTGGGGGGCTTGCATTCTAGGACCTCTCCTACCAGGCTCAGAAAGGCTTGAGGATATGAAGGGGTCACTGTGATCACTCTCCTAGAAGCCATTAAAATTCCACCTGGGACGATCTCTTACAGTGATCCCTTTGCTAGTGAATCTTTCATCTCTGTTACCTGGTACTTCCCTTCCACATCATGGAAACATTGGACACTCCCCCTACCCAGTAGTACCAACATACCTATCTGTAAACTTTGTTGTTTCTCCCTCTGTGTAATTTATTTTAATGTCTGTTTCCCCTGCTTGATTGTAAGCTTCTTGAGGGCAGGTACCATATGTATTAACTCTACAGAACTGTTCTAAGCACTTAGTACAGTGCTCTGCACACAGGAAGCACTCTGGATAACAGGCATCAGGTCCAACCATACAAGCTGAACCTCAAAATGACTCCAAGATGTAATGTATCAGGTCCCACTAGGACTTAACTAAGCACTCACAACACTTATTTTCCCCCTTGCCTCCTATCTCTAATTTATTTTAATATCTGTTTAGACTGTAACCTCCTCGTAGGCAAGGATCGAGCCTATTACAACACAGTTGGTAGACATAATCCCTATCTACAATAAACTGACAGTCTAGTCTACAAATCAGGATGGAGAAAATATAAACAATTAATTTCAAAACAGCTAAAAACAATGTATCCTTTTTTTTAATTTCACAAATATCTGTACTCTATCAAGCTCTGAGTACAGTTCTCTACAAACAATAAAGGATGGTGCCTCTTTCGCTTTGGGGTTGGAGTAAGGGAAAAGGGGATGGTATGGCAAAGTGGACAAAGCATAGGCCTGGGAGTCAGAAGGTCATGGGTACCAATCCCAGCTCTGCCACTTTTCTGCTGTGTGATCTTGGGCAGGTCACTTCACTTCTCTGTGCCTCAGTTGCCTCATCTATAAAAGGGGGATTGACACTGTGAGCCCTACATGGGACAGAGACTGAGTCCAACTTGATTTGCTTGTAACCCCTTAATGTTTAGTGCAGTGCCTGGCATATAGTAAGCGCTTAACAAATACTATTATCATTATTATTACTACAGTAAGCGATCAATAAATACTATTGGCTGAATTGATTGACTTGGTATTATGATTTAAAGGGACAAAGGGAATAATCATATGATACCTTGATAAATTCTTCAGTTCCAATTAGTTCAGGAAAGAGATCAATCTCTAAAAAACAAAATCAGACCATCAAAAGTTACACTCCAATAGACCTGTCTGGTAAATTAATATTTAAATAGCAAAACAAGTAATTTCAATATCGGCTTTTACAGTGTGGGTGCTTTTACTATGAGATTACAAGAAAAAAAATTAATGCTAGGTTATTTCTATTTAGCTTATAGTTTTACTTTTATTAATATCAATATTAATTGAGCTTATACATTTCTTTACAATACTCAGCAACTGAGTATTCATGCAGCAGACATGTATTTTCAAGAGGATTTTCACATGGAAAAATCCATTTCTGACCTGAATGTACATAGGCCAAAGCTAACCTTTGTTTTTCTCTGAACTATAAAAGGATTGACATTCTCAGGAGACATGTCAGGACTTAAATTCACATGATAAAGTAGCTGTGGATTTTACATTTCAACTAAGACTATCTCTTATGCTATCATCTGTCTATTCTCCTACCCTGCTCCAAAGAGCTACAGTGCAAACATAGGAGTTCTGATGGGGAGGGAAATTTCCTCTTGCCCTTTCTTTATTCTTTATTTATTCCTCCTTAGGTACAGAATTCTACTGCTTACAGTTCTCCAGACTGTAAGCTCATTGTGGGCAGGGAATGGGTCTGTATATTGTTGTATTGTACTCTCCCAAGTGCTTAGTATAGTGCTCTGCATACAGTAAATGTTCAATACATACGATTGAATGAATTATTTCCCTGGGTAATGGCCAGCACCTCTAACAATATTGGGAATGAAATAATGGAAGCTGTATTACCAGCACTATCAGTGGTTAGACCATCCTACTTCTGAGGAAGAGGAAGGGAGAAAGAAAGAGAGGAAGAGAAAATAAAATAGAGAAGAGGAAGAAAAAAGAGAGGGTGTGCATGGAGAGTGTTTGGGAAGAGAAAGAGCATGGAGTGAGTATGGAGGAAGGAAAGAGAGAGGCCGTAAAAGAAGACTGAAGAGTGAGGGAAGATAAAGAAGAAAGCAAGAGGAGGAGGAGAGAAATCTTGAAAATGATCCCAATGTTCATTAAACATGGTAAATAGCTTTCTTTGGAAAAAAAGACTTGAAATAAGATCACATGTTTATTAGTCAAATGTATATACATTAATTGTAACAAATAATACATGCAGCAGGCTACAATATAAAAATACTGTCACAAATCACAATAGCAACATAAATTTGAATAGAAAAAAGAACTAAACACTCATCCTATGTGTTAGAAAATATAGATTTTATCTTACCTGTATCTTTCTGAGAAGAAAGCTAGGAAAAAAAGCTATGACAACATTCTCTAGCTCCTCAATTAGTGTGATTTTTAAGCAACTCTTAAAAAGAGCCCTTAAAAGTACAATTAAATTTCATGATACATTTCATTGGGTTAGAGGTATATCTTGATCAAGTTGAATGTGTTCAGTCCACATTCCCAGGGTTTGGTTGCAATAGACAAAAACCCTCACCAATTGGAGAGCTTGGCTGCGGTGAAGGTGAGCGAGGGTGACTCCATATACAACCATGGTGGGACACCGCAGCTCTCTAGGGATATGTCGGACAATTACTCTCCCCACCTTCAGAGCCTTACTGAAAACCCCTTTCCTCCAAGAGACCTTCCCTGACTAAGCCTTCCTTTCCTCTTCTCTCACTCTTCTGTGTGACCTTGATTTGCTCTCTTCATTCATTTCCCCCTCCCAGCCCCATAGTACTTATGTACAAATAATTTTTATTTATTTATATTAATGTCTGTCTCCCCCTCTATACTGTCAGTTTGTTGTTAGAAGGGAATGTGTCCATTATACTGTACTCTCCCAAGCACTTAGTACAGTGGTCTGCATACAGTAAGTGCTCAATAAATATGACTGCCTGACTGATATGATTTCACTCCTACATCTGTATTCAAATACCATTATCAATTAGTACTTCCAATCACATATATCATAGGGCTGATAAGAAACCCAGTGGCCTTAGTCTAGTTGTCGGTGAGCACTTGCAGGCCTCTAAGAATTCTAAGTCAAAATTCCCAGTTCCTGGGAAAGTTCAGGAATCTCTGAAGCCTTGGAGAATTTTCTACAGGAAGCTTCTCATGGTTTGGCACCACCAAAAGGCTGGTATGTTACACTCTATGAGTGCCCCTACTTTTTGGAGAGTTTTCTGTTACTCTTGGGGAAGAGTTGTGAAGGGGGCAGAAGACGATGAGGGAAAGAGATGGAAGGAGAGGGGAATGGGGTGGGGGGAAGAGGTTATGTTGGAATGTGCTCCCACATTACACCCAGCTAGTCTCATGGGGCCTCCAAAGTAAAAATCCCAAAAACTTTCTAATGGGTGCTTCTAAATTTCTAAAATATATTAAAGTCAGGGAATAGTTTAATATGCAGTCCCTGGGAAAAAAATCACATAAAAAGCTAAATGCCATTTGAATGACTCTATTGGTTTTTTTGTTTGCTTGCTCAAATGGCCAAAATGCTGAATTTTCAAAACAAAATAATTTCCACATGTTAGTAGCACATTGACATTCCATCACACAAAAATCACCACTAATGTGGGTCAGCAAACACAGATAATTTAATTGTGATCCTTTCACACTATGTCAAAAGCTGCCCAAGTTTTACAGGATATTAGTAAAAGCAAATTTTGAGTGCAATGTTTTCAAAAATGTGATTTTAAACACCATTCTATAACAAAGTGATAGTATAGAATGAAACAATGCAGGCAAATGAAGGATAGATGCATTCATGTTTGAACAGATGATTGGTGAAGATGCAAAACACAGGTGAGTGAGAAAATCTTGTGACCAAATATATTCATGCATTCAAATTTAACATATAAGCAAGCTCCATAACCATGAATCGGAAACAGTATGTTCTCTAACTTCAGAATATATTGTAAAAACCCCACACAATAATAATATTTGCAGACCCTGTGCACTTGTGGTGATGTTTCTTCAGGGACAGTGAATTTAGTGCTTTGAACATAGTAAGTGCTCAATAAATTTCATTGATTGATTGATTACAACTGCTCAAGATGGGCAGTCGTGGTAGGATGAACCTTAATGTTAGATTTGCTATGAGCAGATTCAATGCAACATAGAATTCTCTCCCACTGGTACACATTGTTCCAGCAGACATGGCCTCTGAGTAGACATTATTAATGTTTGTCTCCCCTCTAGACAGTAAATTCATTGTGGGCAGGGACTCTGTCCACCAACTCTGCTGTATTATACTCTCCCAAGCACTTACTACAGTGATCTGTACACAGTGAGTACTCTATAAATACCACTGACTGACTGACATGTGTAAGGCAATGAGAATTCCAAAAGTATGTACAGGGGATGATTCTCCCATGGATAATAGTGCCATCAATTCCTATCACAGGTGTCAAAGTGGAAGAAAATGAAAGCATAGTTATGGGACATTTGTTTTTACATGTGGGATAATGAATAGACACCAAGCTCTCAGGTGGGTCTTCTTTTTTTTCGGGTATTTGTTAAGTGCTTGCTATGTGACAGGCACTGTTCTAAGCACTGGGGTAGATACAAACTAATCAGGTTGGACACAGTCCCTGTTCCACATGGAGCTTACAGCCTTAATCCCCATTTTACAGATGAGGCAAGTGAGGCACAGAGAAGTGAAGTGACTTGCCCAAGGTCACACAGCAGACAAGTGGCAGAGCCGGGATTATAACCCAGGTCCATGACCCCCAGGGCCCATGCTCTATCCACTAGGCCAAATTTCTTCTCAAAATTTGCTATCTTAGAGTTTGTTAATAGGAAGGGATTGCATTAGTTCCAAACTGATGAGAGCTTCAAATCAAGTGATTTTTGATATCATGGTGGCAGTGAGCAAATACATCAGGTCAGCAATCTTTGTGGAATGGATAGACTCTGCTTTGGAAAAGGGAGAAATCCTAATTAAGACCAGGTCCCCCAATAGCACCTTATTAATTACTGCCTGCTCTAAATCACTCATACCATTGCAAGTTCGATCCTCTGCTATGTCTATGCAGAGGAGACAAATACAAGAATCGAGAACGGCCTATTTAATTTGGGACCAATAAAATGGATGTCTGTGATATGAAACCCATTTTCCAAACCTCTTATCATGGGGAAACCTTCATCCAGTGTAGCCTAGTGGAAAAAGCACAGGCTTGGGAATTAAAGGACCTGGGTTCTAATACTAGCTTCAGCACTTGTCTACTCCATGACCTTGGGCAAGTCACTTAACTTCTCTGTGTCTCAGTTACATTATCTGTATAATGGGGACTAAAGCTGTGAGCTCTCTGTGGGACATGGACCGTGTCAAACTTGATTAGCTTCTGTCCACTTAGTACCGTGCATGGCACATAGTTAGCACTTAATTGATTCCATTAAAAAAATCAGGTTATTTCAACAAATAAGGAGTGTGAAACTTTTGCCAACAAAATTGGAGGTTAATAATTTGCAGTGATAGGAGACACTTGACGATCTGAAGTAATGGGGCACTAGTGTTTGGATAACTGAATGGTCCGGGCAAAAAGCAAACCTGGACTTAGCTATTTCAGATAAGAACCCAATTTATTTCAGTTACCCAAACTTTTTTTCTTGCCAATGATCTTATCCAGCCTTGGTAAAGATAATTGGCCTTTGGATAACCACTCTTCCACAGCAGTCTCATGCAAAGCAAATATAATTAGAAACAAAATGTTTCAGTTGTTATCCTTTAGTCGGGTTGTTTCCATTGCTTGCACTGGGAGAAATAGTGGGAGATGTGTTGCTCCAGTCACAGGGTGAGTTAAAAATAATTTCAAAGGCATCCAGAATTACTCCCAAATTCACAGTTCCAAGGCACTCACATGATCTTGAAATCCCGCATATACTTACTACAAAACTTTTTTAATGCTAGAAAAGCAAACAAATGTGAAAATGCTTTGGTTTTTGGTAGATGCATCAAAAGTTTGCACTTCGCAACAACTTGCATAGTTATCTCACACCATAGGAGACAAACCTAGATTGCTATACCCATCTCACAGATGGAGAAGTGGGGCTGTAAATTCTAATTGGCTTAAGGCCTCACAGTAAATCAATGGCAAAAATCCCATAATCCTGAGTATGAGTTTCCTTTTTTCCACTGGATACTGTTCCAGGCTTCACAGAGTCTACTATTCTCTTGGCTGAGAAAAGCTTGAGTGTTGGAGGAAAGGACTTTTGTATTTGAGTTAGCATATAAACAGGTCAGTGTGCCTAGTGGAGAGAGCATAGGCCTGGGAGTCAGAGAACTTGGGTTCTAATCCTGGCTCTGCCATTGCCTGCTGAGTAACCCTGGGCAAGTCACCTAACTTCTCTGTGTAACAGATTTCTCATCTGTGAAATGTGGGTAGAAAATGTGTCTTCCAACTGGTTATACTGTACTCTCCCAAGTGTTTAATACGGTATTCTGCACACAGTCAGCACTCAGGAAAATACTGTTGATTGATTGAGACTGTGAACCCTTTGTGGGACAGGAATTATGTCCGACCTGATTATCTTGAAATTGCCATAGTGTTTAGTACAGTGCCTGGCACATAATACCACATTTATTATGATGATGATCTTCTCCATGTCTACATTAATGTAAAAAAAATACCCCAACTCCAGCTTTCTGGCACTTTAAAAATTGCTTTGTTATCTTTTACTTAACAAACACTGTGATACACTAATGGTAGTGTTGGAGGAAACTGCAAATTTGAGGAATGGCTTCAGTCTCTCTCCCATGCCCCAAACTGCTGGCTCTCATCCCAAGCAATCTGGAAGCAGTGTAGTCTACTAGATTGAGTACGGGCCTGGGAGTCAGAAGGACCTGAGCTCTAATCTTGGCTCTTCCACTTGTCGACTGTGTGACCTCAGGCAAGGGGCTTCACTTCTATGTGTCTCAGTTCCCTCATCTGTAAAATGAGGATTAAGTCTGTGAGCTCCATGTGGGACATGGACTGTGTCCAACCTGATTAGCTTGTACCTACCTCGGCACTTTGTACAGTGCCTGGTAAATAGTAAGCGCTTAACAAATACCATGACAAAGAAAAGTTGTTTTACTTCTCTGTGCCTTAGTTACCTCATGTTTAAAATGGGGATTAAGACTGTGAGCCCCATGTGGGACATGGGCTGTGTCCAAACTGATTAGCTTGTATCCACCCCAGCACTCAGTACAGTGCCTGGCACATAGTCAGGAATTAAATACCGTTAAAAATATATAAATGGAAGTCACCTACCTGCTTGCTCACTCACCTGCTTGCCCTCGTATCTATGTTACATTAGGAATTGATTCCGCTCTATGAATTCTAAACTCCCTGAAACTTAGTGGAGACCACAGACTTTCCAGTGCGTAATACATATTTATGGGTGGTTATCTAGTGACCGGATGAAGCACTGGTCCTGGCAATGATACTCATTTTAATAATTTGAGGACTCACTGCCACTTGGCTAGCAAATGAATGATTTTGATGCATAAGGTTACTGTTCAAAAATCAGCACTTACCTGGATCATCAGGAGGCATGTCAACAATCAGTTGGTCACTGTACTTTCCGTACAAGCCATCGGTGCACATGGCTACTAACTGAAGAACGTAGCTAGTATTAGGCAGCAAATTGTTTAGAATAGCTCCCTAAAAGAAAATTTACATTGATTAAGTAAACTTGCATTTACAGTACCGACATTTTGGAGCTTGTAAAAAGATTTCCTGAAACACCTTCCCCACGTTTTAATGGAAACTATTTATAATTTTTACTAGAAGAATCAAAATTGTCACTGAAAACTTTCAATGTTTTCTCTCATATATACTAATTTTGTTAATAAATTTCTAGAATCCCACATCTGGAAGAGAGCTCAACATGTCACTTGGTCCAGCCCCCTGTCTCCAGGAAAGACTTGTGTTGGTTCTTTTCTTAAAGAGGAGTCAATTAGAAAACAGAGGAGTTCAAGTGGCCAGGTAGAAGTGATTGATTAAGCAATCAATGATATTCTACTGAGCACTTACAGTGTGTAGAACACTACACCAAGCACTTTAGGGAGTAAAATGGAGTTGGCAGACATGGTCTCTGCCCTCAAGGAGTTTAAACTCTAGTAGGGGACATTAAAATAATATACAGGTAGGGGAAGCAACAGAGTATAATGATATACATATACGTAGTTTTTTGGGAGGGCATTGGGAATACCTAAGTGCTTATTGAGCAGATCTCCAGGGATGGAAAGTACAAAGCCCTCCTCAGTAGCTGTACCAGTGTTTTATTCTCCCAATTATGAAGTTCTTCCTTTTGTCCACCCAAAATCCTTCCTGCTCTAATCCAAATCCATTTTCTCTTCCTGCTCTAATCCAAATCCCTTTTCTCTGTTTCAGGTCACAGTAGGTATGGGGAATAAGTAAACAGTATATGATTGATTGAATGAGAGGTGTACATGGGATTGAAAGAAATGAAACCCTAAATAATACAGAGGCATAGGCATGGATTTTTCCCATAAGACCATTTTAAGAAAAGACTTGCCACAACATTTTTAATGGATAAAAATGAAAGGGTTTTCAGTTACCAAGTCCTGATACCCATCGGTCAGAAATTCATGTTTAGTTTGGTCTTCTCCATCCAATTGTTGGTAGAGAACGGCAAATTTCTCAATCATGGCCTCATATACTACTCGAGGTCTCTCCCAGGTAACAAGAAGGCTGGTATAATTCCTTGGATCAGCTTGGACATTTTCTGGTTCAGAACTGCAAACTTCAGAAGGAAATAAACAACACATTTATAAATAGCTCCCTTAGCAAACTCCGATCCTACAACCATTTATTCGAGCAGGGATCTCGGGTCTGTTTTTGTTATTTCTCCTGCGGTTGACTCCAGTGGGTGGAGGGGGACACTGTTCTCTGTTTTACGACGTTATCAAAGAGGATAGAAAGACTATGACACAGAAAAATGACATTTTATGTACTCTCGGAGTTCTAAAAGTTCACGATAATTAGTTGTTTTTCTTATACTGGAGTTAGAACTTTTGAAACAAAACTTTTAATGAGGTATTATATATGCAGAGAAAACAGAGGAGATTGCAAATAATGATGAGAGTTTAGAGTTGCCCGTTTCTAGAAAAGGATAAAAAAATGAAATGGTGGTAGGCTTCAGGTTTTATATCTGTGGGGAAAATATCACAGTGGAACCAACAACTTTGCAGTGACACTATCTACCGCCCCTAATGATAATAATAATGGTATTTGCATCTCATACCTTACTGGGTTACTGATTGAGAGCTCATCTACTACCAAATCATAAATTTTATGACTGTTGGTGGTTTTGGATAAATGGCAGAAGTAAGGAGCTCTACCTTCACCTCCCAAAGGGGGAAGAGATTGACATCCATCCAAGGAAGAGTGGTTTGAACTGGAGTGGGAGGAAATGCAGAGATATGGGAGGTTCCAGATTGCTGTTTGGTGTTCAGCTGTTCTGCTCACCCGCTAATGCCTCCCCATCCAGGCTGACAGAAGCAACCTGAAGGTAGAGAGGTAGCAGTGGAAGCTGCTGCCTCCCACATCACCATTCCACAGACAATCAAGGAAATATAGAAGCACTATGGTCTAGTGGATAGAGCATGGGCCTGGGAGTCAGAAGGACATGGGTTCTAATTCTGACTCCACCATTTGTCTGCTGAGAGACCTTGGCAAGTTACTTTACTTCTCTGTGCCTCAGTTACCTCATTTGTAAAATGGGTATTAAGACTATGAGCCCCACATGGGACATGGGCTGTGTCCAACCTGATTATCTTGTATCTACCCCGGTACTTAGTACAGTGCCTGGTACATGGGAAACGTTTAACAAATGCCAATTAAAAAAAGACGTTCTATCCTCCTCCCTCAGCTTCCCTGGGAGCCTGGCAGAGGGCTAAGGCCCAATATGATCTGTAGCCAATGAGTTCAACTTGCCATACTTAAATAAGCAAAGATCTGGGCTATTATATTTTGTCTTTTATGTGGTTAACTAATGGAAAGAGCAGGGGCTTGGGAGTCAGAGGATCAGGGTTCTAATTCTGACTGCCATTTGCCTGCTGTATGACCGTGGACAAGTCATTTAGTTTCTCTGTGCCTCAGTTTCCTCATCTGTAAAATGGGGATTCAAAGCCTGTTCTCCTAGCTACTTAGACAGTAAGCCTCATTTGGGACAGGGACTGTGCCCAACCTGATTAACTTGTGTCTACCCCAGCGCTTAGAAAAGTGGTTGACACATTGTAAGTGCTTAACAAATATAATGATAGTTATAATAATAACAAAAAAATGCAAAATTAGTACTAAAAATACTCTCAGAGAATCACAAATATCCAGGTTGAAGATAGCCCACTGGAACCCTGACAGAGCTCATCATGTCTCCTTTTTGGCTTTCCACTCCTCTCTCAATGTTTTCCTCTTACCTGTTTCTTTTCTTCCTCTTTGATCCTGCTCTGGGAACCAGTGACGTGGTGCCTGCCTTGTGGGACTGAAAATGCCCATTAACTTTGGTTCTAATGGGAACTGGAGTGAAACATGTCAGAGCAACCTGGTTACCCTCCAGACTGGGAAGTCACAGAGCTGCCGGATTTAAGCTTGGAAATCCCAAGGCCATTTTGGGAGCATCTGCACTTCCTAGAGTGGCTCTGGGCTGGGCAAAGACACTCCTCTCCAGGCCAGAACTCAGAGGGAACTTTCTAGAGCAACCCAAGGAGAAGATGGATTCTGAGAAGCCAAGGGGGTTTCATTCCCATCAAGGGAGGGCGCGCAAGGGGAGAGCCCACTTTGGTCCAGTTCTTGGGAAGCAGCATGGCCTACTGGACTAGAGTCTGAGCTTGGAATCAGAAGGCTCTGCTAGTTGTCTATTGAGAGACCTTGGGCAAGTCACTTAATTTCTCTGGGCCTCAGTTCCCTCATTTGTTAAATGGGGATTAAGACTGTGAACCCCATGCAGGACATGGACTATATCTAATCTGGTTAGCCTGTATCTACAGTGGCACCTGGTACACTACCTGGCACCTCCCAAGTGCTTAAATGCCATAAAAAAGGAGCCTTAAAATAGGAAGATAATAAGGAAATGGGAAACGGAAAGCAAGTTGGGCAGAACAAAGGACACAATAAAACAATGTCTCAAACAAGGCTGCCTCCCAGTTCAAAACTGGGTGTCAGTTGCTAAGGACAGATCGGCAGAACAAAGGAAAAATAAAACAATGTCTCAAACAAGGCTGCCTCCCAGCTCAAAACTGGGAGTCAGTTGCTAAGGTCAGATCAGCATGACATACTATTAACAAGAAAGGAGTGGCTCTTTCTGAGCAAAAGCTTCTTAAGGAATGAGAGACAAGGAAAACAGGAGCCAGGTGCTGCAAACATTAAACAGAAGGACAATCTTTATTGTGCACAATATGACCTGAACTGTGGTTCCACAGCGACCTTTTCAGTCACAGACACCGCTCATAGGTGAATTTCACTGTCACTGGTGCCTTTTTCACCTCTGAAAGACAATATATCTCCAGATGATGAAGTCCTTAACATTGGCTCAGACCTTTTAAGGAGCTAAGGACGCTCAGGGAAAAATGTCTTTGAATTATTTGATAGTTTTGCAGCTGCTCTTCTGAACACTTGAGGGCAGTCAAAGCTAAGCATTATCTTGCCAATTTCGCTTCCCTTACTATTCACTAGTAGCAGCTGCTTCAAGTTTCCCTCTTTCCAAAGTAATGGAGGCCATAAAAAGCAGGCAGGTTGAAGACGAGCAGTTCCAATAGGGGATTCCTTGAGTGCAGTAAGTTAAATAAAGAGAAGCAGTGTGGCCTAGTGGAAAGGACATGGGCCTGGGAGTCAGAGGACAGGGATTCTAATCCTGTCTCTGTCACTTGTCCGCTCTGTGACCTTGGACAAGTCACTTAACTTCTCTGGGCCCCATCACGTCATCTGTAAAATGAGGATTATGACTGTGAGTCCTGTGTGGGCCAGGGACCGTGTCCAAGCCAATTATCTTGTATCTTGGCACATACTTGGAACAGTGCTTGGCACATAGTAAGTACTTAACAAATGCCATAATCATTAATTAATAATAATAATAATAATAATAATAATAATGTTGGTATTTGTTAAGCACTTACTATGTGCAGAGCACTGTTCTAAGTGCTGGGGGAGATACAGGGTAATCAGGTTGTCCCACTTGAGGCTCACAGTCTTCATCCCCATTTTACAGATGAGGGAACTGACGCCCAGAGAAGTTAAGTGACTTGCCCACAGTCACACAGCTGACAAGTGGTGGAGCTGGGATTCGAACCCATGACCTCTGACTCCAAAGCCTGAGCTCTTTCCACTGAGCCCAGTGCTTATTTCAGTGCCTGGCACACAGTAAATGCTTAACAAATGCCATAAAAAAATGAGTCAATGATACGTTGGCTGTGTTCATAGGGTAGCCATTAGTCCACTTTGATGCCAGTCATTCTGGTTTTCAGTGGTTCTGTCCTCTGTCCAGTATTGTATACAGGGAATGTGCCTATTTATTGTTGTATAGTACACTCCCCAGCACTTAGTACAGTCCTCTGCCCATGCTAAGTATTCAATAAATATTATTGACTGAATAGAGGGGAGAGGGCCAGGGGATCACTGGCAAAGGATTTCTTTAGTGCTGTCAATGGTCACCCTAGGTGACTACTAATTTCTGACCTGCTAGCCAGTAGATTTTCCTGCATTCAGCCACAATTGACATATCTAGCTGGGGTACGTTTTTCTGTGATTCGGTATCCTTGGGCAAACCTACCAGTTGTCTCAAAAATCTGACGTCTCACCCTGCTCCCAGCCTGCCAGCTGAGGGGGTACCAGAGTTGCCAGCGGAGCAGGAGAACAGGGCTGAGGGACAGGAAATGTTGCCAGTCAAGGAGGGCATGAGGATTGTCTGGGTTTCCAGGACTGGGTCTATTGCTACCTGGAACTGAAGACATGATTCCTTATTGCATGGCACTAACCTTTCAAATGCTGGGTCCATCACCTAGGTTTGTTTCAAAAATCAATCAATCAATCAATCAAAATTTATTGAGTGCTTACTGTATGCAGAGAACTGTACCAAGCACTTGGGAGAGTTCAATATAGCAGAGTTTGTAGACACAGTCCCTGCCCATAAGGGCAGATAGCTTAGAGTTTAGAGGGAATGATTTGGGAATGATATTCAGAATGATTTAGGGCCAAAACGGGATCATCAAATTATATACCTGGTCAGAGATGACCTGATTTATGTTTTACCTCCCAATACTTTTCATTGTGCTAAAATGACCGGACATTATGATTTTCAGACTTTGGTGGCATTTTATTATCATGAAAATGTATTCTTGGGATGTTTGAACCTAGGCATGCTCCCTGAGTTCAAAAGCAGTGTGGCCTAGAGGAAAAAGCACAGATCTGGGTGTCAGACGACCCGGGTTCTAATCCCAGCTCTGCCAATTGCTTGCTGACTTCAGGCAAGTCCCTTAACTTTTGTCTGCCTCGGTTTTCTCAACTATAAAATGGGGATTCAATTCAATATCCTTTCTCTTTCTTACTTAGCTGTGAGCCCCATGTGGGACAGGGATGTGTTTGACCTAACTGACATGTCCCTACCCCAGCACTTAGAATGGTGTTTAACACATAGTAAGTGCTTAATAAAGACCATGAAAAAATAAAAAATGCTTGGTATGAACTACAAGGGCATTCACCAAACAACCCCTAAGAGAACAATGCTTATTTATTTGATTTATTTGAAATAGGATGTCAAATAGGAAATATTTGAAATAGGATTTATTTGGTAGGATTTAATTGAAATCCTAGAGTACCATTTTTAAACTGAATGGTTGTGTTTTTGTGTTTTATCCATTAGGCTGTTTTTGCCTAATGGTAATTTTGCTTTACTCTTGAAATGGGCAGGGGGTGGGGATTGAGAATGGGGGAAGAATGGCAAAACAGCAAGGTCTTAAACTTTAACATAAATTCCTTAGGCTGTGAGTCCCATGTGGGATAGGGACTGTGTCCAACCTGAATATCTTGTATCTGCCCTAACATTTAGTACAGTACTTGGCACAGAGTAAATACTTAACAAACACCATACTTATCATTCTATCTAACCTAGCACTTAGTATGATGAGTGCTTAAATGACATTACACTGGATAACACACTAAGCAAAATGCTCTATCAGAGATCCAATCAATCTGTCTAGGGGACAACTTTTTAAAATGTTGGTGAGGGGAAACTTTAGACATGAAAACTGGACAGATAGAAGGGATTCTATTAGAATTGCCTGCTTGGTGTCAGGAGATGGGCTGTCTGAAGTCACCTGTTCCGAAAAAGCCAAACTGCAACCAGAAGGACTTGGATGTCTGATTGGTTGATTGATTACTCATTCATTCAGTTGTATTTATTGAACACCGACTGGGTGCAGATCATTGTTCTAAGTGCTTGGAAGAGTACAGTAGAACAATATACAGACTCATTCCCTGCCCACAATGAGGTTACAGTTTAGAGAACAGACTGATGGCTCCTGGGGAAGACTTAGACATTTTCATCTGCTCCGAGAATAAGATTTCTGGGAGAAAAGGCTGATGGGGTTTGTGGAGCAGGCAGAGGTTGGGAGAGGTAGCTTTCTCTATCCACCCTCCCCTCTGTCTCGACTATATATTTGGCTGGGCACCCATTAAGCACTGTGAAACTTACCCCAGCCCCACAGAACTTATGTACATATCTTTTTACTCTTCTCTTTCTCCTCCCTGTAACATTTTGATGTCCATCTCCACCCTGAAGGCTGTAAACTTCTTGTGGGCAGAGATTGTGCCTACCAACTCTATTGAACTGTACTTTCCCAAGGGTTTAGTACAGTGCTCAGCAAACTACGCATTCAGTAAACACCAGTGATTGGTTGATTGATTCTCCACTGCCTGGGAAAAAAAGAAGATAGTGAAATCACAATGAAACTACCTCTTTTACTCCAACATTATTTCCTCAGTGGTAGAGTATCCTTTGCCTAAAATCATCTTTACTTTAGATGAAGCAGCATGATGTAGTGAATAAAGCAAGGACCTGGGAGTCAGAAGGTAATGGGCTCTCATCCCAGCTCTGCCACTCGTCTACTGTGTGACCTTGGATAAGTCACTTAACTTCTCTGTGCCTAAGCTACCTCATCTATAAAATGGTGATTGAGACTGTGAGCCTCACGTGGGACCGGGACTGTGTTCAATCCAATTTGCTTGTATCCATCCCAGCACTTAGTTAAGTGTCTGGCACATAGTAATCACTTAATAAATGCCACAATTATTATCATTTAATCTGACATTATCCACATGCTGAGGGTTCTTGAGGCTTTTATATTCTGAGATAATTCTTCTGAAACACTTGCAAAATGCTCAGTTACTTAAAAAAAATTATACAGATGCAACCAATGATACTTATTGAGCAATTACTACATGCGGAGCACTGTACTATGTACTTGGGAGACTAATGGGAAGAAAATGATTTCATCTTGATAGATTAACAAAAGAGGTGCTAGTCTATGGCCCCGCAGGTTCATTAAACCAATACCATCTAGACTTGTAAGCATGGTGCTTTATCTTAACACCAGGGCAGAGGAAAGGGAGTTACTTATAAAGGAGATACAGTAGTAGTGATTGTATAAGCATGTTCTGGGTGCGAAGTAATAATGTTGGTATTTGTTAAGCGCTTACTATGTGCAGAGCACTGTTCTAAGCGCTGGTGTAGACACAAGGGAATCAGGTTGTCCCACGTGGGGCTTACAGTCTTAATCCCCATTTTACAGATGAGGTAAATGAGGCACAGAGAAGTTAAGTGACTTGCCCACAGTCACACAGCTGACAAGTGGCAGAGCTGGGATTCGAACCCATGAGTACTGATCTAAATGCTGAAAAAGAGTACTCAGGTGGAAATCAGACAGAGTCCCTGATCCTTAATGGGCTCACAATCCTAAAAAATGTGCTAGTCATTTAAATTTAGATCTCATACCTAACTGGATATAAAGAAAATTATTTTCCCACAGAATTATATACCAAAAATATGACACCAAGTTCTACTTTAGTTTGAATGTTTAACAGTGCAGAAAACATAATTTTAGGCCATCAGTGCCTTTCATGCTGGGTACATGCAAAAACTGTTCATGGAACTCTTTGAGGGCAGAGAATGCATCATGGTCTTCTGTTGCATTTTCCTGAGCATTTAGTATGGAGGATGGCAGTCAGTAGGTGTACAATAAATACCATTACTAGTACATAATTCAGGTCCTTTACACTATGTTAGTGAATGGATGTCTAAAATCAGGCCCTTTCTCCTTCAGGCGATCCTATTATTTACTAGACAGGATGCTAAGTTGTTCCTTATGGCTGGTGGAACCTTAATTGAATTTCTTGGTTTGACAATTTAATTTGAAACTTAATGTTGCAGTAAATGCAGCTTTTCATCAACAGGGCCCCTGTTTTATTGTTAAAGATAAAAAGAGTCTCACATATTTCACAACTAAACAATTAAGCAATTCGGTTTTAACAGCTAATCTTCAAAAAGGAGTTGGTCATTACATGACTATTACACATCGCAAAGAAATTCATTATGGGGGCTGAAATTGAACTTGGGAAAAATGTAGTTTTAAAAGACCCACTTAGAACAGCTTCGAGTGTTGATTAAAGGGTCATCTCCACCACATTTCTCTAAATAAAGGAATCCTATTAGGAACCTTTTGAGTCATCAGAGTTGGTTAGTTGGATTGAGGCCATTGACTCGCTCTAGCTGGCTCCCTGAAGCCCTGAAGAATCTATGTAGAGATGGGGCACTGGAGATCTCCGTGTGCCTGGGGAAGGAAATGAGAGACTCAAAGAGGATTTGGAGAGAAAGGAACATTTCTTTTTCCTTTTTCTCTTCTCCCTATTTGCTCTCCTCACCTCCTTCCCACATCCCACGCTCTCAGCAATGAACAATATGAGGTTTTCAGGTTTGGCTGGAGTTTGCAATCAGAACAATCTTTGCACATGACTTTGAAGAATACGACAATTATTTCCCCCAGTTTTGGGGAAAAAAATCACCAGTGGGTGCAATTACCCACCCAAAGACATTGTACATTGTAAAATGCCTGAAAGAGAGCTGCAATGATTATACTACTGAAATGAATAAGTTGTCTCAGTAAAGGTAATAATAGTAAAAAGTAATAATTGTGATATTCGTTAAGCACTTACTATTTACCAAGCACTGGGGTAGATATAAGATGATCACCTCAGAGTAGCTGTCCCATTTGGAGTTCGCAGTTTAAGTAGGAGGCAGAACCCACAATTTATCCCCATCCCAGATGACGAAACTGACGTACAGAGAATAATGATGGTTTTTGTTAAGCACTTACTATGTGTCAAGCACTGTTCTAAGTGATGGAGTAGATACAAACTAATCAGGTTGGACACAGTCCCTGTCCTACATGAAGCTCACAGTCTTAATTCTCATTTTACATATGAGGTAACTGAGGCACAGAGAAGTGAAGTGACTTGCCTGAGGTCGCACAGCAGGCAAGTGGCAACTTGCCTGAGGTAGCACAGCAGGCAAGTGGCAGAGCCCAGAAGTAGAACCGAGGTCCTCACTCTTTCCACTAGGCCACAAAAACATATCACTTTCTCTTTGACTTGAATGCAGGAAGTTGGGCTCCTCACAAGTCACAGAAAATGCTCTCTTCCCACTCCCTGTCAACATGGGTGTTCCAGTTGATCTTAATCACCAAGAATATGCTTAGAGAAAGGGGATCTCCCACTTCTCTCCATTCTGGCTGTACTCTCCTCATTCTCATTCCCCCCTGTCCTGACTGGAGCATCTGGATCTGAAACTACTCCTGAGACCTTGTTCAAAAATCTTTCTGATTCCTTGCTCCACCCTTTCCAATCTCTTCTGAAGTTCCACTTCATCTGCCCAACTTCCCCTCTCTTTGGACATGACATAAAATAATCAGCACCTCTAGCTTATATTGTAAGGTCCTTGTGGGCAGGAAACATGTCTGCTAACTCTTTGGTACTGTACTCTCCCAAGTGCTTCATTCATTCAATAGTATTTATTGAGCGCTTACTATGTGCAGAGCACTGTACTAAGAGCTTGGAATGTTCAAATCGGTAACAGATACAGTCCCTGCCCTTTGACGGGCTTATGCTTGCACATAGTAAGCACTCAATAAATGTTACTGATAGAATGCTCTACACACAGTAAGCTGCTAAAAAATACTATTGATTGATTTAACCCCATCAATGAATTAATGTGATTAATGTGTTCCCTATTGACCAACACCAGATATCACCATAAATCACAAAAAGGGTAACATTACACTGTAAACTCCTTAAGAGCAGGGATCGTGTCTAACATTTCAACTGACATTGTATTCTCCCAAGTACAGCTTAGTACAGTGCTCTGCATACAGTAAGTACTCAATAAATAACACTGATCGAAACAAAACTATCAAAAATATGTTTCTTATGCTTATTTGAATTCTTCAGTAAGGTGGAGCTATATATGTTTATTAGGTCTTACAAGATGTTCACCTGAATGGTGGGGGGACAGATTTTGTTCATGGCAACACTTAATACATTTTATTCACTGAGTCTGCAATGGATACCGCTGTTGCGAAAAGGTATGGTAACATCTCTGAAAGGCAACAGGCAGAATTCAAAAGACACACATACAGATGGTGGAATATAGAGCTGTATTGGGTATGACACTGGATTTTCTTTGGGATCCTTAAGGCGAGAATTCTTATCCCTCATGTTGTGAGAGGCTATTCTTTTGTTCTAAATTCTGGGGCCTGGAGGATACACATGCTTCAGGTAAATTCTGGGGCCTGGAGGATACACATGCTTCAGGTTCTCCTCTCTAAGGAGTCACAGGTCTCATTAACAGTCTTTCAAAACCAGACGCAATTAACTGGGCAGACTCTCACATGTTCTCTTGACTAAGATTCAGCACTTACTCCTTCAATTAAAATTTATTTTGTGACTCATAATTGATTAATTCCAGGAGAAATTTAGACAGCAGTCTCCTTCCCTATATTTCCGATTCTCCAATTATTATTCCGTGCAACCATTTCTAGGTGGCAAGTGGAGAGTTAAAGAGAGTTTTCTGAGCAGGGAAAAAGAAGACTGCTCTGCTTGGAGAAAAAGTTCCCTCTCCTTAAAGGTTTGCCCTGTAAATGAGCTCAAACACTATGAAATTCTTTAACGCCGGAATCCTCCTATATTTTAACAACATTCAGGGCCATAAAAGAAAGAGGGTGGAGAGGAAGAGAAGCACTGTGTTCTAGTGGATAAAGCATGGGCTGGGAAGTCAGAAAGACTTGGGATCTAATTCTGGCTTTGCCACTTGTCTGCTGCGTAAGCTTGGGCAAGTCACTTAACTTCCCTGTGACTCAGTTACCTCATCTGTAAAATGGGGATTAAGACTGTGAGCCCCATATGGGATATGGACTGTGTCCAACCTTGACAACCTTGTATCTACTCCACTTCTTAGTACAGTGTCTGGCACAAAGTAAAGCAAGAGAGAGACAGATCCTTAGCAAATAATAAAAAGATATTAGGTTCCCATTCTTTCTTCTGTTGCCTCTCCTGGACCAAATCCTTGTTTTTCTTTTGGTAAACTGAAGCTCCTAGTGGGCTAAAATTGTGTCTATCAACTCTATTACAATCTGCTTTCCCAAGCTCTTAGTAGAGTGTTCTGCACACAGTAAACTTTCAATAAATACCTTTGATTGCTCTTTCTACCTCCTTTTTTTGCTTTCTCTTCCTACCTTTTGTTTTAATTTCATTTCCAAAGACAGGGATGATGTTTTACTCTCCCAGACCTAAATTCTCATCCATTTTAGTTCCAGGATGGTGGGGCACAGAAAAGGTGGGGTTAAGAAGGAAGAGAGAGGAAAGGAGGAAGTGAGAAACAGCGTGACCTAATGTAATGAGCATGGGTCTAGGAGTTAGAGGAAATGAGTTCTAATCCCGGTTCCACTACTTACGTGATGTGTTTTTTTTGGGGTAAATCACCTAACCTCTATGTGCTTCAGTTCCCTCATCTGCGAACTTGGGATTCAATACCTGTGCTCCCTCCTTCTTAGTTAGTGAGCCCTAGGTGGGAGCTGATTATCTTCTATCTGCCCCAGCACTTAGTACAATGCTTGGCATATAGTGGGAGCTTAATAAATTCCACAATTATTATTATTCTTAGGAGGTGGGCAACACATCCTCTAGAGGACACATGCTGGATAACCTCTCTCCATTTCTTTCTGGCAGCCTCCAGTACAATGAGGTTTTCTGAGAGAGTCTGGAAAGTAGGGCCAGATTTGTGGCGGGGAGAGAGAAAGAGGAGGAACAGGAGGCAAGGTCACAGTGCCCATGTACCTCCGCCTGTCTAAGGCAGAACATTTGTCAATCCATAGATTGGAGAATTGAGTTTCCTGGATTCAGGACTTCACCCAGGGACAAAATGATCATATAGAGATGAAATGAGTGTGACGATTACTTATTGGTCGGGACACCTGATACTTCTTAAAGGAGTGGAGTCACCTGTGGGGTCAAGGAAAACCTTTGGATAAATACCTGCTTCGTGAATCTCTTCCTTGCCAGTGTAAGAGGAGAATACCTGCCTGGGCAGGTTGTACTGTTGTTCTCGAAAGTTGTTCTGCAAGTAATCCATCAGCATGACATAGCCAGACTGTTGCATAGTAAGGACTTCGCAAAACGAGGCCAACTGGGGAAAACACAGCTGTTGTTAGTTAGAGAAGTATAAAAGACTAAAATCTGCCTGGAACATGGGAAATGAAATTATATTTTGAATCCTACAATATGATGGGAAGAGAAGAATTTCTGGAATTTACACCCAGCAACTTTTTTATAAGTTCCCCAAACACAGTGCAATTTTCATTCTCAGATAATTACAGTGAAATGGACAGGGACAGGCAGTAATGTCCTCAATTTAAATACAGGGAAACTAAGTAGAGATGTTAAGCCAACTGTTGAACCACACAACTAACTAGTGGAAGATTCAATCAACATTCTTTCTAATAGGACTTGTTGGTCAGAGTATAATGGATATCTTGTAATTCTCTTGCCTTTTCTGGAAATCAAGGGTCTTTCAATGGCTCAATAGGACTTTCAAGATTACCTGATTCTCAGAAATGCTAATGGTATCTTTAAAGACAATCCAGTCAACTGTTTCAGTGCAGGGGGGAGATGATAAGGATCCGTTGTAAGTATAATACTTGTCAGTGGAGTTTGGCAGAAGATTCAGCAACACAAATGGCTCTAGTATCGCTTGTTTTCCTGTAAAAAAAAAAAAAGGTGTGAAATTTTATGTCAAATATGAGCCAATCAAATGAACTATTAAGTGATAATAAATGTAAGTAACAATATGAATGTAGCATAAAAATGGCAATTCACAAAACAGGCTAGATAAATGCAGGCAGCCCTAAAATCAGGATACAATTTCAATCGGATGCAGTGTTCAGAGATGGTTAGGAGAGTTAAAGGTAAATGAACACTTTTGTAAGGATGAAGAATTCAGCAGCCAACAGCCAAGGTGAGGAGAGGATGCAGCTTTTGAGTTCCTGGTAGACACTGGGGCGGGGGGGGAGGGGTGGTGGGAGGGTGGAAGAGAGGGAGAGAGAGGGAGAGAGACAGAGAGAGAGAGAGAATATGTGCATGTGTGTGCATATGGCCAGTGACTCAATTTTAGATGCTTTGAACTAAACATAGGAAGCAATATTAGCAGCTTTGTATGTCTTGAAGCTTGTGTAACCAATTCACAGTGCAAATTGAGGCATATTGAGATTCAGGGTAGTAAAATCTATTCAAAGGGCAATGGGGGCTATTGGTTTGGGAATCTTATTTCTGCCAGCATTTTCTCCTTTTTGGGCTGCCTCCTAGCCCCTCCATTTGACAACCTGGAGAGGAGAAAAGTCAAAGAAGTTCCACTTAGCTGAAATTGGGAATGGCATTCTCTTTATTTTAGTTGGGTGAGAGTACCACCCATAAGAACACAAAGCCAAACATTTCCATTTTGTGACATTCTCTCATGCTGCCTATCTGGGGGTGTGCCATAGCTTTAAGAAAGGGTTCAGGTTTAAGATGACATAGAACCTTAATGGAAGCCAGCACTTTTACAACTGCCACAAAGATTACTCCTTGAAACACAACTCACCAAAACGGCTCACACTATCTACTCCATTGATAACCGCTTTATAATCCATATTATCCTCTAATCCAACCTGTAAAATAGAAATGAAATGTTTTAAAAACAGAATCAACAATTGACAAAAATCTCAATAAAACCAACATATTTTATTCTTTTCCACTAAGTATTGTTTATTCCCAGAGTACAGGCAAACATTGAAACTTTTACATTGAAAGTAAAGCAATTCAAGGATCCCCTACCAAAAATGAGAAAATATTAGGATTTAATGGTGATTAATCTGGAAAATTTCATTTCATTAACTTAATTCCATTATACTAGGGGCCAAATGTAGATCTATAGTTATGTTAGGATTACCTCAAATAAAATGGATAAAGCTCTCAACTTCCCTTTTTCTTTCACTGCTTCCTCAAAGCTTGAAAACTGGTCCACATCATAGCAGTAAATCTGCATCTATAATTTGAAAAATGATCCAGTTAACAAAACTTGATGAAATACAAAAATCTAACCTGCAAAGAACCTGAAATCTTGCTGCTCCTACTGTATTTATCATCTTCCTTCAGTTTATATATTTTTGTTTCAAATTATCTTATGGATCTGAAGCCCAATCCCTTCTCTTCCCCCATAACCTCTTCCTGCCCCAACTTATTTTTAGACAAATGAGGGCCTTGAGGGCCAAGGATTGTCTCTATATAGCTTTGAACATATTTCCTAGTAGTTAGTATAGTGTTTTGCTTACAGTAGGGGCTTAGTAAATACTGTTACTGCCCGTACAACTACTATTTAAAAAAGTCTTAATGAAGTCAATTAGCTATATATTTCAGTCCTTCTATTTTCATAGGAAATATGCAATAGTTCAAAATCTAGCTATTTGGTTTCATTAAATATCTATAAAAGTCACTTGGCTGAGTCTTCAACTGTGCATATGCATTCAGGAAGAATAGATGTGCATCTTACTTTCAACTATAAACCAAGTTATACTACGCTATTCAATAAGTAAAAAAAATCCAAACATTTGGTTTATATGCACTAGATAGCACCCTACCATATTATAAAAACAACGCATCTTAATCAAAGAATATACAAAATAATGGAACATAATTTTATTTATGAAATTATGAACTTTATGAAATGATGGCATTCCTATCCTTTATTATTTATGAAAGCAGTTGGCATCTACTGTAACTGTTGCAGTCGTTATTACCTCAAGTGGAAATTTTTGTCCTTCTAAGCTATGTTCTGATCCATCAGATGACATATTGCATTTTCCCCAGTGGAACATTATCTTGCTTGCTTTAAATATTGTTTCTAACCCACCTCCACTGAGTCGGTAGTCATTTGTCAGATTGATTTCCACTAAAAAAGAAAAAAAAAGGTTTTGTGCCTAGGCTTTAAGAACAGAAGTTGCCAGTTTCAGAAGCTACATTTTTTTCCTTACTTTGCAGTTACAGCACCATTCTTCTTCTTGATTTCAGAATAAAATACCATTAATAAATGACTTAAAATAGCATTATAACAAACATTTTGTAAGATGACTGACATATTTCCTTTTGATATCATAGAAGCATTTCATCTCCATTTGTTTTTTTTAAAAAGGAAAACCTGTAGCATAAGCGTGAGACCATCATGACCCTGGGAATGCAGGTCAGCCCTGGAGAAATTAGAACACCAAGTGTGACTTGGAATTAAAAGAACATGACTCTGTCCAGAAGTATAAAGGGACAAATCATTAAATATAAAAAAATTAATAGTCCAACACCAACAAAAACAATTCATCAATAACTTAAAATATTTCAAATTATTACTTTAGACTATAGCCAATGTAAGAGGAAAATGGAGATTATAGAGAATCACTGGATGAGAGCAATCCTTCTTGGACCAGACTTAGGTGACAATGAACCATCGTTTATCATTAGGAGCATGAGTCTGGAGTTAACTAATGCTCAGTAAGATACAATAAGATCATGAAAGTGAATTCACCCTACATCCTAAAAATTATGATTTGGGGTGGCAGTGGAGCCAACTGCTTGGGGGTCACAAAACACAGACAGTCCTTGTCAGGACAATCCCCTAGTCTCCACCCCCCAATATGTCCAAATTGGGTATGGACTAGGCAAGCCTGAATGAGGTGAAATACTCCCTGCACTCTACAAAGTGAGAGACGAGGGATGGACCAAGTCCAGCTCGAGACTGCACCTTGCACCCTCTGCTCACCTGCCTGTACCTACCCCTGCAAAAAGTCACCTTGCCCATCCTGTCCTGCAACTTTGCCTTTAATGCCCATGAAGGGTCAGGTGAGGTGTTTTTGGTTTTTTTTTTTTGTCTTCAGGTTTGCATGGCTCCTGCTGACTTTACCCAGCTCCAGACACTGTCTTACCTGACCACAACAACTTTGTTGTGGGTATCCAAGGGCCAGGGCAGAGGAAGTGCACGTCTGTGCCCAAATCAAAAATGCCTTTTAATGAGACACAATTTTAGCAATGATCCCTTACAGCTTGGTTTTGTGGGCTGGGGGTCAGGGGGAGAGCAGAGGTTTAAAGTTCTCACACTTGAGGAGAAATAACCTAATTTGAGAATCCACGAGAAACTAGATTTCCTGAGGTTAGGGAGTACTCAACTGTACTCTCTCAAGTGCTTGATACAGTGCTCTGTACATAGTAAACACTCAAGAAATATGACTTATTGATCAATTTCATGAAGTCCAAAATTTCAGTTCTGGTGGGTGGAAGCCACAGGTTTGACACCCAAGTAGTCAGGAGCACAAATGGCAGGACAAAATATACCTGGAAATTAGAACAAGTCACCAATGGGGCCTCCAGAACAAAACGTTCACTTCACAAGCAAATTTCCAGGAGAGGAACAAATTAACACTAGAGATCATTTTTTTTTCTCTCCTGGATTTACATTTTAAAGCATTTTAAAAGGTTGTGGTGAAATTTATATGCGATCATTAGTGAACACTCCTTAGATGTTTTTATCACAAATTCAGAAAAGATGGACAGTTGTTTTACTCCTATGTATTAGTGTGAAACTGTGTAGATGAGGTAACTGCTGTAGAGAAGCAGCGTGGCTTGGCGGAAAGAGCACGGGCTTTGGAGTCAGAGGTCATGGGTTCGAATCCCGGCTCGGCCACTTGTCAGCTGTGTGACTTTGGGTAAGTCACTTAACTTCTCGGTGCCTCAGTTACCTCATCTGTAAAATGAAGATGAAGACTGTGAGCCCCACGTGGGACAACCTGATTCCCCTGTGTCTACCCCAGCGCTTAGAACAGTGCTCGGCACATAGTAAGCGCTTAACAAATACCAACATTATTATTATTATTATTAGGTAACAATACCCCAGAATGCTTGGAAAAGGACATACAAATTGACTTGTGATGGGTAATTATTTCAATTACATTTCATCACTATGGTAGGTTGATCACAATTTTACTATAGAGTCCATTATTATCTTCATCTGGTAGATGCAGAAATGATTATCTTCAATAAGGGCACAATACTGATGACAGTAATGATGTAATTACTTTAGCTATTTTACTCGTTGTGCAAAATGACCCTGTGTTTGCTCTATTTCAGGGACTTCTCTAGAAAACCACTCTCACCAGTTGTGTCATTCTAACTGCTACAATCAAAAGAGAAGAAGGTTATTAATTAGATTTACTCCACTTATAGAAGCCTTGTCAAGCACTGAATAGAACTCTCTGACCCCGTTACCTGTTTTTCCAGTATTGTGAATGAAATTCCCTTCTGCTGCCACCTTATCCCAGCCTTGAAATTTAAGTTTCTTAAGATTCACATTCACTTGGGTAAGACCTTCATCGATATTGATAGGGGACTGCTTGGGACCATTGCAGGCTGGGTATTTCTTCCCCCAATTCTTTTGATTCACAGTTCCTAAACAAAAGAAAAGATGGAGTTATCCGTACTTCCTTGAAGCTCTATTGTTTTTAAGACAGTTTGTACACTGAAAAAAATAACAATGTCCTTTGTCCATCAGAGTTTTATAGCACAGATTCATGAGTTGAAAGAGCAAACAAGCGTTATTTAGACTATAAACCTCCATATTTTGGAGCAAAATCAACATAAGCAAAGCCAATCACCCCAATTAATTTCTCTTTTGGGGGTTGCTGAGGACCCTCCCCACTGCAGTTATGCCCTTCAAAATCCAGGCATTTTCAGTCATTCTGCCCACCTGGGATCGATCCAAAAATGTTCAGATTTCAAGATTTGGCTTTAGGAGATTGCTCTCTGGGTACTTAAAGTCCCGGATCACATCCTAGAAATACTTGGAGGATGCTACAGTTATTTATTTATATTTATATTAATGTCTGTCTCCCCATCTAGACTGTAAGCTCGTTGTGGGCAGGGAATGTCTGTTGTATTGTGCTCCCCAAATACTTAGTACAGTGCTCTGCACACAGTAGGTATTCAATAAATGCAATTGATCAATCGATGACATCGCCTCCCCTTCGTCACCTTCCCCCACTCCGTTTTCGGTGACACAGAGAAAGAGAGCCAAACTGAAGGCTCTGATGAATAATCTGGGCTTCAGAAGGAACCCCAACAATCTTGGAAGAAAACAGTTTCCATATCCTGCAAAGAATCAGGAACAATCATACCAGGCCCTAGCCAGACTGATGTGAATGTAGGAGCAGCACAGCCTTCCTGGCTCCGATTGACAGGTCCCTTTTGAGTAAATACAAGCCTTTGCATAGTGCCACACACTCAAACTCAACCTGGGGAATAATTAAACACCCAGGAGATGCATAGTTATGCTACCAAGAGAAAGAAAACATTAAGCCTCCAGCTGTACTGAATTGAATTGACTAATGTGAATGACAATTTTTTTTACAACTTCAACCAGAAAATAATGACAATATAGCCACCACAAAGGGAAGAATTTGATTATTCTTATAAAATGGGAAACCAACACAGATGTCAACACTCTGACAGTCAGTCAGAAACATGTTTTTCAGCCCAAACATAAGATGATGGATACAATTTCAAGGCTTTTCTTTGAAACCTCATGTTCAGAAATTATTGCTTCAGCTTTGATGAATGGTAAGAAATAAACCTGAAAGTGACAGCTCCAGATCAATTCAGAGAGCACAAAACAATGATTGGGATATATCGCTGATGCAAAGAAATTACGTGTGTGTGTGTGTGTGTGTGTGTGTGTATGTGTTTTCTAGGCAAATATCCCATCTTGTTTCCTATTAGTTTTCTGTTTTTAAAGAGTGCTATGGCTCCAGGTAATACAATGTGAATAGCAAGACTTCACACTATTGTTTGGGACCCAAGTATTTAGGCTGAAAAGCATCAGTGATGATAATGATGGTATTTGTTAAGCGCTTACTATGTGCAAAGCACTGTTCTAAGCACTGGGGGGGATACAAGGTGATCAGGTTGTCCCACGTGGGGCTCATAGTCTTAATCCTCATTTTACAGATGGGGGAACTGAGGCACAGATAAACTGAGTGACTTGCCCAAAGTCACACAGCTGACAAGTGGTAAAGCCGGGATTAGAACCCATGACCTCTGACTCCCAAGCCTGTGCTCTTTCCACTGAGCCATCCTGCCTCTCAATGGGCACAACAAAAGGCAGAGACAGTGTCTCCCTGGCATGAGCCCCCCAGACTAACCAGTACACACTCTGGAGATTGACGTCCCTTGTTTGGTATAGAACATATGTATCAGTAGAAGCTATTAAATGTGATCTGGAAGTTAACTGCGGGTCAGCCTTTTCAGGCTCCTAATCTGACATATTTCAGGAAGTAGTATCTGGTACACCTCACTGTAGCCTGAACAGGCCAGATATTTGTCCCAGGAAAATCTCTCTATGAAAAAGGAAATTTAGGCTTCAGAGGCATGACTTGACTTTAGAGTGGAGTTTCAAATCACAATTCAGTGCTGAGTTGTTGGTGGGGTGGTGTTGGTTTGGGGGTTGGGGGAGAAAGAAAGAGTGTGTATGTGTATGCACAGGTCTCTAAAATATTGATAATAATAATGCTATCCATTAAGCACATTCTTTGTGCTATGCTCTCTGTTGAGTCCTAGGGCAGATTTAACAATCAGATCATACACAGTCCCTGTGGCACCCAGCTTTTAACCCAATTTTACAGATGAGGAAACTGAGGCACAGAAAAGTTAAATGACTTGCCTAAGGTCACAATTGTAGGCAAGTAATGGAGCTGGGACTAATAATAATAATACCAATTGTGGTATTTGTTAAGTGCTTACCATGTGCCAAGCACTGTTCTAAGCATTGGGGTAGATGCATGGTAATCAGGTTGGACAAAGTCCTTAGCTCCCATGCTCAAGGTCTTCCATGCCCATTTTACAGATGAGGTAGCTGAGGTCCAGAGAAGTGAAGGGACTTTCCCAAGGCCACACTGCAGACAGGCGGCTGAGCTGGGATTAGAACTCAAGTCCTCTGACTCCCAGGCCCATGCTCTTTCCACTACACCATGCTGATTCCCTCGTCAGGTCTTTTGACTCCTAGTCCCATACTTTTCCTAACAAGCCCCAGGAAAATTTTGGTTGCAAATCTTTGCCAGGAATAAGGAAAACTAAAGCAAACAGGCCTGGCTTCTTGAGATCTGATCATGAGTAGGAGACAACTGGGATCTGAAGACTGCCCCTGGTCTTAATGTGAGAGATGAGGAGCTACAAGAAAGAAAGAAATGGCTCCCTTAAGTCAGACATTCAGGCCAAAAGCTATTTTCTTGGCTGCTTTATAATGACAGAGATATTTAATCTTTTCATTTCTACACAAGCATAAGATCCATAAATAAGACTGCACCCTTTAAATTTCCATAGAGTCCTCATATTTACTCTTGTGTCATTCCTCTTCTAGGTAGCAACATTATTATTTTTCACCACAATCAGTTACAGAAAAAAATTTATTTTCTGTCCGACACTAACATGAAATACCACATATTGCAGAGTCAACTCAATCAGAGAGAAATAGGGTATTTGATAAAAGGTGATAAAAGAAGGAATTCAGTGGGAGGAAGGTAAATAATATTAAGACCTTGAATTTGTAAAGTACTTACTTTTCCAAGGCACTATTATATTTTATTCTACCAACATCCCTATGAAGTAGGAAGACACAGTTGTGTCTTCCCACCCAAATCCTGTCCTCTCCCTGACTTTCCCATCACTGTAGACAGCACCACCATTTCCCCATCTCACAAGTCTGTAAACTTGGCATTATCCTCAACATCTCTCTCGTTCAATCTGCACATTTGATCGGTCACCAAATTCTATCAGTTCAACCTTCACAACATCGCTAAAATCTGCTCTTTCCTCTACATCCAAACTGCCACCAAGTTAATCCAAGCACTTATCCTACCCTGCCTTGATTACTGCATCAGCCTCTTTGCTGACCTCCCTGTTTCTTGTCTCTCCTGTCCTGCAAAGAGCTCACAGTCTTAATCATTATTTTCCAGGTGAGGTAACATAGGCACAGAGAAGTTAAGTGACTTGCCCAAAGTCACACAGCAGACAAATGGCAGAGCTGGGACTGGAATCCAAATCCTTCTGACTTGTAGGCCCATGCTCTATTCACTAGGCCATGCTGCTTCTCACCACGAGTCCTAAGTGGAAATACTAAACATTAGTGCTTATATTTGGTTCTGTGAAACTAGAGTGTTTATGCAAAAGAGTGCTACCCCAAATATAGTTTCTCTTAGGAAAAAATATAAAGTGCATTAATGTGTTACCAAAATCCAAAAACCTGACTAAATCATACATTAAAAAGTGATAAAAACATGATATAATTATGAGATAGCAATGTAAAGATGCACCAAGATTCAAATTCAATTTTTAAATATTTACATGTGTAAATAATTGATTCTCAGAATCACCTTCTACATACTATTCAGCAAAAGACCACTGTGTTAAAAGATCAGTGATCTGACATTATATAATTCTAAATTGAAAAAGACTTTAGTCACTTTGTTAAAACCAGTCAAATTACTTCAAATGTTGAGGGAAGGGAAATTAAGTGTTTATGCCTGTATTTAACTCTGTATTACTGTGTAAAACTTTGCAATAATCTCAAAGTAACAGACCTTGCAAGAAACGCAAGCATTAAAATTCAATATTGGTATTGTAAAAGAATACTAAATAAAGGTAATATCAGGGGATAGTTATGCTTACTTTCCAAGTTATTTTCCGGTTGCCTTCCCTTTTATCCCCCTCTTTCATTTTCCTTCCTCATAGGTCTTTCCTCTCCTGACTTACTTTTCACAAAAAAAAGTAATTGTTTTCTTGGAGACTACCAGGATTCAATGTCAAATTAGGAGTTTCTAGTTAGAGGAATCCCAAAAGCAATAGCAGTGGTTCCCCATATCCTAAGTGCCTGATAAGGAGTGATTAACATACCCCATAAATGTAGAATGGAGAATTTGAAACAAGGTATAAGGACATTTGCCAAATTTAAGATACATCCTCATAGGTCTTTTCATAGAAAAATACAGATGGAAAAACATGCCTCTGTCTTTTTCAAGTTTTGGGGTCACAGAGTAATCCCTATTCAGTGCCTACAGGTGTGTTCAAAAGGAGATCATTATTTGCAAAATCAGCACCGATGACATATTGTTTCGGAGGGAAACTAGGATGTGTTCCCAGCTGTCTCAGGTCCTGGCCCCAGACTCCGGATAACCCTGACACAACCACATATTCCTGGGGTTCATGAGCTCTTTTGGGTTGCCAAAATATGAATAATAATAATAATAATGATATGGTATTTGTTAAGTGCTTTACTGTGTACCAGAAACTGTACTAAGCGCTGGGGCAGATACCAGGTAATTGGGTTGGACACAGTCCCAGTCCCATATTGGACTCATGGTCTTAACCCCGTTTTTACAAATGAGGTAACTTAGGCATAGAGAACTGAAGTGACTTGCCCAAGGTCACACAGCAGAGAAGTGGCAGAATCAGCATTAGAACCCAGGTCCTTCTGACTCCCAGCCCCAAGTTTTATCCAGTAAACCATGCTGCTTCCGTATATACTGACCTGCAAAGCAAGCACAATTTCCTAGGAAGCATCACACATGAGTATCAAGCCGGATTATCTAGGGTTTGAGGAAGAATTACAAGCCACGTACATTAATCCCTCTAATACAGCTGAAGCATTCATTGCACGTAGTCCACCAGAATTTTTGCCATTTGTTTTCCTTCTCGGTATTGACTTTTTCCACTTGACCTGTGTGACTCCTTGGTATTAAAATTATACGGTTCAAGTGTGAAACTGCTGATGTGATTTTTATGAACGTGTGCAAAAACACACACACATAGGCACATTAACAGTTGGCAGTTAGCACTATGTAGACATTGCAACACTTGTAACTGATCTGGACATTATTTTATATTTATTGCAACCCCACAGCACTTTTGAACATATCTTTAAATCACACATAATAAATGATTTATTTATATTAATGTCTGTCTCCCCCTCTAGACTGTAAGTTTATTATGGGAAGGAAACGTCTGCTAATTCTGTTGTATTGTACTCTCCCAAACATTTAGTACAGTGCCCTACACATAATAAGCAATAAATATTACTGACGGATTGGTCTGACAGTAATTACTGGTCACCTAGAGTACATCGGACCTATAGGAGATTGCCTTATTCAAACCAGGACCTTTGTATGAGTCCTGACTGCCTTCTTGGATACCACAAAATTAGAAAGATACAAAGTAACAGCAAAAAGACCATTATGGAAATAAGAAAGTCATCTGGTAGGAAGACTGCCTAAGGGATGCTAGCAGGAAAAAGAATTGCTTAACTCAAATTTTATTTCATTTAAAAACAATGAACTGGGATAAGCATTCATTTAGGTTTGGTTTTAAAATATATGGCAGAAAGAAAAGGAATGAACACTTGAAAGAGTGAAATGGCTTCCTCTCAGTAGCAGCAGCTTGCTGACAAAAACAGATTTCACCAGGCATAAAAAGGGTGACTAAAACCAAGACAGTGTAGGTCATTCAATGATTATGAGTTGCCACTTTAGCAATCAATCAGTGGTGCTTACTGAGCGCTGTGTGCTGAGCACTGTACCGTGAATAAAGCATAGGCCTGGGAGTCAGAAAGACTTGGGTTCTAATCTCAGTTCTGCCATTGATGTTGTGTGACCTCGGACCAGTCACTTAACTTCTCTGTGCCTCAGTTACCTCATCTGTAAAATGGGGATTAAGATTGTGAGCCCCACGTGGTACAGGGACTCTGTCCAACCTGATTACCTTGTATCTACCCCAGAGTTTAGAACAATGCTTGACACTTAGTAAGCCCTTAAAA
Organism: Ornithorhynchus anatinus; assembly: GCF_004115215.2. Taxonomy (NCBI): domain Eukaryota; kingdom Metazoa; phylum Chordata; class Mammalia; order Monotremata; family Ornithorhynchidae; genus Ornithorhynchus; species Ornithorhynchus anatinus. Next base: position 42,511,110 of record NC_041737.1, on the reverse strand, counting down.
AAAAATTTTTTTTAAAGCACCGGCAAATAATAATGTTGGTATTTGTTAAGCGCTTACTATGTGCCGAGCACTGTTCTAAGCACTGGGGTAGACATAGGGGAATCAGGTTGTCCCACGTGGGGCTCACAGTCTTAATCCCCATTTTACAGATGAGGGAACTGAGGCACAGAGAAGTTAAGTGACTTGCCCACAGTCACACAGCCGACAAGTGGCAGAGCTGGGATTCGAACTCATGAGCCCTGACTCCAAAGCCCATGCTCTTTCCACTGAGCCACGCCCCTTCTCAAAAGTACAACTGAGTTGGTAGACGTTCTCTGCCCATGAGGAACATACAGCCTACATAGTGACTAAAGAGAGTGTAATAGGACTGTGATAAAACCAAGAGGAATAATAATAATAATAATGTTGTTATTTGTGAAGCCCTTACTATGTGCAGAGCACTGTTCTAAGCACTGGGGTAGATACAGGGTAATCAGATTGTCCCACATGAGGCTCACAGTCTTAATTCCCATTTTACAGATGAGGGAACTGAGGCACAGAGAAGTTAAGTGACTTGCCCACAGTCACACAGCTGACAAGTGGCAGAGCCGGGATTCGAACCCATGATCTCTGACTCCCAAGCACGTGCTCTTTCCACTGAGCCACACTGCTTCCCAATATGGTTCTGTGAGATGGCTTCCCAGAATATGGTTCTGTGAGATGGCATCTGCTTGGCAGAAAACAAAAACCAGATTAAACTTTCACTAAAACTGTCTAACCAGAACATATCCAAACTTTTCAAAGTTCAAAGTTTTCAAAGTACTAGGTGCTGGAGTAGATGCAAACTAATCGGGTTGGACACAATCCCTGTCCCACACTGGGCTCATACTCATTTTAATCCCCATTTTACAGATCAGGTAACTGAGGCACAGAGAAGTTAAGTGACTTGCCCAAGTTCACACAGCATATAAGACGTGGAGTCAGGATTAGAACCCAGTCCTTCCGACTCCCAGGCCTTTGCTCTAGCCACTAGACCACACCGATTCTCAATAAAGGTTAGAGAAGCAGTGTCTACCAGTAGAGCTGCTAGATGCAATCCCTGTGTTTAATAGCCTATGTTGAGTGGCTGTTTTGGACAGAGCAATGGCCCAGGCCTTGAGGGCAAATGTGATAGGGGGCAAAAAGGGGGTGTTCTCTGGCCTTGAGGACTCTAGGGTCAATTCTTGCAGTCTCCTCACACTAGCATTTGTTCTCTGCAGGTGGCATGGAGGCGTGCTCGAGATGGGACAGTGAGGATCCCAGCAGCTTTCTCTTATTTCATCGGTCGCCCTAGGGGACGAGTGCAGGGCCCATGCCAACTGCTGGCTCTCCGGTACCTATCGAGTTGTGTGAAATTTCTGTGGCCCTCCTTGCTCCTGTCTGACTTCTAGGTCCTGTGCTCCTGCTCACCTGAGGTGATAGGGAGTGCGGGGATAAAAAAGAAAGAGCAGCAGGGAGCAGGAGGAGCTGCAGAAGTGGGACTCAAGCCACTGGGATGAAGCATGCCTGGGCTGCCTTGGTTGGAAAAAGTGGCATAAAGTAGTGGATAGAAAATGGGCTTGGGAGTCAGAAGGTTATGGGTTCTAATCCCAGCTCCACGACTTGACTGCTGTGTGACCTTGGGCAAGTAACTTTACTTCTCTGTGACTCAGTTATCATCTGTAAAATAGGGATTGAAACCGTAAGCCCCACGTGAGACAGGGACTGTGTCCAACACAATTTGTTTGTATCCACTCCAGTGCTTAGTACAGTGCCCAGCATATGCGTTTAACAAATGCCACTATTATTATTATTGTTATTATTATTATTATTATTATGTCATGCCAAGCACTAAGACTTAGTGTGGCCCTCTGACATAAGGGCAGGGGGTTGCCCAGGGCTGGTGTAGACTTTGAAAAGCAAATTTACATCAAAGACCCTGAATATAGCAGAGGCCTTTCGACCGCACAACCAAATAATCCCTTAAATTGGGATGAGGATTAGGAAGAGGAAATAGAGAGGAAGGGAGGGAAATCTCCCAAAGCATAAAAGTGCCAGTTTGTCACCATTCCAGATTCTCTTTTCAGCTGTTTCCTTTCTTTTCCCCTTTCTTCATCTTCTCACAAAGACCTTTTGAGATGAAGCGACAGTATGAAACAGCCAGAACAGAGGCAGTGCTTTTCATAAATGACTGTAGGTACTGAATATTAAGATGATGTTTCTTTTCAAGTAATATTCAGCCAACTGGCTAACAAGAGAGATAACAGAGGCTGTAGAGTTGAAAAAAAAGCTTAAGAGTGGAAGCATTTTTTTTTCAAATTCAAGGCAATAAAATAATTCAAAATGAGAAAAGGAAAACTAAATGAGAATTAAATGGAGCACATATTTTTAAAGATAGACACATTTAATGCTGTGCTTTTAAATGATCAGTTTCAATGTCACAGGGCAGATGTGCAATATTAAACAGAAATGTGTGGGCTGAAAACAGTTTGTAGGAATTAGAGAGTTCCACTGCCTCTGGTCCTTTATCCTTTCGTTACACGTTTTAGAAAGAAAATCAACATGACCCCATAAAGGGAACCAGGGCTGGAAGACTGGAGGTTTGCTCGCTGTTCCCAACTCTACAGTTCCTTTTCTGAAGCTGAGGAATGAGTCATTTTACACTTTCTGGCCTCAGTTTCTCAATCTGTGAATTGGAGGGGACCATACCTGCATCATTTAAACAAAACAGCCATGGCCCAGTGGATGAAGCACTGGCCTATGAGTCAGAAGGAACTGGGTTCTAATTCTGGCTCTGCTACTTGTCTGCTGTGTAAGCTTGGCCACATCACTTCACTTCTCTATGCCTCTGTTACCTCATCTGTAAAATGAGGATTAAGACTGTGAGCTCCATGTGGAACATGGACCGTGACCAGCCTGATTGCTTTGTATCTATTCCATAACTTAGAACAGTGCCTGGCACATGGTAAGGGCTTAACGAATACCATTAAAAAAAGACTGGGCTACCAATGACCCAGGCCTTGGGCTGGTTTGAGTTGCAGCTCCCATAATTTAGGCCTTAGCGTCAATGAAAATACCTTTCTTTAAAAATGGTATTTAAGAGCTTACTACATGCCAGATACTGTATGAAGAACTGGGTTACGGTCTGAATATAGTCCTTGTCTCTCAGTCTTAATCCCCATTTTACATTTGAGAAGTGAACTAACTTTGGAAACTTAGGAGCAGTTGCTCCAGGCACCTGAGAATATCAGGTAGCTTCTGAGAGTTTCTTGACTTCTGTTACAAGCTGCAAGTGGAGGAGCCGCTTGAAGCAATTACATTTTTTATCAATCAATCGTAACGAGAGCTTACTGTACGCACAATGGGGGAGACAGACACTAAACTAAATTATAGCTAGGAGGAAATATAGAGCATAGAGACAGGTAAATGGGTGTTACTTGGGGCTCTCAACCAGAGGCCCCCCCCCCCCCAAGTACTTGGGGGTCACAAGTGCTGAAGTGGCAGTTGGTGCGGGGGAAGAGATACAGGGTCGAGAGAGGATAAATTAATTGTGGAAATCCTCCTGGAGTTAGTACAGTGCTCGATACATATTAAGCTCTTAATTATAATAATCAGAATAGTACTAATAGATATTGGGAATCCCAAATATTTTACGCTGAGCTTTCTAAAATTTAGTAACTCATTAAGTGGCCCGCCCAACTCATTGCCATTATAAACTAATGGTTGGGATTGAATTTTGCATATTACTAGAATGAAATAGCTAAAAATGTAAAGATCCTTCCAGTATTTTTAAAAGATACCTCCAACGTGATGTAAAAGCTAACAAATGAAAGACAAGGCCAAAACTGAAATCCATACACATCTCCCCAGCTATCTAGGAGACACTGTCTAGATGTTCAATGGAGCGGAAAACTCATTTAATTTCACTGTGCTCCAGTTGCTCCCATTAGAAGACTGTAGTGTGGATAATACGACATTCTTATTTAGACATCCAGAATACTGGGGTCATGATGTGAAAATATTTCTTTTACGGAATTCTGGGTTAAAGTGCGCAATTCTTCCAGGGGTCATTATTAAGGAGTCACAATGGCCCAAGGTCAGCTAAGAAAGGCCAGAATAATTTTTCCTACCCCAACCTGCTTATCCCTGGACTCATGAGTGACAATTTTCAGAAAGAATTAGTGGTTGAAATAGGAGATTGGGGTAGGTAAAGGTGGTGATAGAGCACTTGGATCCTGTACGAAAATTAAAGGAAACACTAATTTAAAAATGAGTCCTAGATAGATAGAAAATAGATTATTTTCATTTCCACAGTTGGTCAAAAAAGAACCAACAGGTTTCTATAGAAACAATAAATGAGGATTTTTTTTCAAGGAAGTAATGGAGTTTCTGCAAAGCCTTTACTTCTCCCAAGAATGGCTCAGGGGACAGAACCTATGACTTGGAGTAGGGTCCAAAGTGAGTGGTGGAAAATGTCAGTCTCATGGCAGAAATTTTATCCTCTGCTTTGAGCACTACTCTTTATTACTTCAGCTCTATTAATCAATCAATGGTATTTGGGATCTATCACCAGTCTACACAAAATGGCTCTATTAATAATTATGGTATTTACTTAACATTTGCATGCTCCAAGCACTCTAGTAAGTGCTGTAGTAAATACATGGTCAGACACAATCCCTGTTGCACATGGGGCTCACAGTCTAAAATGGAGGTAGAACAGATATTTAAAACCCATTTTATAGATGAGGAAATATAGGCCCAGAGAAGTTAAGTGACTTGCCCAAGGTCACACAGCAGGCAAGTGGTAGAGCTAGGAATCCAGGTCCCTTGAATTCCAGAACCAAGCTCTTTCCCCTAGGTAACACAGCTTTTCTGTTTACCCATTTGTAAAATTGCGTTAGTCAAATGCACCAATAAATGGTAGAACCAGCAGTAAAAACAATAATAATAGTAAAACAATTCATTTAGTGCCTGCTTTGGGCACCAGCAATGGACTAGTTGCTAGTAGACAATAAATCTACTGTATTTATGGAGTAGTACTTACTGAGTGCAGAGCACTGAACTAAGCATTTGGGAGAGTTCAATATGACAGAGTTGCTAGATACATTCCCACAACGAGCTTACAGTCTAGAGGTGGAGACAGACATTAATATAAATTATGGATATGTACATAAGTGCTGTGATGCTGAGGAAAGGATGAATAAAGGGTAGAAATCCAAGGGCAACATGAAAGGGACTGAGAGAAGAGGAAATGAGGGACAAGTTAGGGAGGGCCTCTTGGAGGAGGCATGCCTTCAAAGAGGTGTTGAAAGTGGAGAGAGTGAACATCTGTCAGATATGAAGAGGGAGGGAATTCCAGGACAGAAGCCAGAAGAGTAACAGGGTAATGGGTAAGAGGTTGTCAGTGAGATAGATGGGATCGAGGTACAGTGAATAGTTTGCATTAGAGGAGTGAAGACTCCTTTAGATTGTAAGCTCATTGAGGGTAGGGAATATGTCCCCCAACTCTGTTATACTGTTATATTGTACTCTCCCAAGTGCTTAGTAGAGTACTCTCAACACAGTAAGTACTCAATAAATATGATGGATTGATTTATTGATGTGTACAGACTGGTTTGTAGTAGGAAAGCAGTAAGGTAAGGTAGGAGGGTGCAAGGTGACTGAGGGCTTTAGTGTTTGTTTGATGAGGAAGGTGGATGGGCAACCACTGGAGGATCTTGAGGAGTGGGGAAACATGGACTCAATGTTTTTGTAGAAAAATGACAATTCACAATTAATGTCCTCAGAGACCTTACAGTCTAATGGGGGGAGACAGACAGGTGAAATGTGTCATGCACATAATGCTACCTTGAACAAAGCTCAAAAAAATTAAACAGTCTCTTACAAATACTCAAAGACACAGTTTTCTGGTAAAATAATTAAAAGGTCATTCCCCTGGCTCAATATTTATTTTAAAACAATATGTCTGGCAACTTCTTAGAAGGGCTCAAAAGCACCCTAAATTATTAAAATAGTTTAAATGTGACTTAGTCAAAAAATGAATGTTCAATGCTTTTCTTGATTTATCATTTTCTTGAACAGATGCTTTAACCTATGCAGTAGTTTTCAAAATAATGCACATGCAGTCCTTCTATGTATGCAGTAAAAATGCAACTGGGAGCAATATTTTAAAAATTAAAAATGTCAAAAGAGCACAAAACATATTCTCATTAAGCTGGTACTCTTCATACTACTAAACCTCTTGATAAAAAGTCATATAGCATTGCCTATTCACAGATTGTAAACAATCTCCTGCTAGCAGTGGACTTCTGTTCAGGAGAGAATTTGGTAGGCTGTAACAGCAGGATCAGAATCAGGCTGATATGGACATAAGAAACTGCATGGAAATGTTAAAAAATGAGACAATCAATTTCAACTCTGAAGGGTCTTTCTGTGGCCCTTTAAAATTAATTTTGTAACATCAGTTAAATCTGAAGTATCTTTAAACATAAGACTTCGGGCAAGCCCTTCCAACCCATCTTCTTGTCTCCAATAGTGGCAACAGGATGCTTGGTGAAATAGGTAAAAAGTGAATTATTTTTAACTAGTCCAATTATATAAAAGAGCCAAGAACGATCAAATAAAAGAAAATTAAATTGGCTAAAAAACCCCTTAATCTTCAGTTAAGCAACATAGTTTTGTATTCATGGAGCACAGTCTCATCTCAGTGGAAACACTACATTATTTTTCTTCTTAGTGAAGTCACAGTAACTCTTTCAGAAATGTTGCAATTGTAAGCAAAACGTTCACTATTGTGAGGATGCTGTATCACATTTCAGGGCAGTAAGTTATTATTCTTTTCTGATATTATGAGGGTTTCGAAAGTTTTTTTTTTATTCAATGAGATTATATTCTTGACAAGGTAATGATGAATAACTTGAACATTTTTCATTTCTCCCCAGTTTGGGTGGAGATCCATTTTAACTGGTTAAATTGTAACCGAGACTCGGGGGATGGTGTGCCAAATATCTTGGGAATTTGGCACCATCCTAAAATCAGCCTATTCCTCGGCACATTCTTCAGTCACCAATGAACTATACATCAGTGATTTGAGCCTGCCCCATCTTTGACAGCTGATGGTAAATCCACTGGGATCTGAGGCCCTAGATAAATTCCTAGAATCCTTTGAAATGCCTAGACAAGTACTTTTGTGATTGTAAATTCCTTTCCCCTTGAGAAAAGCTAAGTGCTAGGCAAGACTAGCTTTAGACATTTCACCACCCTGAGACAAGGCAAAAGGACTACCACTCACATTTTGTAAAATGCCATCACATCCCTGTACACTATAAGCTTGGTTGTGAGCAGGGAACATGTCTGCAGACTGCTGTAATGTACTAAACCACGTGCTTAGTACAGTGCAGTGCCCTTCTTGGAGAAGCAGCATGGTCTAGTGGTTAAAGTATGGGCCTGGAAACCTAAAGGGCCTGGGTTCTAATCCCAGCTGTGCCTTGTGTCTGCTGTGTGACCTTGGGCAAAGTATTTCACTTCTCTGTGCCTCAGGTACCTCATCTGTAAAATTAAACTGTGTCCAACCTGATTACCTTGTATCTACCCCAGTGCTTAGAATAGTGACTAGGACATAGTAAGCACTTAAATATCATACCATAAAATACCACTGATTGACTACAATACCATTGATTGATCACATAATGGTGAACACGGAGTTTAATGTAACTGTGTCACACAACACCTATGGAAGAATGTTTCTCTGCGCCGCCTCCACAGCCACCTCCGAGGCTGTGACTTACTCTCTGCCAAAAGATCACTTCTGTCCTGAGGCCATCTGCCCTGACAAGTATAGGGATGTGGACACCTCTGAGGGAAACTACACTGTGGCCATCTTGAAACAGGGCAGCATTTTGACCATCTTGGTGAGGAGTCATGTGGCTGCCATCATTGATAATGGGTGGCCATTACCTTTGGAAGGTTCCATGCAGTCATCTCCCACTGAGTGGCTTCCTGATGTGGTGGCCATCTAAGTTGGCTCCTGGGCCAGGGCCTCAGATTTTTTTACCAGTAGACAGAACTGCTGTCCATTTTATTTATGGACAGAACCCTAGAAGGGATGTCCATATAAAAACCAAATTCCTAATAAATGTACTCCTCAATTAAGTTACATTAAAGTCTAAAGTTACCACAAAGTTCACCTATGTGGCACATACTACAAATAGAATTCAAATATTTTGTCTATTTCCTCAAGTATTTCAATGGCTCTCTTCAATCTATCTCCATTTGACAGGGGGAGGTGCCGACCAATCTTTAAGTTAGAGAATGGATTTCAGCAGGTTTTGAAAAGTGGGTAACACTAGTTTAATTGTCTGGGTCCAAGTTGTAGCAGTGGCATTAACTGAGTGCTTACTGAATGTAATGAACTGTCCTAAATGCTTATGAAATGATAGGAGCAAAAGACACATTCCCTTCCCAGAAACAGCTCACAACCTAACAGGGAGACAAACATAAAACATATATAAATGGAGGAGTTGTAGGAAAATACAGGAACATATAGGAATTGAACAAACCAGGATGAAATAGCAGTATAAATATGAGTAAAATGATCAAATACAATTGAACACTATACTGATGTATTGCATGGTAGCCGGAAATAGCATGACCTGGTAGAAAGAGCATGACCTGAGCGTCAGGGAACCTGAGTTCTAAACCCAGTTCTGCCAGTTGTCTGCTGTGTGACCTTCGGGAAGTGACAATTTCACTGTGCCTCTGTAAAACTGGGATTCAAAACCTGTTCTTCCTCCTACTTAAAACTGTGAACCACATATGGGTTAAGGACTGGGTTCAACCTGCTTAACTTGCATCTACACCAGTACTTAGAACAGTACTTAATACACACATACACACGTATATATATGCATATGTATATATACACATATATATATTGTTGTTATTTCTCATGATCTGAGGGGTTGACCCTCCCCCTCCCCTCAGCTAAGCCCCCTTTCCCTCTGCTCCTCCCCCATCCCTTCCCCTCCCCTCAGCACCGTGCTCATTTGTATATATTTGTATATATTTTATTACCCTATTTATTTTGTTAATGAGGTGTACATTCCCTTGATTCTATTTATCATGATTATATTATCTTATTTGTCCATCTGTCTCCCCCGATTAGACTTTGAGCCTGTCATTGGCCAGGGATTGTCTCTATCTGTTGCCGAATTGTACATTCCAAGAGCTTAGTACAGTGCTCTGCACATAGTAAGTGTTCAATAAATACTACTGAATGAATGAATGAATGAATATATTAAAGGTATATAATAGGTAATAATGAACAATCAAATGATTAGAATTGGATGATGCTGCTTTTCCTGAAATCTCAAAGCTCTTTCACTTATTTTATTACTTCATTTTTCTTCACAGCTTCTCTGAACAGCAAGCAACTACCGACAGCAATTTCTCCAAGTGAGAAATTGCAGTCAAGAGAGACTTATTAACCTGCTCATCCAGATGGCCGGATTCTTAATCTACTTGTCTATTAGCTAGTTTTCACAGCCACCAATTATGACTCTCTATCACTGAAAACTATTTTTTCCTGCCTCCTCCTGAATAAAGATAAATGGAAAATGTCTTATATACATTCTTGGTTTATAAGGTCAGATTACAGAAAGATTTGTAGTACTTAAAAGAGTACTAAACAGGTTCCAATGATTTGCTAAATAGTTCAGTAATTCTGCTTGGAGGTTACAGACCATTTGTTTTTTCAGATGATTACAGTTCTCATGTTTCATTAAAAAACTAAAAGGATTCACTCTTGTCTTTCTGCCTCTGTCCTCTTGCTCATCCTGCTTCCCTAGCCTGGAACTCCCTTCCCCAACAAAATTCATTTATTCATTCAGTCATATTTATTAAGCACTTACTGCATGCAGAGCCCTGTACTAAGCACTTGGGAAAGTGTAATACAACAATTAACTGTGACAATCTCTTCCCACAACAAGCTCACAGACTAGAGGTGGGGAGACAGATATCAATACAAATAAATAAAATTACAGATATAAGCGTAACCAAATCCAACAGTTTACAACTTTCCTCAAGTTCAAAGACCTCTTAAAATCCCACTTTTTAATTCTGATTAATTCTCATCTCCCATACCACATCAGCCCTGTAACTACATTTCACATTCATGCATCTACTTTTTCCTTTCTTCTGCACTTGTGTGTATATAATCCTATTCGCATATAGCTTACAGTCTTATAGACTGTAAGCTCCTTTTGAATGAGGATCATGTGTATTGATTTTCCTAAGCGCTTAGTACAATATTCTGCATACAGTAAGTTCTCAATAAATACCATTAATTGAAATATACTTTCAAAGAATAGTACAGTTAATTTATTCTGGTTACTCGATTGGTAAATATTTCATGCCTGTCTCCCCCGTAAAAGTATAAGCTCATTGTGACACAACACTTCCTTCTGTTGTACTTTCCCCTGAGTGCTTAATAGAGTGTTTTGCACCCAGTGTGTTTCATTTAATATTTCTATTACATAACAGCTATACCTCAGCATGTATTTAGTGTAGTTAGAAATGGATATAAACATATTTAGCTTCAAAAGTACAGAATCCAGTCTTCCTGAAGTAGATTAAAATGAACTCTAGTTTTTAATCTCTGGAATATCTAATCACTTTCATATCCCTTTGGCTGGATGCATGTGAATCTCACATCTTTTCCAGGCTTAAGATGTCATCAAAAAATATGTCCCCATTGCTTTGGACTTTGACAAAGTATCCTGGAACCAAATGAAGTGCCTTCATTTTCACTGGTGGTAAAGCACAATGAAAGCTTTCTTTTTGTGCCCATGTGAGAGTCTCAGAAGTGCCAATAATCCAGTAAGTGCATAGAAAGTGATGTTGGGAGCTTGAGTATTTTGTTTAACCTTTTCCCTTCTCTAGATACCAATTCCAGGAAGTCACGAGGTCTTGGACCGCACAGCAGCTGCAGTGGGTAGCCCACAGTTCTCTACAATTGTCAACATTAAAGAGCAGGAGGCTGGAGAGTGATATGAGTTCGTCCATCTCAAGACTAATAATATTAGGATCAAGCATGGATCAATCCTTGATCCCTGTGGCTATCCCTTTCTACCAATATTTTGCAGTAAAAGGGAAGTCCAAAATCAAAGGTAAATGAACAATATAAGTAATCCATCAAAAAGTATCATTTGTTTGAATTTTAGAATAAAGGCTAGGGCAAGAGCTGAAGTTAGGGCTAGGGCAAGTTTAGGGTTAAGGGTTTCCGGGCCATTGACAGGTTTGTGAGGTATTTGGATTATCGACAGTTTAACATTTGCTTATTGGAAAAAATCAATGCTACATCACTGGCTGATTGCTGACTGTATGCTGCAGCATCTTAAGGAGGGCCATATGTGATTCAACAAAGCCGATCTGCATCTTTAACTTTTTGTTTCTCTTCAGTTAAGCTACACTCATTGATCATTTTGCAAACTGAGGAAAACAAAAGCATTGTCCCTTTTTAAAAAAAAAGCCAGTCCTTTAATATTAGAGAGTAGGTGCACTCCCAGATAAACTGATTAAAGAAAAATTGTCATAATTACGCCACTGCGCAAAACAAAGGGTAAGCTTCATTTACTGATCCTATAGTTCTGTGTAAGTTAAAGAGGTGAGGCAATACTTTTGATAGGAATAAAATGTGTTTAGCTGTTCCTAACTGTGAGGTAACAACTGCCCTGTGGTTGGCTATTGTGGATTGCTGCTCAGCGATCTTTTCAATTGTGCTCCCTGGCCTGGGAGTCTTACAATGGGTTTGATCATGATAAGCCATTCCATCCACTAGCTATCGCTATATGCTAGACTGATAGATTTCTACATGTATGTCAAGCTGTTGAACAGTGTACTGCTCTATCTTGGACACTTTTCTTTGACCCCTTTTCTGTGATCCTCTCCCCTCCTCCACACCCATCTCAGTTCACTAATTGCTGGGATACATTCAACTCCCATGTCTCACCCAGAAACTCTGTCTTCTGACAAACACTGCTTCAATACCAGCTATCTTTCAGGACCCCATTGTTTGCAGTCCCAGCATTTAATGCCGTGTGTGGTCCACAGGGACACAGATGAAAAGTCCTCAAGCTGCTCTATGGGAACTTCTAGGGTCTTTGTCATTTATTCCCCATAACATTGCCCTGAGTTGGATCAACTCTACTGACCTTCTTTCCAGATCAACATATCTCAGCTTCAGTCAGGACTCCAATAAAATTACTCCGCCTCATCACTATACTGCCTCTTAACAACCCAGAGCGCTTCATCCCACTCCTCCATCTTAATCCAAAATTCTGGGGGCAACGAGCCAGTGGGAATAGAATGGAATGGAAGGTAACTGACTGGAAACTCCCATCTTTATCACTGTCATCAACAGTCTTGTTGTGCCTCTTCGGGAGCCTGGGAATATTTACTAGAATAGACTGTCTCGGGTTTGAACAGTAGGGCTCAGTGTGCCTGGAATACATTTGCAGGGTTTACAGCCCAACACCCAGAAACACCCCACACTAGCTGGAAACTGCCTGGCACTTTGTCTTCCACCGCCTTGGAGCCAGGTGGTTCTCGGTTCTTCCTCCCTTTGCTCCCTTGCAAACTCTGCCACTAAGTTAACTCATGCGCTAGTTAATTTGGGCACCAGGACAGACTCCAAGATTCTTGGGATTCCAAATCGGAATCCAACATTAACTTTACCTCTAGGTCAAGCCCATTCTGCCCAAATTACAGGAGAAATTTGGGCAAAATCAGGGGCCAAAAAGTAAAAATCAAAGAATGCATTTCTTGTCTAGCGAGTTTTATTTGCTTAGAATTCCCCCCCAGCTGATGATAGAGCAGCACCCATCTTGAATTTAAAGAAACTTTCTTACCCAAGTAAATATAACCAACCTGGAAAAGCTCATGTCTTTACTGCTGCTGAGAAGCAGCCTGGCCTACTGGATAGAGCACGGGCCAGGGAATTAGAAGGACTCGGTTCTAATCTCAGTTCTGCCACTCATCTGCCCTCTGACCTCGGGCAAATCACTTCATTTCTCTTTGCCTGAGTTACCTCATCTGTAAAAGGGGGATTAAAACAGTGAGCCCTATGTGGGACAGGGTCCAACCTAGTTTGTTTCTATCTACCCCAATGCTTAGTACACTGCCTGGCACATAATAAGTGCTCAATAAATACCATAATAATTATTTCTACATTTGTATAATCAATTTATCCAGTCCTATGCCACTGAGCTCAAAGATAGAACATACTCATTGAAACTTCAGTAGAAACTTGAATGAGGAAGAACAGCACTTAGTACAGTGCCTGGCACATTCAAAGTGCTTAAATACCCTAAAAAAAAAAAGGACTGTATTACTGGAGCAGAAAGGTCTGTTCCCACAGACTGTAGTCCTCTAGACTATAAGCTCAGTATGGGCAGGGAACATGTCTACCAACTCCGTTGTACTATACTCCCCAAGCACTTAGTATAGTGCTTTGCACATAGTAAGCACTTGATAAATATGACTAATTGAAATATGATTGATTGAACAATATTACCTACAGATAGAGGAGAGAAGATGTTGTATCCCTCTAGAAATGTTAGTGATACCTGCAACCCTTTCACATATGATTTGGATCAGATCCCCTCTCTCTCCTGCTCTCTCTCTCTTCGAAGCAGGGAGAGCTCCCACTTTACTTCCATCAGCAACTGAGCCCCTCCACCCCTTCTCTAATGCCACCATTGCACTGCTGGGCTCCAACTGGCCCGACACCTACAGGTCACCATCCGGTAGTTGTTACTTTTTCCCTCACACTTTGTCCCCCCAAACGCATGGCAGTTCCTGCTTTGTGGGTGACAAAAGAGCCAAAGAAGGCATTTCAAGAGAGCGGGAGTGAGAAACAAAAGAGAGAGCTCAAAAGCCAAGGACAGAATCAGCAGGAGGGGACAACACAGCCAGAGAAAGTGGGCAGAAAACAACGAGATAAACACAGATGACTGACAGTGGTTGAAGAAGATAGAAACAGAGCTAAACACCTTCTTGCAAAGGAACAGTAACCATCTTCTGCAAGGTCTACAGCTTCCACTTTCAGCTGCACACTAAGTGTATGCCTGCAGCACTGTGCTCTGGAGATTTTCATATTTTCCTCAGTGGCAGAGAGACCTGTCACATCCTCTGAAACCTGACATTGTAGAAAAATCACTGAAAATGGCTACAGCCTTGGTCTGTTTGACTAGGCTCATCCCATTTGGTTGGCGTTTCGTTGGGCATCTTAATCAAGGTACTGCAATCTGAGATATCATCTTGCCTTTCTTCTTTTCAATTCTGGGGAAAGGCATGAATGAAGGGTGACAGGGAGTTAAGTGTAAGACAGAAGCTTAAGGCCTGCAGATGAATGAGATAAAAGGTATCCAGATTTGGGGAATTAGCTTAGATCAGTAAATTATCCTATATTCTCAAGAGCAGAACATCTCTATCAAGGTATTTGTTCAGTGCACCAAAACCTGGGGATAATACAATAGAGGAGGTAGACTCGATCCTAGCCCTCAAGGAGTTTACACTCTATCAATGGTATCTATTATTTATTGAGCGCTTACTGTGTGCAAAGCACTGTACTAAGCACTTGGGAGAGTATATTACAACAAACAGACCCATTCCCCCCCATCCCCGATAATGAGTTTACAGTCTAGAGCGGGGAGGAGATTCGAACTTGTGGAGTAGAGGGGGGCTGCTGTGGTCAAAAGAGCAGTGTAGCAGCTTGATCTATGTTTACTGAGTGCTTACTGTGAGCCAAGCACTGTCCTAGCAGCATGACTTAGTGGAAAGAGCTTGGGTCTGGGAGTCAGAGGATCTGGGTTCTAATCCCACCCCTCCACATGTCTGCTGTATGATCTTGGGTAAGTCACTTCACTCCTTTATGACTCAGTTTCCTCCCCTGTAAAATGGGGATTAAGAGTATGAGTCCCTGGTGGGCCAGGGACTGGGTCCAACCTGATTAACTTATATCTGCCCCAGCTCTTAGAATAGTGCTTGGCACAAAGTAAGTGCTTAACAAGTACCATAATAATTATTATTTTTATTAGTTACTAGACACTATCTCTGCCCAAAAGGAGCTGGCAGTATATAAGGGAAAAAAGATATTAAACTAAATTACAGATGGGTATGTTCATAAATTCTGTGGGGCTGAGGGAGGGGTGAATATCAAAGTGATTAAGAGGTAAAGAACCAAGTGCAGAATTAGTGATAATAAAGGACAGCAGTATACTCAAACAGCTGCTCTTTGGTGAGTTTAAATTGGGAAGCCAATAGTAAGGACAGGGTAACATTGTAAGGGCAGAATAAAGCAACGGTTCAGAAAATGTTGCATCCTAGCTGAAAAATCAGAGCTTTTTGCTGAGGATAGTCTAGTATGATATACTGCTATCAAGACTGTAGTTACTCTTTTCGAGCACAATTTTCATAGGGAACAATTTCAAGGTAACAATAAGAACAAGTTTTTTGGTGTGCACAAAATGGATGGGACTGTGAGTCCCACACTAGTCTCTACTCCATTAGTATTTTAGAGGCCAGTATATGCCCCTGTGCTTTTTTTTTTTTAATGGAATTTGTTAAGAGCTTACTATGAGCCAGGCACTTTACTAAGCCCTGGGGTAGGTACAAGTTAATCAGGTTGGACCCGTTCCATGTGCCACATGAAGCTCACAGTCTCAATCCCCATTTTACAGATAAGGTAACTGAGGCACAGAGAAGTTAAGTGATTTACCCAAGGTGACACAGCAGAGAGTGGCAGAGCTAGGATTCTCTGATTCCCTGACCCATGCTCTTTCTACTGCCTCACCTTTGATTTTAACCACCTCTGAAGGAAAATTAGAGCTGTTTTGCGAACCTGTAGATCTTAGTGTACTAGGTAAATAGCCAAGATGTTCATAATGATGCTTTCCATCTGACAGATGAGGGCTGATGAGGGAGATCACTGCTGCCTAGGTAAATACCCAGAGGTTATGGGAAGGGTGTTGTGAGGTGCAGTAGTTAGTATCTCATTTACAGGTTAAATACATTGTTAGCTTTCTTTTTAAGGTGTTTGCCCGATACTGTACTAATTGCTAAGGCAGATACAAATTAATCAGGTTGGACACAGTCCATGTGCCACATAATAAAAATGTTGGTATTTGTTAAGTGCTTACTATGTGCCAAGCATTGTTCTAAGCGCTGGGGTAGATGAGGCCCACATGAGGCTCACGGTCTTAATCCCCATTTTACAGATCAGGTAACTGAGGCACTGAGAAGTTAAGTGTCTTGCCCAAAGTCACAACTGACAGGTGGCGGAGCTGGGATTAGAACCCATGACCTCTGACTCCTAAACCCGTGCTCTTTCCACTGAGCCATGCTGCATGGGGCTCACAGTCTTAATCCCCATTTTACAGATGAGTTAACTGAGGCACAGAGAAGTGAAGGGCTCTGGACAAGGTCACATGAGCAGACATTTGGCAGTGTTGGGATTTGAACCCAGATCCTTCTGACTCTCGGGTCTGTGCCCTGTTCACCAGGCTACACTGCTGCTTGCTGGTAGTTCTGCGAAAAAGTCCCTTTCATTTGGGGCCAGAGTTTTAGCTCTAGAGCAGGGAAGAGTAACATAAAGGAACACAAGCAAACTGGAAACTCTGAGGTATTTTGCTACTATAGATTTTTTCTCCTCAAAACCCCAGGACTGTATTAATAAGGAATTGAATGGCCCTTAGTATAGGGATGAAGCTCCGAAGGCTTTGTGGGGTTGGTAAAAGCATTAAAATTATATGTGGATTAAGAGGGAGATAAGAAACTGTAATCCTCTCTAACAACACTCAACTCTCCTCTGTCTCCCCAGAGGGGAAACCCTTTCTAATCAGGATAAGTTAACAGCTTTGTTATCCTCTTTTCTGAAACTAATTTGAGCAGGTTGAACATTTTAAGTGGAGAGAGGTTGCTTAGAATAATGGGGCAACTTGATCCAGAACACAACCACTCAAGAAGTCTTTCAGATTCCAAGGGGATAAGGAAAGAGGCTGGCTGAGAAAGCCAGAGGGTAAGGAGAATTTTATGAGGGTTACCATTCCCCAGGGATTGTTAAATGATTTACTAAACCATTCAACATGGGCTCAAAACCTAAAGAGTGCCAAACCCTGGCCTCGTATCATGGGATAATTTAGCTCTATTTATTTACTGCTTTG
The DNA here is from genome assembly GCF_004115215.2 of Ornithorhynchus anatinus. Taxonomy (NCBI): domain Eukaryota; kingdom Metazoa; phylum Chordata; class Mammalia; order Monotremata; family Ornithorhynchidae; genus Ornithorhynchus; species Ornithorhynchus anatinus. The sequence goes on along the minus strand of NC_041737.1, from coordinate 42,493,894 downwards.
TATGCTGCTTTCCATATTTTTATCAATCAATTTCATTATCAATTAATCATATTTATTGAGTGCTTACTGAGTAGAGAACACTGTACTAGGCCCCTGGGGGAACGCAATATGAGTTGACAGATATATTATCTGCCCACAAGGAGCTTACAGTCTAGATGGGGAGACAGTAATAGAAATAAATAAGTTCTGGTTATGTACACATGTTCTATGAGGCTGAGGGTGAGGCTAATAAATGGTGCAAATCCAAGTGTAAGGACGATGCAGAAGGTAGGAGGAGAAGGGGAAATGAGGGCTTAGTCCTCTTCTAGGAGGAGATGTAACTTTAATAAGGCTTTGTGAGGAGAGTGATCATCTTTTGGCTATGAAAGGGGAGGGATTTCCAGGCCAGATACAGGATGTGATGTTTCTATGTGGATTTCTAGCTTTATTTTCTTATCTGTTGATCCCCTAGAGGGTGTCTTAACCCTTGTGCCCACTGAAAAAAGTTGACAGAATATCACTGCTCTTAAGGAGGGATGTGATAGTGCACCTTTCCTTCATTTCATTCAGGAGAAGCTTACCAAAACGGGTAGGAAACAGGGGAGAGAGAAGGTCCTGGGGACAACAATGATTGGCCACTCCACTGTTCACTGATTGTGGATCAGCAGAAGGGGTGACCCAGAGAGTGGGCTACTTGGCTAGAAACAGAGTATATTAAAGAACCAACCCTACTGGCTTGATGTGCTACATTTTCTTGACCCATTCTTCTCCCTCCACTCCCCTTGTACCTCTGTAGTTCTCCACTCCTAGTAAAATACATTCTCCACTTTGAAAGAGTTTGATCTTTTCTAATTGTTGAATTATGATGGAAATGACCACCACAGCTGCTAAGGATGCTAATTTCAGAAAAGACAGATAACTTCATTGCTCTTAAAAGGATGCTACCAATGTTCCCTAATGTATTAGTGCTAGGATGGCCTAATGAACAGTCAGAAGGACCTGGGTTCTAATGCCAGCTCCGCCTCTTGTTTGTTGTGTGAACTTGGGCAATTCACTTAGCTTCTCTGTGCCTCCAGTTACTTCATCTGTAAAATGGGGATGAAGGTTGTGAAGCCTATGTGGGCAGGGAATGTGTCCAGATGGATTGTCTTGAATCTACTCTAGCACTTAGAACAGTGCCTGGCTCATAGCAAGTGCTTAACAAATTCCACTATTATTATTATTATGTGCCAAGTGACCTGGAGATTAAATTTAGTGACCAAGTTTCTGTTGTCTCTATCCAATGCGACAACTCCATCTAATTCCTAATCTGGTAGAAAATGCTAGCATTTTTTGGGGGGGGTTATGGATACTAGATTGGAAAAGAACATTATCCGCCCATCTTTTGTTTTCCCCCCATGGAAATCTGGTGAAGCAACATGATCAAATGAAAAAGTAGATCATACTGCAAGGGTGTCTATTTCCTGGAATGGAGTGATTTCAGTTGGTCCAATCTTATGTTTCTAGATATTTGCTTTCAGAAATCTGTGAGAAAGGTCTCAACCCCAGACACAGACTCTACAATTCATAATTCCCTAAACAAAGTTCTTCAGGTGCAGGGAAGTTGAAAAATTCCACTCCTGGAACCACATGGCCATAATCTATGGCATTTACTGAACGCTTCCTGTGCACAGAGCACTGTACTAAACACTTTGAAGTGCACAATACAGCAGAGTTGGTAGACATGACCCCTGTTTGCAAGGAGCTTATACACTAAAGGGGGAGAAACAAGGAGATGTTTTCTCTATAAACCAACTCTGTTATACTTTCCCAAGTGCTTAGTACAGTGCTCTGCATACAGTAAGTGCTCAATAAATACAATTGATTGATAGAAAAATTTCTCATTGTAAACATTCAGGATTTTGCTGGTTCCTTTTTTGTGAGTAGGGACTTAATGTTTTATGGTGAGGAGGTAATTTATTTTATACTGAGTTGATTTTAAATATATGAAGGCATAATAAAGTGACAAACCTTTAAATAATCCCAGATAAATTTCCAAACTAAAATATTTATTGTTAAAAGCTAACCTTTAATCCTAAAGTTCTCTTGAATTATGAAACAAAATCTTGTTCAAAAGATAAGCTTATTTTCAAGATACAAACAAGAACTGGTTTATAAAAACAGTGCCATTTCAGTGTATTTCATATCGGTTTTCATATGAAGATGTACACTACACCCTAATGAAAAAACTCAAATGGAAACCATTATGCAATATGCCCTAAATCATCCAGAAAAACTTCCATGTTGATGAAAAAAAATGTTAATTGTAGAACATATCTTTAAATCAGATCTTTAAACCTGTAAATAAGTGGAAAGTTAGGGTCAGAGTCAAATTTGCCCAAAATACCTGAATAATTTCTAGTCAAATGGAGTTTTTGGTCTTAATTGACCAAACTGACCATGTAAGTGGGAAAACATCATTTCATTTTATGTTGGGGACGTTTAATCTCTAAACAAAAAAAAATCCTCGCCAACTTCTTAAATTCCCCCAAATTCTTCCACACCGATCTTCCTGAGAGTAGGACTATGTCTTTGAGTTTTGTGGCATGCTCGTATTTACCTTGTTCACTGCTCCTTCATACAAGTAGATATTTACTAAATATAAATGAACATGGGACTGATGTAACCTATTTTTTCCAGAGATCAAAATAACATTAAAGGTTCTTTAACCCTAAGACAGTTATGCATTTCAGAAGAAACCAAATACAAACTGATGTCCTTTATGTTGAAAAGACATAAGTGATAAGGGCTGAGATTCTCAAGGAATTATTTTCAGGAAGAATTACTTGGGAACAAAAAGGCATTTTAGACAGAAAGTTTTCTGTCAGTAAATGATTCATTTTCCTCAGAAATCTATTAAAACCCGAGACATACACTGGCATGGGAGTAATGGTTTCTTTACTACTGCCTTGATGGATGGTGTCGGTGTGTAAATAACGTAAGAGAAAAAACACAGAGTCAAATGCAATGCTCTTTCCAAGAAATGTTGCTCATACTTTCATCGACAGTTTAGGTAACCTCAGGAATAGAGCTTAGTGAGTCACCATATTGATGAATCAACCTAGGTTTGAGATTCTCTGGAATTGAGAGGCCATGAGTGGATGAAACAACGGCTGCCAGTTAAAAGAAATAGCATGGCATAATGGAGAGAGTATGGATCTGGGATCCAGAAGACCTGAGTTCTAATTCCAGTTCTGCCACTTGCCTTCTGTGGGATCGTGAGCAAGTCACTTAATTCTTTATGTCTTATTACCCTATTTATAGAATGGGGATTAAATTCCTCTTCTTCCCCTTCTTCTTACACTGTGTGTCCCATGAGGGAAAAGACTGTGTCCAATCCAATTACCTTGTATCTATTCCAGCACATAGTAAAAGCTTTAAAAAATACCATTCTCATTGTGCCTCGTATGTCAGTTTCCAAGTTAATAATGTATGTAAAAGTAAAGACAGAATTAGGACTAGTGAAACTGAAACTACTTTGCTTTAACTTCATTCATTCAATCGTATTTATCAAGTGCTTACAACATGCAGAGCACTGTGCTCTAAGTGTTTGGGAGAGTACAATATAACAATAAACAGACATATTCTCTGCCCACAACAAACTTACAATGACATGTCAAAGTTCAGAGGGCAGGAAATAAGGTAAGTAAGGTAAGGAATGATACTCGCATATTAAACGTTAAATCACACATCAAGAGCACCACGTAAACTACAACTATGGAGACTTTTTTTAAAAAAAATAGGTGTATACTTACTGAAAAGTCTTATCCTGTTCAGCGTTTTCTTTTTAAAAGTTGAGTATAAAAGGAGAGAAATATGCCCATTGTTTCATTTTATTTGCTTAGAAAAATACCAAAATTGCACTTTATATTTGAAGTGTTCCTTCTTCCTGTACTGATAACTTCACCTGCTTTCTCTAGTTTCAATACTGAAATATCACATTCTTGTTTCAAAAACCTACAAAGGAAGGACCAATACAAGACCACCCAGAAATTATTTACCTGCATAGGACCAGTCGATCTCTTCAATCAATTTCCGCTGCTGTCTATAGTATCCATAAACCAAATCTAAAAGAAAAAGGATATCACAGTTTAATCCTGTGGAAAATGTGAATCATAAATAATAAACATATTCCTGCCACAATTCTACTGCTAAAGAAACTTTCTCCAAGTATTTGGAGGAAATCTTTATTTTCAACTCAAATTATCTAAGCTATAAATATCTCATGAGCTTCCAAAAGTTCATTGCATTTTATGTGTTTGGAGAGTGCTCAATAAATAGGGTAAAACCTTGTAAATCTGAATATCAGATACTCAGAATTCCTTTTGATTATCCAAAATACTGGCTGTGTGATGTTACTGTGCCCACTTTTTCCTGTGCACCTCGGGATCTCTTGCAGAGTGGGATGAAAATAACTCATTTCACTGGAATCTGAGACTGCAGAAGAAAGAGGAGGAATTCTTTTTACTTTTTACTGCTCCCAGTTCTGTTAAAGGATGCCTTATGACACCTTTAATGTTGAATCAAAAATGAGGGTCATCATTTCCTGCCTCTGACAAATATGAAAAAAAATACTTGTCAGTTAGGACTTGGCCTGATAATTTCAGATTGTCAGCTGTTAACTCTGTTTATTGACTATCAGAAATATTAGTAGAATTACTACCCCAAAGAGTTTCAGCACCAATGACAATGGACAGCACAGGGCCAAGGGCCCCAAACTTGAATTGGAAGACAAGGTTGGGAACTGAGATCCATTTTATTCCACTGGAGCAAATTGATAAATGAAAACTTAAGTGCTTTTCTTAAATAAAGGAAAAAAAAAACCATGGGATTCTTTATGTCCTGAAACAAAAAGAGGGTGTTTCTAGGGTGTTTAGGACAGAAGTAATCCAAATCTAGTGGGCTGCCCTAGTGAAAAATCATCATCATCATCATAATAATGATCAAAAGTATTTTATTAAGCCCTTACTATGTACCAAGCACTATATTAAGCCTTGGGGTAGATACAAGATAATCAGGATGGACACAGTCCATGTCCCACATGGGACTCACAGTTTTATAATCCATTTTGTCTTGTCTTATGCTGTCGAGTCGTCTTCGAACCATAGCGACACCATAGACACAGCTCTCCCAGAATGCCCCACCTCCATCTGCAAAGTTCTGGTAGTGTATCCACAGAGGTTTCTTGGTATAAACATGCAAGTGTTTTACCATTGCCTCCTTTCCTTGCAATAAACTTGAGTCTTTGCCCTTTGATTCTCTCCGATGCTGATGCTGCACAGGCACAGGTGAGTTCTGACTTGTAGCAGATGGCCTTCCACTCGCTAGCCACTCCCCAAGCTAGGAATGGAATGCATGTGCCTCTGCTTGACTCTCCCTCTCATGGTCGAGACTGGCAGAGTACCGGAAACTCTTCAGTTGCGACCCCAAGTAGGGGATACTCCATTTTACAGATCAAATAATTGAGGCACAGAGAAATTAAGTGACTTGTCTAAGGTCACACAGAAGACAAGTGGCAGATCGAGGATTAGAACCTAGGACCTTCAGACTCCCAGGCCCATGCTCTATCCACTGGACCACACTGCTTCCCATCAATACAAGGTAATCAGGACCCACCCTGGGTTCACAATCTAAGTAGGAGGGAGAACAGGACTAAGAAGGGCTTGCCCAAAAAAGACCTGTGCCTGGATTAAAAGTCCTGTGAGATTTCATACTTCTAAACAAACTACTCTGGGGGTTGCCCTTTTATGGGGCAAATCACAGCTCTTGGTGACTTTCTCCTAAGCAGTCAGCTCAACTCAGCACCGTAGCACTGGGGTTGACCTGGCAGCTCTCTTGCATTTCATCTTCTTTCAAAGATGCGCATCAATGGTCAGCAAATACTTGGTCTTCTTCGGCCAATAGTCTGGGATAAGTGTATACACTTCAGCCACCCCTTGAAAATGTAACTAAGAAGAGTCACAAAATAAAAAGGAACTGTACTTTTCCTAAAGTGATGGAGATTTGAAAGCATGATGGTACATGTTAGTGGAATTCAGCTGCACTTCTGGACAATACAAAATGTGCAATGTTAGTAGAGGCTAACATCCTTTTATATTTTTAAATCATTTTTAAAGAAATCTCTGTCAGTATAAGATTCCCAGGTGTTGAATGTGGTCTTCAGCTTCTTCCTTTATGTATTGTTCCCTTAATTGAAGCTTCGAACAATTCTTTGGACATTCAAATGCTAATTAAAAAGGCTTTGAGCATGAGAGAGTACCCCCACTTTCAAAATTTCTCTTGGAGGCCTTATAGATGAGGTGTGATAGCTTCAGTGAACAAGAAGAAAAGCAAGATTCACTTTTTGTGTGTGTCTTACACACTTTGAAATCCAGTGAATCCTGTGGGAAGACTGTGCAGCAGGCATAAAACCATCTACATGTGTATATACTTTTAAATTTTGCTCTTTACCTTTTCTATTTTTACATGTAAAAGTAACTTCAAAAAAACCTGTCTTCCTTTTTTGCAATAATCTTGTTTGTTTACCCCTGCTAGCCCATTTTTTCTCATATTTAAAATGGGAAACATGAAGGTTGACATTTCCGAAAGGGAAACTAAATGCAATTTTCTGATGGAAAGTGTATTTGTACACAGTACCTCATTTCCTTTTAATGTTATTGTTGGAAAAAACACAACAATAATTTGAGTCACGTTATAAAGTCTGACAATAATGAATCGGCAATCAAGGGCATTTTATCGACAATCTGGGAAATTTTTTAAAAAAGCCATACTCATTTTACAGCTGCTGGTGTTGTAGTAGAAAATGTTATAGCAACTTTGATTTCAGTGATTTACATTTGTGTGATATTAAGGCAGGCATAGTTCTACAAATTAACAACGCAGAAGTAAAATGTATACTTCAGTTATCTAATGCTCTAGACCAAATACCACAGTTTTAAAAAGTCATCACAAATATGTACCACATTTGCATGGTGGTTTTGATATCGTATCACATTAGCAAATACACATATATTCTCTGAGTAAAGTTCTACATTCCTTCCTGGTTCCCCGACTCAGGAAGCCCCAGAATTTTGGGTACAGCTCTTGATGCAATGTGGTGGATAATCATCTGGTTATAAGGCCTTATCTTAAGTTCTATAAATTACTCAAACAGGTAGTAGATATTTAGCAAATTTTTAACCTTTGCCATATCCTTGAGAGGGGATGGGAGATGAAGAGCTCAAAGTGACCTTTGGTAATTAATGAATGTTACTGGTGTGTCTTCCTAGCCACAGTCCTGGAAGTCCATGACAGGATCATCACCCAGGAATTAGGCTGCTATGGGGAGCTCTGGGTCACCTTGGGATTCAGAGAAAGTCTGAGGTAGTTCCAGGGGACCTACTTTGGGAAAAAGTTTGTGGGGAGTAGAGCATCCTACTCTAGTTATTTAAGTGGGCTGGGGCCATTCTGAATCTGTCATTCCTATCCCAGGGTTCTAATGGGCTCAGTGAAGTCCTTGGATAAAGTCCTTGGGTAAACCAGACTCCAATGGTGGGGATAGAGTTATCAACATTTTCTGACTTCATCCTGCTATCTCTTTCCTTCTTCCTGGCTTCTAAGATTGTGAGCCTCCTACCAGCCAGGGACTGGGGTGATTTGATGCCCTTGCATTTTTCCTCAATGCTTAATACAATGCTTGTCACAAAGTGCTTTAAAAATAGGTACATCGTAATATTATTGGTGCCACACTGACTTGAAGCTTGCTTAAGACTTAAGACTTGCTTAAGAAGCTGCTTGGAGAAGCAGCGTGGCTCAGTGGAAAGAGCACGGGCTTTGGAGTCAGGGCTCATGAGTTCGAATCCCAGCTCTGCCACTTGTCGGCTGTGTGACTGTGGGCAAGTCACTTAACTTCTCTGTGCCTCAGTTCCCTCATCTGTAAAATGGGGATTAAGACTGTGAGCCCCACGTGGGACAACCTGATTCCCCTATGTCTACCCCAGCGCTTAGAACAGTGCTCGGCACATAGTAAGCGCTTAACAAATACCAACATTATTATTAAGACTAGGGAGCTCGATGGAGAAGGGGGAAAGAGAAAAGTATAGGGAGGAGGGAGGGAGGCAGAGTTGCTCTCCATCTGCTCACCACTCCTGTGAATGATTGATGATTACTTTGCTCATCCTGAGCAAGTAAGAGCTCCGCCAATTCTAGTTTCCTGAGGGTAGCAAACATTTTTCGCTTTAGTGGAGAACCTAATATAAACCTGATCCCAGATATAGGACTCTTGATACAGAGACTCTGGGTCAAAATGACATAATTTACTGCCCCAAATGGGGAGGGAGAGCTTGGAATGACCCCACATTCTCAGTGCATCCTTTTGCCTGTATCTCTGTCTGTGTCTCCAAGGAGACCGTGGCTTCAAACATAAGTAGTACTCTGAAACCCCTCTGCTGATCAGGAGCCCCTTTTGTGACAAATCCACTGTACCGGTAAATGGCTTGATGACAAGATCCCTCATATGCAATTCTTTTGTGAAATAACCTTGAAAACTAGGTAGAGAGATGGTGAGGCCTGGAAAGGTCTTCAAGGAAACAAGTCTGTATTCATGGTTCTAGAAAAAACAGAGCACAAGCAAAAATCCCCCAAAGGCAATGCCTGGTCAGATAAATACAGCTAGATTTTGGTCTGAGAAGGAAAATTGTTGCTGAGCGTCTGATCATCATATGTATGGGAAGGTTAACATACTGAATCATAGGGAACTGGGGGGGTCTCCATGGCACTGAGAGGGCAGTGATGCTTTGACATCTGACTATAAGCTTGTTGTGGATAGAGAATGTGTCTGTCATATTGTACTCTTCCAAGCACTTAGTACGGTGCTCTGTACACAGTAAGCGCTACATATGTAAGACTGATTGACAGTAGTGGAGTGACTGGGGAAAGCAGATTAGTTTTAGCGACGGGGAGCTGGGTCAGCCTCCTTGAAATGGACTGGCAGAGCTCACACCCGATCCGGCACACAAATACTTTAAAGGTTTCTAAACAGATTAAACACATGGATATGGACAATATTAACGATTGCATTTATTAAGTGTCAATAATTATGATACTTATTAAGTTCTTCCTATGTGCTAAACACTGAAGTAGAGGCAAGATAATCAGATCAGACACAGTTCCTGGTCCACAAGAGGCTCCCAATCTATTTCATCCCCAATTTACAGATGAAGAAACTGAGGTCCAGAGATGTTAAGTGACTTGATTGAGGTCATACTGCAGGCTAATGGCAGAGCTGGGCCTTAAAGACCAGAGCTCTCGACTCCCAGTACCATGTTTTTTCCACAAAGCAGTGTGTTGCCAGAGAACAGACATTATGGAGTTGTATTTATGGAGAGGCACAATAAACAGTAAAATATAACATTTTTACACTTAAGTTCCCTAAAAACATATTTAAAACTTGGGGGTTAGTCCCTATTTAATCAAGCCATTTAAAACTTTCTAAGAGATCAACATGCTACTGACCAATATAATTTCAGAAAATTGTATAGATTCAGCAAATCTTTACCTTATGCAATGGGTGAAATGTTTTTTTGTTGTCTAATAATTGTATTCACACTCTGCCAAAGAATGCTTCTGGCTGCAATTCTGTTAGGTTCCAATGGCTATAGTTCATGATCTAATTTCTCTTAGTTTTAGAGAACAGTGGGATAATAGCTTTAAAAGTGGGGGAAATGGAGAGATCGTTAGGCTCTCTGGTACATATAGCAGTGAATGGAATAAAATGGCCATGGGCAGCTTTGGTTCCTTAAAAGAAAGGAATGGGTTCACCACTTTGCAGAGCTGACGGAGGAAGATAAATTAATGATTTCCTTATTATCTACTGGATTTTTTCTTCCACTTGAAAAGGTATTGCTGACATACTGTTTAACTGTGACCCTCACAAAATGTTAAATGCAATGTTGGATTGGGCTGAAGAATCACTGTTAAGTACATCTCATGGCCTAGTGGAAAGAGCAGGGAGCTGAAAGTCAGACGACCTAGGGTTAATCCCTGCTCTGCCATATGTCTGCTGTGTGATCATGGGCAAGTAACTTAACTTCTCTGTGCTTCAGTAATCTCATTTGTAAAATGGAGATTAAAACTGTGAGTTCCATGGGGACATGGATTGTGCTAACCCTAACAGCAATACCCCTGTGCTTAGTACTTAGCACAGTAAGTGCTTAATAAATACCATTAAAACAATTTTTTTTTAAAAAAAAACACCTTTGTGCTTCCTGAAGATAAAGATGAGAAGCACATAGCCTAGTGGAAAAAGCACTGGTGTTTGAGTCAGAGGACCTGGGTTCTAATCCCAGCCCTGCCACTTGCCTCTTCTGAAATCTTGAAAAGTCACTTACCTTCCCTGTTTCATGTTTCTCATCTGTAAAATGGAGATTAAATACCCATTCTCCCTCCCTATTTAGCAATAAATCAATCATATTTGAGCACTGTGTGCAGAGCAGTGTACTAAGCCTGGGGGAGAGTATAATAATAATAAAGTTGACAGAAATGTTCCCTACCCACAAGGAGCTTGCTTAAACTGCGAGCCCCAGATGGGACAGGGACTGTGTCCGACCTGATTACCTTGTATCTACCCCAGTGTTTAGTGGAGGGCTTGGCACATAGTAAGTGCTTTATACATTCCCCAATTATTCCTATTCTTCTTAAGGTTTGGTGTGGACTGCGAAATACATACAACATAAACTGGGCATAGAAAAATGCAGACAGTGGGGATAAAGACCTAAAGCCGTGTCCAACAACTTCCCAGGTCAGGACACCTGAGTGGTTGAGTAAGTCTCATTATGTTGTGAACTATCTCTGACAAAGCAGATCATCGTAATGCCAATTTACTATAGTGTGTCAGGACCACAGAGATACTGGGATTATTTCAAGGTGTTACAAAGGGGACAAATGAATCTCTAAATTATTGACAGTGTAAACTTCTGAGAACGTCAGAGAAATGCTTCTCTCTCTAGTGCTTTTCACGAACACAATCATCAATTTTAAAAAAGCCATTGAAGCAAATTATCCTTGCTGCTGGGAAAAGGAAATGAAAGAGGAAATTAAATCCATCTTCAAAACCAAAACTGAATTTACTCACTAAATTGCCTTAAAAATAATTTAAATAGAAACCAACTTTAAAAAGAAGAGAACATTTATATTGAAAAGCAATTAACTGAAATAGATCTTCCCCTCATTGCCACTGGCAATTAATTTTGATGATTATGGTTTGATAAAAACTTATTTTTCAAAAACTTCATTTCTGTTTCCACTGATGTTGAGATTAATTTGGATGATAAACTCTATAATCTGATTTCAAAAATTAGACATTATGATTTCACCTCAGAATTGAAAGGCATCTTGAAAGTGGGAAGAGTTAAACACAAGAATTTTTTATATGTTAAAAAAAGTAACTGTTTGTTTCATTCTTTTTTTTTTGGGTAGAAGAGATCCCCAAGACCCTTATTGGCCCACTCTGCCATTCCCAACAATACAAAATGGATGAGCGTAGAGTGGTAGCTATTCCTGAGTTTCTCTCAACTTTCAAAACTGAATGGTTTTGAGCAGGAAGATTGTTTTGGAAAAAGCACAACAATAATTTGAGTCACGTTATATAGTCTGACAATAATGGATGGGCAATCAAGGGCACTTTATCGACAATCTGGGAAGTTTTAAAAAAAGCCATACTTATTTTACAGCTGCTGGTGTTGTAGTAGAAAATGTTATAGCAACTTTGATTTCAGTGATTTACTGGTAACCCCAGTGTTTAGTACAGTACCTGGCAAGTACTTAACAAGTAAGTGTTTAACAAATACCATAAAAAAAGTTGTGAATAAGGATCAGTATAATGAGCAATCTGGTGTCTTGACTACTTCTGGAATGCCTCAGGCCTCTGAATGGATTCTCTTGGCATAGCCACATATGGAGTTGGGCCAAGCCTAATTTGGGTATGAAGTAAGGTGCCTTAATCTCTAATTTTGGATCACCAAACTGTTCCCCAGCTCTTAAAGGGAAGGGGGAACATTAGATTAATGAAACAAGATTAACTAAGAAATGAAGTCTCCTTTTTCACCCAATGCATTTACTCCCAGAATAAGAGTTTGACATGAAGATTTTTTCATCCATGCATTCTGAGAAAGGTGTGGGCCAATGCTTTGCATTTCCTGTCAGGGTGTTGACTGATTCATTGTGTGGTTTTGCCTGGGCAAGACATAAAGATTTCCTTGACTTCTTTCCATTGTATGAGCTACAAATCCATTTTTGTGGGGGGAATCTCTTAGTTTTTATAGACCTATTAAAAAAAGAACAACCCATTAACACCTGAGGGAGAGGCATTAATCAGATTAAATACTAGTTAATCTTCCAGTGCAAACTATTCACCATTCTACTTCACTCAATGTGCCAATATCTTTCCTAAATTTCATAAGTCTTGAGTTTCTCTTGCAAGTCCTGAGTAAACTTGTTTGGGCTTAGGTGATCCCTCATCTAGACATCCTGGAGCCCTACAAGAGTTACCCCATTCACAGAACCTAGGCCCAAGATAGTGATATTCATCAAGGGTGAAAACTAGATTCTCTTTTTATTCCCACTTAGGGAAAATGAAGAAAAAGTGGCCAAACATCATGAACTTTGCACAGTGCTTATTGGAAATCAACAAATGAGTGTCTAGTTTGACAAGATGTTTGAAAACAAGTTATCTAAGCATCAGAACATGATGAAGAGATGAGATAAAGAACATAAGGGTTACAGAGGTAGGAGTTTGAACTGGGCCAAGTCCCTCGCAAAGTTCAGCTTTTGATTTCTATGTTGGTTAAATATAAAACTCCTTTCTGTCTCCCCTGTTAGACTGGAGGGTCCTTGAGGATAGGAGTTTGGCCTAATTACTCTTTCATACTTTCCCAAGCCCTTAATACAGTGCTCCGCACATGGTAAGCCCCTAACAAATACCACTGATAGGGCCATTGTGAAGTTGAGAAAATGTACAGGTGGAAACATGGTGGACTTTCAGAAGGAAAGGTGCCACATTATGTCAATCCAAAGTCTCAACTGAAATTGAAAAAAAACTTTCTTGATCATTTAAGTATTGGAATATCAAGCAATATTCCTCTGCTTTTACCTTGAGCCTCCAATTTCTGTTGAAAACATGAAAACAGAAACTAGCATTTATGTACCATTTCCCCAGCAATTTATCTTGACCACAAAATTGGAGGCATTTATTTATTGTCAGTTTTTTTGTTTGGCATAAAAATGATCTGGGCTGGCAGAGCACGTGTCATACTCCTAGAGGCTTTTCTACTCTGGTAAAGGAGATATGATTTACAAATGCTATAATTATTATTATTAACCCAAGTTCCATTGCCTTTATTCAATGTCAAATTAAGGACTTTCTGTGGACTGTCACTTAGAAATTACAAAGCAAAAAAAAGTAGGATCAATAATAATTATGGCATTTATTAAGTTGTGGAGTAGACACAAGGTTTTAAGATCAGGCCCAAGGTCAGGCCCAAACTCTCTTCCACGTGGGACTCAGAGGCACAGTGGAAGGAGCCCAGGCCTGGGGGTCTGAGGACCTGGGTTCTCATCTCATCTGCCACTTGCTTACTCTATGACTATGGGAAAGTCACTTTACTTCTCTGGGCCTCAGTTTCTTCACTTTAAAATGGCGATTCAATGCCTGTTCTCCCTCTAAGTGAAAGATCTGGGATTAGAACCCAGGTACTCTGACTCCCAGATTGGACTCTGTCCACCTGGCTACACCAATGTTGTGACTTTTTTCTCCTTTTTTTTTTAAATTATGGCATTTGTTAAGTGTTTACTATGTTCCAGGCACTGTTCTAAGCTCTGGGGTAGATACAAAGTAATCAAGTTGGACACATTCCAAGCCTCAGATGAGGCTCAGTCTTAATCCCCATTTTTACATCTGAGTTAACTGAAATACAGAGAAGGTAAATGACTTGCCCAAGGTCATACAGCAGACAACTGGCAGAGCAGGGATTAGAACCCAGATTTTTCTGACTCCCAGTCCTGTGCTCTATGCACTAGACCATGCTGCCTCTCCATTTCCAGGCTCTTTCTACCTGGATTTGTTTCACCCCTTCATCAAAGTCGCTCTCATCTAAACTCTGCTTTGTAATGACCGAGCCACAGCTGCAAAAAGCAAGAGCTAATTTCTAGACTAATTTGTTTATTGATTGTTTCACTCTCCTATCTGAATTGAAAAACTAATTTCGGGCACAGATTCTTGTTAGTGATTTTAGGTAATTAGTGGAAATATTACTTCTACTTTGCCTTGAAAGTATTCTAAAAAACCCAGCCAATAGCTCAATATAATTTTATGTCCTTTAGTAATTTTTTTCTACAGGTCACCTGGATGTCTTTAAAACTTTACTACTACTAAAGGAAAGAATTACAGGACATGAATTATTTGATGTATACAACAACATATTCTACATCTATAAAAGTCATTTTAAGGAATTGGGAAATCAGTCAATGGTACTTCCCTTTTTCTTCTGATAGGGGCACCATGAACTCTTCCATCTCTTTTTAAAAGATCCACGACCTAGACCTTCTGAGAGCATTACATTCATGACATTATATTCCTCGAGTGCAAGAACACCCTTACCTGGACATGATTCAGGATGCTTGGTGAAACCATAGGCTAACAAGCATTCCAATTCAAGCACTGCTATGCTGTAATACCTACCTCCAAACCTTGAGAATCCATCAAAGGGGAAGCTAGGTTTTTAAATTAACAAAGAATTGGGGAGTGGTGAAATTAATTTACTTAGGTATGATTGGCCCAAATGAAACATCTGGTTTTGCTCCAGAGGTTTTCAGCTGAGTTTAAAAGGCAGTCAAGATGTTTCCACAGGTTAACACAATGTCTCGGCCAACATCAGAACCAGGATTGTACTGCCTTTTTATGTTTTGCTCAATAATATCCAATGAACATATGCATAGGTTATCCAATAATGTGAATGTTGTATTTTCTGGGTCCAAATGAGCTGCACCTCATGAGGGTCACCTATCAGTGTGAAATCTAGATTCTGTTTACCCTCATGTAGATGAATGAATTACCCTTAGTGAATAAAGAATTGGAATTATTATTATTGTGGTATTTGTTAGTAATAATTGTGGTATTTGTTAAGTGCTTACTAGGGGACAATCACTATACTAGGCTGCAGGTAGATAAGAGATAACTAGGTTCTACATGGGACTCACAGTCTAAGTAGGAAGGAGGATAGATATTGAATCTCCATTTTGCAAATGAGGGAAATGAGGCACAGAGAAGTTAAGTGACTTGACCAAGGTCACACATTAGGTAAGTGATGGAGCTGGGACTAGAATCCAGGTTCTCTGACTACCAGGCCCATGCTCTTTCCAGAAGACCACACTGCTTATCTACTGTTGAGTGCTTACTATGTGTCAAGCTGGGACAGAAACAAGGTAATCAGATCAAATGTAGTCTCTGTACTACATGGGGTTCACAGTCTGAATAGGACGAAGAACATAATGTAAAGTAATAATTTCCTGGTTGAACCAGAGTATTCTCTAATAACGAAGGTTTGTTTCCAATGCCCACGATATCTATCATTTCAAATCCCTCCTCTTAATTCTCATCTCACTAAGGGCAAACATGATTACGAGTGGACCGAATTTCAAGGATGTAGTCATTTTTATTGCATCATTCCTCACTGTGTACTTGTTGATATAGCCTTAGGGCTATGATTTTGAGAAAGTCACACAATGCTTTTCATACTTTAAAAATTGCTTTTCTATATCGATGATTCCAACATTGTGCCCAGTGAAACTTCACTTGCCAGGATCATTTTTCTAAAAAACTCTTCAGGCTATGTTTTCCCATGCTTCAAAAACCTGCAGTGGTTGCCCACCCATTTGCATGAACAGAAATTCCTTACCACTGGCTTTAAAGCATTCATCAGTTCACTCCCTCCTATCTTACCTCCCTAATTTCCTACTACAACCCAGCCCACACACCTCGTTCCTCCAACAATAATTTATTCATTATACCTTGATCTCATCTACCTCGCTGCAAATCTCTTACCCACATCCTGCATCTGGCATGGAACTTCCTTTCTTCCATATATATGACAGACCACTACCCTCCCCACCTGAAAGCCTTATTAATATCACATCTCCTCCAAGAGTCCTTCCCCAACTATGCCCTTATTTTCCCTAATTCTCTCTCCCCCCACCTTTTTAATGGCATTTGTTAAGTGCTCACTATGTGCCGGGTACTGAACTAATTACTGGGAAAGATACAAGAGAAGCAGTATGGCTTAGTGGTAAGAGCCTGGGCTTGGGAGTCAGAGGTCACGGGTTCTAACCCCGGCTCTCTCATATGTCAGCTGTGCGACTTTGGGCAAGTCATTTAATTTCTCTCTGCCTCAGTTCCCTCATCTGTAAAATGGGGATTAAGACTGTGAGTCCCACGTGGGACCACCTGATTACCTTGTATCTATCCCAGAGCTTAGAACAGAGCTTGGCAAATAGTAAGCACTTCACAAATACCAACATTATTATTATTATTATTACACAAGATAATCAGGTTGAACATGGTCCCAGTCCCACATGAGACTCACAGTCTTAATCCCCATTTTACAGATGAGGTAACAGACACAGAACAGTTAAGAAACTTGCTGTAGGTCACACAGCAGACAAGTGGCAAAGTCCAGATTAGAACTCAGGACCTCAAACTCCCAGACTCTTTCATTAGGTTATGCTTGCTTCTGCATCGCCTATACACTTATATCTGATATTCATCCCAACCACAGCCCCATAGCACTTATGTATATATCTGTAATTTATTTATATTGATGTCTGTCTCCTCTAGAGTGTAAGCTCATTTTGGGCAGGAAACATGACTATGAACTCTGTTGCACTGTACTCTCCCTAGGTCTTCAGACAGTGCTTTGCCTGCAGTAAGTCCTCCGTACCATTGATGATGGTAATTAGAAAAGAATGCCAGGCCATGAACTCAGTTTCCTTACATGAAATAATCAATTCACACAGTAGATACATGATGAATATTGAAATCATCAAAATAGGCACCACTACTCATTTTTAGGGGGTTGCAATAGTCATTGATTGGAAAATATTTCTGGGCCCTGGCAGGGGGTGGTGGTGGTGATTTGAAAGAGTACGGGGAGGGTTGTTTAAGCTTTTGTAAATCACTATTCGATCCTCACCTACCCTGTTTTATCCTATCTACTGTTGCTCATGCATACTGAGTCAATTCCTCCGTGAAAAAAATCCTTGTTGGAAACAAGTGTTCTTTCCTTTGGAAATTAAACTCTTGTCATCCCAGAAGAGGAAGGCTTGGAGTCATGAATTGACACAGTGGTTGCTTGGGCCTACCACACATTCCTCACTCTAGTAAATGAGTCACAACACTGTGAGATGACTTCTTTCATTTACTATGTGGGAGCCTCTGAAGTCATTGGCTTCAATTTTCATGTAAATGTCATTGCTGCTTACCTGCCTCTCCTCATGTTGTTTTTTTCCCCATCTCAGCCACTGCTTCATCCGTTTGCCATAGGGATGGGAGAGTGAAGAGGAAACACATTTTTCCTCACCAAAGTTTGGGTTGGAAAAGCCCCATTAAGTGAGCAGTGGGTAATGCATTCTCCCAAGTTCTTAGAACAGTGCTCCACACAAGGTAAGGGCTCAAAAAATACCACTGATTAATTGATTCATTGATTTACTGATGAAGAAGAGCCTATCCTCTGTCCTTTTCTGGTTCTCCTCCTATGTCTCTAGCCACTCAGTCTCTTTTGCAGGCTCCTTCTCTGCCTCCCACTCCTTAACTGTGGGTGTCCCTCAAGGTTCATTTCTGAGTCCCTTTTTATATTCCTCATCCACACCCACTACCTTGGAGAACTCATTTGCCCCATGGCTTCAACTAAAATCTCTGTGAGGATAATTCCCAAATCTACATCTCCAGCCCTGATATCTCTCCATCTCTGCAATATTGAATTTCCTCCTGTCTTCAGGGCATTTCTACTTGGATGTCACGTTGACATCTCAAACTTAACATGTCCAAAGCAGAACTCTTCCAAATCCTACCCAAATCCATCCCTCCCTTTGACTTTCCAATCACTATACAGAGTACCACGATCCTCCCGGTCTCACAAGCTATAACCTTGGTATTATTCTCAACTCATCGATCTCATTCAACCCACGTAATCTGTCACCAAATGCTGTTGGTTCAACCTGCACAACATCACTAAAATCTACCTTTTCGTCTCCATCCTAATTACTACCATGTCAATCCAAGCATTTACCCTAACCCACTTAGATCACTGCATCAAGCTCCTTGCTGACCTCCCTGCCTCCTGTCCCTCCCCACTTGAGTCCATACTTCACTCTGTTGCTATGATTCAGTCCATGCTTCCCCACTCCTCAAGAACCTCCAGTGGCTACCTATCCACCTCCGCATCACACACAAATTCCTTACCAGAGGCTTTAAATCACTTAATCACTTTATCCACTACAACACAGCTCACATACTTCACTCAAATAATAATAATAATGTTGGTATTTATTAAGTGCTTACTATGTGCCATGCACTGTTCTAAGCGCTGGGGTGATCAGGTAGTCCCTCTCAATCGTCCTCCCCATTTTACAGATAACTGAGGCATAGAGAAGTTAAGTGACTTGCCCAAGGTCACACAGCTGACAAGCAGCAGAGTGAGGATTGGAACCCATGACCTCTGACTCCCAACCCGGGCTCTTTCCACTGAGCCATGCTACTTCTCAAAACAATTGACCACAAAGGGACTCGAACCCTCAATCTTCTGATCTGAAGTCAAACACTTCATCCATTAGGCCACGCGGTCCTGCCAACTTACTCACTATACCTCCAGCTCATCTATCCTGGGGCCAACTCCTTGCCTCTATCTTGCCTCTGGCCTAGAATGCCTTCCCTTTTCATATCCAACAGAGGATCAGTCTTCCCACCTTCAAAGCCTTATTAAAAGCACATCTCTTTCAAGAGGCCTTCCCCAATTAAGGCTTCATTTCCTCTTCTCCCACACCCCTCTGCATCACCCTTACATTTGGATTTGCCCCCTTTATTCACTTCTCTCTCAGTCCCACAGCACTTATGGATATATCCATAACATATTTATATTAATGCCTGTCTCTCCCTCTAGATCATATATGCTTATTGTGGGCAAGGACTGTGTCTATCAACTCAGTTACATTGTACTTAATACAGTTCTTTGCACACACATTTAAAGAACAGGTAGGTGGTACAATTGTTCTTGATTATGGAGTTCCCCAGAGATGATTCCCAAATGACACATTCCTACTTGAGTTGTAAACAATTTTTGAACACAAGAATAAGCTTGTCTCCTCTAATAATACATAAGTGAGTGTAGAGTGAAAGGAAACAAGAAAATAAGACTTCTCATTTGATTCATTTCATTATCTCTATTACATGATAGTAATGACTAGTTGTTTTTATTTCAAAGAAGTATGAAGATGACACGGGGGATATCAAACTTTATTTTATATGTGTCAGCCTCAGTCACAATTCCATTAGTTTTACTATTAATATATAAAATTGCTACATCTTCAAGGAGTCATTGAGGTTTATTGTAAACGAAAGAAAGATCTGGAAACAGAAGTGAACAGTGGATACAATTCCTATATGAATTAGAATTACTCTTGTGCATTGCTATTTTACAGAAATAGAGTTGGCGTACAAATATTATTATGTGTTCGTTTCAAATGTTTGATAGCTAAAAAGATGAGGGTTTTTCTATCTAGGCTGAAATTACCACTGGTTCTACCCTACAGCTGATTTAAATGGAATTGATATAGGTATTTTTCAAAACAAGCAACTCCAGTGAGAAAAGATCAACAGTCATTATTGCTCATAACTCCCCTTCCCAATTAAGGCTTCACAAATCTTTAAGTAACTGATATTCATAGTTTTAGTAAATGTAATTTCTGCAGGCTCTTGAAAAGTCCTTTCAACCGGGAAAATAATTAGTATATGGATTTCCATCATTAATGAACTTGATTATCTGAATGCAAAGCATGTACTGACTAATTTCCATGAAAATAATTGATCCTTTTCATGGCTTAATGCCATTGTAGCTTCCTCTACACAGCTCCGAGATTGCCATGGACACAAATTCAGACTCTCCACTCTCCCGGGATTGTTGGAAGTTTACATTAGGGTGCAGGGAGTAATGGCCACCTAACTTTTATCTGGCTTGGGGCTCCCAAAGAAGCTTTAACCAGCCATACTCCCTTTCTAGGGGAAAACCCAGTGCCAGGTAGTGAACTGATTTCTACACAAGTGGGTCAAATACTACCCTCATACTTGAGCAGTGTCAATGAAAATTCACTTCAGGAAAAAAAATACATGGTTATTCGGCACATACAAGTTAGCCAGCTAAACAGCTTTATCAGTGAGAAGTGGTATGGACTAATGAAAAGAGCATGGGAGACAGGACATCTAATTTCAGCTTCATCAGTTGCCTGCTGTGTGACCTTGGCCAAGTTATTTAACTTTTAGGTGCTTCAATTTCTTCATGTGTAAAATGGGGATTAATTACCCATTCTACCTCCCCCTTAGACTGTGAGCCCCATACGGTGTTCGACTTGATTATCTTCAATCTACCCCGGCGCTTAGTAAAATGCTTGGCACAGAGTAAGAGCTTAACAAATAACACAATTAGTGTCACTGCTCTTTTGACTCACGCTGAGTCTGCACAACCAAGGGAAGTAGAGAGCCAAACTATTATCCTACAAACTAGGCCTATATATCCAATGGCAATGTTGTCTAATGGAAAGAGCATGAATCTGGGAATCAGAGGATCTGGGCTCTGCCACTTGTTTGCTGTGTGACTTTGGGCAACTCACTTAACTTTTTTCCTCAGTACCTTCATTGGCAAAATATGGATTCAATACCTGTTCTCCCTCCTACTTAGACTAAGCCCCTTGTGGGACCTGATTATCTTATATCTACCCCAACACTGACACACCAATCTATCGTATTTATTGAGTGTTTACTCTGTGACCTTGGACAAGTCACTTCACTTCTCTATGCCTCAGTTCCCTCATCTGTAAAATGGGGATTAGTCAGTGAGCCACCAGTGGGACAGGGACTGTGTCCATCTTGGTTAGCTTGTATCTACCCCAGTGTTTAGAACAGTGTTTGGCACATAGAAGGCGCTTAACAAATATCAACATTATTATTATTATTTGCGTGAAGTATGTGGGCTGGGTTATAGTGGATAAAGTGATGAAGTGATTTAAAGCCTCTGGTAAGGAATTTATGCGTGATCTGTCGATATCATGGTTTTGACATGTTTACACACTGCACCTTTAATGAAAAGAATAGAGAAAACTCTCCCTTTAAAAATACTGACACAAAAAACTCATATCTGGCATTTAGAATGCGTCTTCTTCAGGACCCATCCATTCAAATTACCTTAACCTGCTCATTATTATCATCAGTGATATTTATTGAGCTTTTAAAATGTACAGAACTCTGTATTAACTGCTTATTGGGCTGTTTTTCCTTAATCTGCTCAAATATCTCTGGCATACCTCTGCTTCAGCATACCCTAAAGGCACAGGAACGTTGGTATCTGAAGCAAGTAATTAAAGCTTTCCTGTTATCATTCCACTTCACATATTTCACATTAAAAGTCAAGCTTTCTTTCTCCTGCCCTGCTTCAGTACACATTTTGGATGTGTCATCCCCACTGAGGCTTTTCCACCATTTTGCAGCATGGTCTAGTGGAAAGAGCATGGACCTGAAAGTCAGGGGACCTAGGTTCTAATCCCAGCTCCATCTCATGCCTGCTGTGTGACCTTGGACAAGTGCTACAACTTTTCTGTGCTCCAGTTCCTCATCTGTAAAATGGGGATTAAGGCTGTGAGCCCCACGTGGGACGTGAACTGTGTCCAACCTGATTAGTTTGCATTTACCCCAGCATTTACTACAGTGCCTGGCACAAGGTAAGCATTTAAAAATTCGATTAAAAAAAATCACACAAGATTAACAGAGGTGATGAATCATTGAGCGTTTTAGTGTTGAGGAACCATGTTTGCAGATTAATTTGTGAAACTGAAAGTAATTGGCTAATACTAAAACCGCTCTTGACCCCACTTCCCCCTCCAGTTATCGTCCTATCTCCCTACTACCCTTCCTTTCCAAAATCTTAGAACGAGTCGTCTACAATCGATGCCTAGAATTCCTTAACTCCCATTCTCTCCTAGACCCCCTCCAATCTGGCTTCCGTCCCCTCCACTCTACCGAGACTGCTCTCTCTAAGGTCACCCATGACCTCCTTCTTGCCAAATCCAATGGCTCCTACTCCATTCTGATCCTCCTTGACCTCTCTGCTGCCTTTGACACTGTCGACCATCCCCTCCTCCTCCATACCTTATCTCACCTTGGCTTCACGGACTCTGTCCTCTCCTGGTTCTCCTCTTACCTCTCTGGCCGATCATTCTCGGTCTCCTACGCTGGAGCCTCCTCCCCCTCCCATCCTTTAACTGTTGGAGTTCCTCAAGGGTCAGTTCTTGGCCCTCTTCTGTTCTCCATTTACACTCACTCCCTCGGTGAACTCATCCGCTCTCACGGCTTTGACTACCATCTCTACGCAGATGACACGCAGATCTACATCTCCGCCCCTGTCCTCTCCCCCTCCCTTCGGGCTCGCATCTCCTCCTGCCTCCGGGACGTCTCCACCTGGATGTCGGCCCGCCACCTAAAACTCAACATGAGCAAGACTGAGCTCCTCATCTTCCCTCCCAAGCCCGGTCCGCTCCCAGACTTCTCCATCACCGTGGACGGCACGACCATCCTTCCCGTCCCGCAGGCCCGCAATCTCGGTGTCATCCTTGACTCGTCCCTCTCGTTCACCCCACACATCCTATCCGTTACCAAGACCTGCCGGTTTCACCTCTACAATATCGCCAAGATCCGCCCTTTCCTCTCCACCCAAACGGCTACCTTACTGTTACGGGCTCTCGTTATATCCCGGCTAGACTACTGTGTCAGCCTTCTCTCTGACCTCCCTTCCTCCTCTCTCGCCCCGCTCCGGTCTATTCTTCACTCCGCTGCCCGGCTCATCTTCCCGCAGAAACGATCTGGGCATGTCACTCCCCTTCTTAAACAACTCCAGTGGTTGCCTATCGACCTCCGCTCCAAACAAAAACTCCTCACTCTAGGCTTCAAGGCTCTCCATCACCTTGCCCCTTCCTACCTCTCCTCCCTTCTCTCTTTCTACCGCCCACCCCGCACGCTCCGCTCCTCTGCCGCCCACCTCCTCGCCGTCCCTCGGTCTCGCCTATCCCGCCGTCGACCCCTGGGTCACGTCCTCCCGCGGTCCTGGAACGCCCTCCCTCCTCACCTCCGCCAAACTGATT